>NC_064846.1:52733789-53036819 GCF_024166365.1 Elephas maximus indicus | reverse complement strand
TCACACGACAACTAAGAGCCCAAGAGACAGAAAGGGCCACATGAACCAGAGACCTACATCATCCTGAGACCAGAAGAACTAGTTGGTGCCCGGCCACAATCGATGACTGCCCTGACAGGGAGCACAATAGAGAACCCCTGAGGGAGCAGGAGATCAGTGGGATGTAGACCCCAAATTCTCATAAAAAGACCATACTTAATGGTCTGGCTGTGACTAGAGGAATCCCGGCGGTCATGGTCCCCAAACCTTCTGTTGGCCCAGGACGGGAACCATCCCCGAAGACAATTCATCAGACATGAAAGGGTCTGGACAGTGGGTAGGAGAGAGATGCTGATGAAGAGTGAGCTAATTATATCAGGTGGACACTTGAGACTGTGTTGGCATCTCCTGTCTGGAGTGGGGATGGGAGGATAGAGAGAGTTTGGAGGCTGGCAAAGTTTTCACGAAAGGAGAGACTGGAAGTGCTGACTCATTAGGGGGAGAGCAAGTGGGAGTAAGGAGTAAGATGTATATTAACTTATATGTGATAGAGTAACTTGATTTGTAAACGTTCACTTGAAACTCAATAAAAGTTAATAAAAAAAAAACATTTCTGTCAATTCCAACTTATAGCAACCCTATAGGACAGAGTAGAACTGCGCCATAGAGTTTCCAAGGAGCAGCTGATATATGTGAACAGCCAACCAAACTGCCAACCTTTTGGTTAGCAGTCAAATACTTAACCACTACCCCACCAGGGCTCCTCTTTCTTAATAAAAAAATAATAGAGGGTAAATAAACCCCATGAGTTCTGGTGGCATGTCTCCTTTACCCTCATTGTACCTCCAACTCTTATCACAATGCCTTACATGAAGCAGGCACTCAGTACTTAGTATTTTTTGAATGAGGTAATGTCACTTAACTGCTGTAGTCCTTCAATTGCTCATCCATAATGGAGATGTTAATTACTTCTAAGAGTTGTTGTGAAGATTTAATGAGACAATGCATTTGTGAAAGAAGTTTGTAAACTATACAAAAAAAGATTATTGATGATGGTGATTATGATGTGTGCTTGATTATAATGCCCACCATTTATTGGAGAATATACTGAGTGCCAGGTCCTTTCAATCTTTTATCTCATGTCATCTTTATAATTATCTTTCAAATAGGCAGGTAGATATTAGCCCCATTTTAGAAATGAGGAAATGCAGGTGCAGAGAGGTCAATCAACTTGCTAAAAGTTGCACAGCTAGTGCATGTATGTAAATCCTAGTAAGCCTCACTCTGGTGCCCATGCTTTTATTTTCCATTTTGTGCCCCATGTGCCTGGTAAGTGATACTGTTGTAATGTGTTATGAAATGATGTGTGATCTCATACATAAAGCAAAGAAGGGCTTGACTGGAGGTAAAAAATGGACATTCACTGTTTCCTTCCCATACCTCTCAAACTTGAACCTTTCTTTTATGCCTTGTACTCTACCCAGTGCCTATGCTGGGAAAAAAGCAACGTGGACAAAATTGGATGGAAATTTTGTCTAGAGTATTATCCCATTCCACTAACTTCCCTTCTTGTGTGCTAGGGCTTCTAAACACACTCATGCCTTCATGTCCACACACATGCACACGCACTCACCCACACACATACACACACATCTCTATTCACAAAGGGTTATAGTCTCCATAGCTTGTTCAAGAAATTCCCTTTTACGTGTTAAATAAAAATTGATAATTCTTCCTAGGACATTTGCTTTGAAATATGAGCCTGTTGATGATAGGACAACCATGAATCATCAAAGAAATTAATACCATTTGATGATATTTCAAACAGGTGTCCTGGGGACTACGGTACAGTGGTTGAGAGCTCGGATGCTAACCAAAAGTTCAGCAGTTCGAATTCATCAGCCTGTCCTCGGAAACGCGGTGGGGCAGTTCTACTCTGTCCTGTAGGGTCTCTATGAGTCAGAATTGACTCAACAGCAACAGGTTTAATCAGAGGAGAGGGAAAAAGGGAAAAGGGGAGGGATGGCAGGAGGGACACTCTGAAGCTCAGAAGTAATCTGCACCTATTCAGGAATCAGAGGGTCACGCCACACACAATATCATCCAACATTTAAATGAACCAGAGCAAGTCTAGGGAATACTGAACAAAAGGGAGGCAAAGACTTTGAGTACAGCCATTTTTTAAAAAATCTTTCTAATGGAGAGGGAGAAAGAATTCAAAATTACAGCTAATCTGCTCAACAGGCTAGCAGTAGAAACAGCACTGCTCGTAGAGTCAGACACACCTGAGTTTCAATCTCGACTGCATTATTAGCTTTGTGACTTTGGGACCCTCGGTTCCCTCATCTGTATAAATGATGCTAATAATAGAAGCTATTTCATAGGACACATTACAATGATAATGATGGTATTTTTTTATCCGTAAAATGGAGATAACTGTCCAGATTATATCACAGGGTTATTTGAGGGTCTTTTGCTGTACTGAATGTGAAAGTGCTTTTTAAAAAAAGTGCATCACCAGGTCTTTGTGGTCAGTGTTGCCCCTAATCCTTTTTTGGCAATGGGCAATGGTGCATGAAAGGCTGACAACTGAAATATGTGCTGAGCTATTCCCTCAGGTACAGCAAAAAAAAAAAAAAAAAATATTGGGAAAGCTGTATTATCCTACTTGGTGCAGTAGAAATATCTTGGATTATGCCACTTTCAAGTTTTTTGACTGAGAGGAAAATGTCCAGTCTTTCTGAGATTCAGTTTCCTTACCTGTAAAAGGGGTAACGGCATATACCTTACAATTATGTAAAGGACCTATTTCAATGCCCAACACGTAGTAAACCCTCAATAGGCATTACTTTCCTCTCCCAATGTTTCCAGAGACTAAAGAATGAGCACCTTTATAAATGGATTAATATTTTCACACTAACCGCTTCTCACACACGTACACATACGTATTATGTGTGTGTATAAAAATTCATACATACTTGAAAACACAATTCTTTTCCGTTTTAATTGTCTTGACACCCTTGTTGAAAATCATTTGACCATAGGTGTATGGGTTTATTTCTGGACTCACAGTTCTATTCCGTTGAGCTATATGTCTATTATTATACCAGTACCAGACTGTTTTGATTAGTGTAGCTTTATGTTTTGAGATTGGGAAATGTGAGTCCTCCTACTTTGTTCTTGTTTCTTTGTTTCTTGTTGTACTCTATGTTTAACGTTATAAGGATCTGCCAAACTGTTTCCCACAACGGCTGCATCATTTTACAATCCCACCAGCAATGTATGCCCCACTGCCATTGAGTCAATTCTGACTCATAGCGACACTATAGCAATGTATGAGGGTTCCCATTTTTCTGCATTCTCACCAACACTTGTTATTTTCTTCTTTAATTGTGTACATCCTAGTGATGTGAAGTGGTGTCTTTTTGTGGTTTTGAATTGTGTTCCCTAATGACTATAGGATCGCTATAAGTTGGAATCGACTCAATGGCAACTCGTTTTAATGACTAATGAGAAAACCCTGGTGGTGTAGTGGTTAAGACCTATGGCTGCTAACCAAAAGTTTGGCAGTTTGAATCCACCAGGTGCTCCTTGGAAACCCTATGGGGCAGTTCTACTCTATGCTATCGGGTCCCTATGAGTCAGAATCGACTCGACAGCAACAGGTTTAGGTTTTTTTTGTTAATGACTAATGATGTTGAACATATTTTAATTTAAAGTATGGACTTTAAATCATCACAGAGGTGTTGCAAAGATGAATTGAGATTATGTAGGCTAAATATCTAGCAAAGTATTTGTCGCATGGTAATATTATGTACCTATTCACCAGAGAGGATTCCAAATTGTTTTGTTTATTCTGGGCCCCTTGCGTTTCCATATGAATTTGAGGATCAGATTGTCAATTTCTAAATAAAAAAGCATTTCACTAGGGACTGTGTTAAATCTGAAGATCCATTTGGGGAGAATTGCTGGCTTTACAATATTGTTTTCTTATCCACGAACATGTAATGTTTTTGCATTTAGTTAGGTCTTCTTTAATTTCTTTCACCAATGTTTTGTAGTTTTTAATGTGTAAGTCTGCATGCACCTCCTTAGTTAACTTTATCGTTACGTCTTTTATTCTTTTGGATGCTGTTATAAATTGAATTCTTTTGTTAATTTCCTTTTCAGACCTATTCATTGCTAGTGTATAGAAACACAGCTGATTGTTGTACATTGATCTTGTATCCTGCAACATTGCTGAATTTGTTTCTTAGCTATAACGTTTTATTGGTGGATTCCTAAAGATTTTCTAAATGCAAGACCATGTCATCTGCAAATACAGATAGTTTTACATCTTCCTTTCCAATCTGGATGCTTTATTTCATTTTCTTGACTAATTGCCCTGACTGTTTTCCTGCCCCTCCAGTAAAATGTTGAATAGAAGAAGCAAGAGCAGGCACCCTTGCCTTATTCCTGATCTTTGGTGGTATTTCACTATCAAGTATGGTATTAGCTGTGGGTTTTTAATAAATTCCCTTCATCAGGATGAGGAAGTTTCCTTCTACTCCTAATTTGCTGAGTGTTTTACCATGAAAGGGTGTTGTATTTTGTCAAATGCATTTTTTTCATCTATTGAGATGATCATGTGTTTTTCCTTCTTTTTATCCTATTTATATTACAAAGCATTCAAGACTGTGTGGTACTGGCATAAGAACAGACATATAGATCAATGGAATAGAATTAAGAGTTCAGGAAGAAAGAAAAAACAGAACAAAACATCTATGGTAAATTGATTTTTGATAAAGGTGCCAAGATAATTCAATTGATAAAGAGTGGTGTTTTCAACAAAGGGCTCTGGAACCACTGGGTATTTATGTGCAAAAGAATAAATTTGGACCCCTACCTCACATGTCACAATGGGTAGCAGCCTCAGGCTCAAGAGTTCACACACACCTCCAGCACTTCAGACAGCCCCTTCACACACTTTCATGCCTAGCCCCTTGGGCTGGGTCAGTGAGTTCTATTTGTAAACTTTAGGAGTCCAACAATTCCTTTTACTTCTGACCAGCCAGCCCTTCCTTTCTCTCTCATCCCTAGCCCCCGTGGGCTAGGTCAAAGGGTGCCAGTGGAATGTGTCCAAACTCAGCCTACCTTTCATTGCTGCACTTCCCCCACTTCCACTCATGAGTACATCCAGGTGGTCACCACAGTCAAGCATACCAAGCTGTCTACTCACCAGCTCCCTTTAACTTCTAGTCCTGGAAGGGAGCTCCTTTGGATGCTGATTTTTTTTCTACAGCCCTTCCTTCAAATGCAAATCTTTTGTTCTTTCAGCAGTTTTGGGTGGTTCTGCATGTCTTTTCAAACGCAAAATCTGGGTGGGGCTCAGGTTTTCAGGCTAATCCCCCAGTATACACAGGGCTACTGAATTGAAACAGCTTGTGTTTTCCTCAGGCATTCCTAGTTCCCCTTTTAGCATATTCAATCAAGTATTGACTGAAAGTGGAATTACATGCTCTCTCTAATATATAATACCCAACAGTCATTTTTATCATATGTATAGGTCTGCTTTACAACACTGGAAACCACGGTGGTGTAGTGGTTAAGAGATACAGCTGCTCACCAAAAGGTTGGCTGTTCGAATCCACCAGGCACTCCTTGGAAACCCTATGGGGCAGTTCTACTCTGTCCTATAGGGTCACTATGAGTTGGAATCGACTTGATGGCAATGTTTTTTGTTTTTTTTTACAACACCAGGAGCCCTGGTGGCATAGTAGTTAAAAACTCAGTTGCTAACCAAAAGATTGGCAGTTCGAATCCACCAGGCCCTCCTTGGAAACCCTGTGGGGCAGTTCTACCCTGTCCTGTAAGGTCTCTATGAGTTGGAATCGACTCAATGGCAACAAGTTTTTGGTTTACAAGACTAGATAGGAGAAACATTCAATATCTATACTGTATTCAATTAAACACATAGTCTTAAACACATAACGCTTTTTAAAACATTCTGGTTTTCTCTTCTCCACACCTTAACTATCTTTTCGTTCATATGCATATGGCCTTGGGCCTCTGGCTGGGTGTAACCAGAAGACCCTGGCCCTCTATCAGTCATCCTGCTTGTCTGGTCTGGCTTTTGCCCCAAGTCACTCCAGGTGCAGCTTTTCAGCCATTATAGATAATAATAACCAAAACAACCATCTAAGAATCAAAAGTTTTATTTCCCGAGTCCCTTCCTTCTTTCTCTTACAAAGTTCCGTGCTTTCATGAGTCTGGAGCCATTGTAAGAATCCGACTTCCAACACCAACTGTTAAAAGGATGTGGGGGCAGTGTCCAACCTCCTCTAACTTCACACAGGGGAGGAAGAATCAAGATCAACAGCCCAAGGCTGATACTTATGAGGCAGGGGTCAGACATGCCTCCTCTCTCCGCCATCTTTACCAGTTCTGACACCAGCCATCTCTCCCACAGCACTCTCTACTGGTTTTGATAATTCATTGCAATTGCCACACAGAACTCACAAACCATACTTACGATTATGGGGTTTATTAGGGAAGTAACAGTTACAATTCAGGCTCAGAAACACTCAGGATACAGTTCTTCCATCAGGAGGCCTCTTTCCAACTGTGTTCATAGGCATGCCTCTCCCTGGCCCTAGGACTCTCACCAAAGGCCCCCAACTTCCTGCATGGGCTTGGAAGCCCACCATGCCATCTCCTGCTACTGGGTCTCTGTTGTTAGGTCTCTCCTGCTACTGCCTGTCATTGTCTTCAGGGTTACCACTTGCTCTCTCTGTCTTGATCTCCTGCTTCCAGGAGCTTCTCAGTGCAGGGATCCAGGGTCCAAAGGACATGCTCTCACCTTCTGGCTGTTGTTCCTTGGTGGTGGTAGGATCCTTCTCTCTGCTGTCGAATTGGCTCTCTTTTAGCGCAAAACTGACCAATCCCCTTGGTGGGCCACAGTTACCCAATCACACAGTCCTGTCCAGTCACCTGGGTAGGAGTTGCAAGACCATGTCAAGAAAGGCCACACAAAAGGAATCAGTCACACGGCACACATTGACCAGTTCTTTTTGGTAAAGTGATGGTGTATTCTTTCCATCTTCTTTTCATGATTCCTGGATATTTCAATATTTTGCCCATAGAATCCTTCAGTATTGCAACTCTAGGCTTGAATTTTCTCTTCAGCTCTTCCAGCTTGAGAAATACTGAATGTGTTTTTCTCTTTTGGTTTTCTAACTCCAAGTCTTTGCATATTTCATTATAATACTTTACTTTGTCTTTTTGAGCCACCCTTTCAAATAATTTCAACTCACTAATGCCTAGGATATCAATGTTTATTCATTCCATTTCATTTTTGACGATTTCCAATTTTTGTAGAATCCTACTTCGTACATTCCATGTTCTGATTATTAATGGATATTTTCAGTTGTTTCTTTTAATTTTGAGTCACGCCGCCTCAGCAAATGAAGGTCCCAAAAGCTTTACTCCATCTGTATCTTTAAGATCAACTCCATTTTGAGGAGGCAGCTCTTCCCTGATCGTATATTGAGTGCCTTCCAACCTGAGGGGTTCATCTTCCAGCACTATATCAGGCAGTGTTCTGCTGCTATTCATAAGGTTTTCACTGGCCAACTTTTTTAGAAGTAGATCGCCAGGTGCTTCTTCCTGTCTGTCTTAGTCTGGAAGCTCTGCTGAATCCTGTCCACCATGGTGGGTGACCCTGCTGATACTTGAAATACTGGTGGCATAGCTTCTAGCATCACAGCAACACGAAAGCCACCACAGAATGACAAACTGACAGACAAGTGGTGGCATTAATCATTAGGGCAATACAGTTCAAGACTACAAAGAGATACCACTTCATACCACTAGGATGGGTATAATTTTTTAAAAAAAAAAGGGAAAATAACAAGCATTGGTGATGATGTAGAAAAATAGGAACTCTTCTACATTGCTGCTGGGATTGTAAGATCATGCAGCCATTGTGGAAAACAGTTTGTCAGTTCCTTAAAATGTTAAACATAGTGTCAACATATGACCCAGCAATTATGCTACAAAGTATATAATACCCAGTAGAAATGAAAACATGTTCACACGAAAACTTGGACACAAATGTTTATAACACATTATTCCTGTAACTAAAAAATATAAACTGCCAAATGCCCATCAACTGGTAAATGATTAAATAAAATGTGGTAGTTCCATAGAATGGAATATCATTTGGCAATAAAAAGAAATGAAATATTGATACATGTTCCAACATGGATATACCTTTGTTTTAGTTATCTAGTGCTGCCATAAGAGGAATGTAACAAGTGGGTAACTTTAAAGAACAGAAATTTATTTTCTCACACTTCTGGAAGCAAAAGTCTAAATGAGAGTATCAGCCATGTCGATTGCTTCCTTGTTGGTGGCCCTGCACATTTCTTAATTCCTTGGGATTCCTTGATTTGTAGATGATCCGCATATGGCACCTGTCTTCCCCTGTGTGTATCTCTGTGTCTATTTTGCTTTTTTTTAATAACTCAGAAGTAATTGGGTGTAGAATCCATCCTGTACTGATACGACCTCAACTAATCAGTTGATTGATTTCATTGTATTACATTGCACCATGGAAGGTGAGTGCATTACATTACGTTACATGTGAGGTAATTGCGTTTGAGTACATTAGGAAAGGTAATCTGTTCTACTTAAGTTTAACTAGACTAGTGTTTAGCCAAAGCACTGGGAACCATAACCTAACCAAGTAGACCCATAAAATGAGCCATCACAACCTTAAAAACATTATACTTAGTGAAAGAAGCTAGACAAAAAAGGCTACATGTTGTATGATTCCATTGATATGAAATGTTGAGAATAAGCAAATCCATTGAGACAGAAAGTAGATTAGTGGTTGCCAGGGGCTGGGGGCAGGGGGAAATGAGGAGTCACTGATAATGGGCGTGAGGTTTCTTTTCGGGGTGATGAGAATGTTCTAGAATTAGATAGTGGTTATAGTTGCACATCCTTGTGAATATACTAAAACCTACTGAATTGTACACCTTAAAATGATAATTCTATGGTATGTGAATTACATTTCAATTTTAAAAAGTGAACTTTTAATCTTAGGAGCTATTTGATAAAAATATAAAAGCCTGCTCTGAGTGAGCCAGAAGAAAAATATATACAAACAATGCAAAAATCTATCACTGCCCTAATTCTTGCCAGCTGTCTCTGTGATACTTTATGCTTCCCAGTCAGTCCTTCACAAACTGCACCAGCTGAGAGGCTCCAGGGTCCTCTCAGGATACTGGCCCAGATCCAAGCTAACCCAGACTGTGTGGGTTTGCCCTTTTTCCTTTACAACGAAATGAGCAAGCATGCCTCTTTTTCAGGAAGGGGAGTAGGAAGCAGATTATAGTGGTTGTATTCCTCTAAGGTCAACTGAGATGAAACCTCAGCCTCAAGGTTAAGCAACATTCCATTTTAGTTGGAATTGTGTATCTGTTTACCTCCACTTTATAAAATTCCCCACTTAAGATGACACAAATGCCTATTTATTCATTTGTAAACACCATTAAAGTTTGACATACATATGCTGTTTGTTGTGTAGCAGTAATTAACTGTAATTGGAAAATATCCCATCTTATGGTTCTCCGAATTCTCAGTGATCTTTTCCCCTCCTTCCTTCCTTTCCTCTAACACAGACTACTTTCCCATAGTTTAATCCCTCCCCCACCCCTCACACACACACACACACACACACACATATTACCTTGATAGAAATATAAGCCATTTAGACAGATTCCACAGCACAAGATTCCAAAATTGATAGGGTTCCCACAGACTCTTCTAGTCTGGAACTATCGTTTAGAGATGTAACTTTAGGCCGGAAACTGCAGGGAGCAGAGCTGGGAAATGTACCCATTAAAAAAAAAAACAGAGGGAAAAAGCCTTTCTGCTTTCTTCATTTTGTTCATTTCACCTCCTCTAACCGCTAACAGTACCATACAAAACTCATTCCAGAAAGATATATAGAATACTTCTGAGATGGCATGTGGTAGAAGAAGTATCTAGGCCTTCTTTAGGGCATTTGAAAGGTCAAATATCCTTTGTAAGGCTGGACAATTCTGATTTTTAATGTTATCTCTTTCCTCATTATGTAACGCTTCTGTATATCTCTTAAAGATTTTGTCTCCTTTGATGGCCCTTTTACTTTCCGCCTTTTACCTCCTGCCCCCAATCCTAATTCTTGTTTTTTTTCTCTGTCTCCTCTTCTTTTTTTTCCTTGCTATGCTAGACTCATGTTTCCTCACTAAAGCCTAGCTTCTTTCATTTTTGCTTTCTAGGTAGAGATTTTCATAACTAGGTCTACCAACTTCTCTTGATCATTCACCAGCTTTCTGGCCACAACTATCTCCTCTCTGGTTCTACCCATCATTCTTGGCTAGATGCTCCACTTCCCCCTACTACTGGTACCCCATAACCAACCAGGAAGAATCTCCAGGAGACATATTTCACTTTGAAATGTTTTTGGTTTTACATCAGAGTCGCATAAATTTGATCACCTAACCAAGGGAAATATATTTTTAGGTACTAATGGGGTGTCTGCCTGGGTACAGTTTGAAATGACTCCCAGGAAAATCTGATTTTGTATTCCCAAATATTTAGTTATATTTTGATCTGTAGGCCTTTCCATGCTAACCGCACTTTGTGTGAAAGGAGTGTGCTTCATAAAGCATCACAGTGAATACGAGAAAATCAATAAGCAATCTGTGTGATAATTAATTAAGGTGCCAGAATGAATTACTGTTTTTTCCCCTCCTGATTTGGGTCAGAGTTGCGTTTGATTTCGGAAGTTGTCCATTTTCAGGTATGGTTTGTTCTGTGTTCTTTTGATGTGACTGGAATGAAAGACTGGCAGAAAATCATGTTAGGGCGGAAAACTATGTATTAAGTTTAAACACAGCAAAGGTGAGCTTTGGCAAAAGGTATTTCCAAATTAGAGCTCAGCATCAGGGCAAGGTAGTGCAGGAGAAATTATTTTTTCACATCTGCAGACAAGACTATGGCGAAGCTTTCTTAGTTATCTAGTGCTGCTATAACAGAAATACCAGAAGGGTCGTCGAACAGCTTAGTCAATTCGCATAACATAGTTCACAAAGATAATTTCTACATCTGAGCTTTGTGAGTAGCATCTTGCATCTTAAAAGCTTGTGAGCGGCCATCTAAGATAAAATTACTGGTTTCTACTCATGTGGAAAAAAAGAGAATGAAGGAAATCAAAGGCTCAAAGAAGAAACTAGTCCACCGGACTAATAGCCCACATAAACCGCAACCTTTTCAAACCTGAGACCAGAAGAACTAGATCGTGCCTGGCTACTACTACTGACCTCTCTGACCAGGGACACAATAGAAGGTCCTGGATAGAATGGGAGAAAAATGTAGTACAAAACTCAAATCCTTAGAAAAGGCCAGACCTACTGGACTGTGAGAGACTAGAGGAACCCCTAAACCTATCACCCTAAGATACCCTGTGAACCTGGAATTGAAGTTATTCTGCAATAATAGATTGGCTTATAAAATACTGTATTTTTATGCAAATAATGCTCACCTTCTATGTTTGTTTGCCACCTGTACCCTCCCCATGTGAGATATTTTCATAAGTGCTGCTATGCCAATTATTTTTATGTGTTGTTAAAAAATTAGCATAATGCACTTACAAAAATGCCCCAGAAAGGGAGGGTGTGGTTGGCAAACAAATGTAGAAGGCATGTTTTATTTGTGTAAAAATATGGTAATATCACCTTTGAGTAATGTGCTTCCTTAAACAATTAACTGCAGGAGACCAAACCGTCAACAATTACCCAAAATCAAAGATGAGAGGGCAAGGAGGGAAGGAGAAGCTAGATCAATGGAAACAGAACAAACAGGATGAAAATAACAAGAGTGCCAACACGTTATAAAAATTGTAACCAATGGCACGGAACAATTTGTGTAAAAATTGTTAAAAGGGAACCTAATTTACTGTGTAAACTTTCACCTAGAGTACAGTAAAATATTATTTTAAAAAAAGAAATACAAGTGGATGGCTTTAACAAGCAGAAATTTATTTTCTCATAGATTTGGAGGCTAGAAGTCTGAATTTAGTGTGCTCGCTCTATGGGAAGGCTTTCTCTCTCTGTCGGCTCTGGAGGAAGATCCTTGTCTCTTCTGAGCTTCTACTCCTGGGCATTCTTTGTGTGTCTTGGCATCTCTCTTCCTTCAACTCTCTCTGCTTCCTTGTTTAATCTCTTTTATATTTCAAAAGAGATTGACTCAAGATACATCCTATACTAACCTTGCCTATTAATATAACAAAGATAACCCATTCCCAAATGGGATTATACCCACAGGCATGGAGGTTAGAATTTACAACACATATTTTGGGGGGTCATAATTTCAATCCCGGCAGTTCAAATCCGCTAGGCGCTCCTTGGAAACTCTATGGGTTAGTTCTACTCTGTCCTATAGGGTCGCTATGAGTCAGAATTGACTCGACTGCACTGGGTTTTAATAGAAGCCAACTTTGTTCTCTGTGTTCTGCTGTCAGTTTTCACATAGTCATGCAGCAAACATTCAGTGAGTAAATACTCTATGCCAGGCATGCTACAGTGCACTGGAGGTACAGCCATGAATAAGAACTTATGATCCCTGATCATGATCCCTGCCCTCAGAGAATTTATAATCTAACTAGGAAGACCAACATTAAACAAAGAATCACACCCATAATTCATTATATTACATTTAAAAAAAATAAAGAAGTACGCCATATCTAGTTGAATTCTCCCACAACCCTAAGGTTACCTTCCAAACTGAAGCCAGGGCATGAAGAGTGAACCCTAATGTAAACTATGGAGTTTAGTTAATAATAATGTATTAACATTGGTTCATCAGTTGTGACAAATGTGCCACAGGAATGCAAATGATGTGGGGGGGAGTGTATATGGGAAATCTATATTTTCCGGACAATTTTTCTATAAACCTAAAAGTGCTCTAAGAAAAGTTGTAAAAAAAAAAACACACGCACACACACACGTGCACACACACACACAACCCTAAGTCCAGGAAACATCCTGAAAGCTTTATATAACCCTCTGTACCTCATAAGGAAACCCTGGTGGCATAGTCGTTAAGCGCTAAGGCTGCTAACCAAAAGGTCAGCAGTTCAAATCTGCGCTCCTTAGAAACTCTATGGGGCAGTTCTACTCGGTCCTATAGGGTCGCTATGAGTCGGAATCGACTCGACAGCAGTGGGTTACACCTCATAAAGGCTAAGGACATAAGTAAATAATGGGTAAAGGGATTTTTTTCTCAGGTATGCAGTGAGAGGCCTGGGTACCCCTGCTTGGTGTCTAGAATATCAGGAAATCTAAGTGCTCAACAGATCATGTCCCCGACCCAGTCTCTGCTTCCTTTATGCATTTTTTCTTGGGTGAGACTAGTTCTCATTGAACCTGGCCTGAAGACAAGCCCCCCAAAAAACATATCCTTTGCCGTTGAGTCGATTCCAACTCATAGCGACCCTATAGGACGGAGTAGAACTGCCCGATAGAGTTTCCAAGGAGCGCCTGGCGGATTCGAACCACTGACCTTTTGGGTAGCAGCCGTAGCACTTAACCAGTGTGCCACCAGGGTTTCCAGAGTGACCCTATAGGACAGAGTATAACTGCCCCATAAGGTTTCCAAGGAGCTGGTGGATTTGAACTTCCAGCTTTTTGGTTAGCAGCCATAGCTTGCTATACCTCTTAACCAGTGTGCCCATTAATGGGCTAGAGAACTTCAAAAGGTGAGCAGGTTTCTATCTGTTCTGGGTGGTATAGATATCAGGCTGGAGGCATAGGCCTGGAGCAGATCTCTTCAGCATAGGACTCTGTGACTCTTCAAGTACCGGATTCTGTGTAGCTTGACTTGCTGAGGCACTAGCACTCCTAGAAGAATGGCTGAATGCCAACTCCACTTGCCTTAAATGTGCATTTAAAGAGCACTCACCAGTGCCAATCTATTCTTAGCTCTGTGGGCCTTCCCATATATATGTCACACGGACTGGGACATTACTTACATTTGATGCAAGGGTCCAAGCCTAAATGTGCTCACCATTTTCATAACTCGATTTAGTGTAATTATACTCAACTTAGGGAATGAACAACTGCCCCTTTCTCTCCCCTGTGGACATGTGATTGATTGGTTTAGTGGTAAAAATGCCTTTAACACAGACCTAAGCTGCAGTGGGCTTCCAGAAGGTTAGGTTTTAAACCTTTTTTTTTTTTTTAGAGTTTACTTGGCCCTTCCTCGTTAAACTTGGATAAGTCAAGTTTTAAAAACGGAGGCCTTTTCATATTAGCAAGGGCAGGAAAAACCTAAAGTAAGCACAAGAGTTTACCCAGCATCTATGGCAGACAGATGCCAAATGCTACCTTAACTCCAGAAAAAAAAAAAAAACTCCAGAGAATGCTTCATTTTAATGACTAGCCCCATTTTAGAATGAGTTGCAAGTAGAGTCTTTCTGAGATCTTTTGGAGACAGCATTTTTTTGTTGTTGTTTCCTTTTTTTTTTTTTTTGTCGTTTCCTTTTTTTTTTTTTTTGCCATTCTGACTCCACTTGCATATAAGGCCTTACCACTATCTCCTTGATCCAGGGTATATTAAAAAAAAAAAAAACAACCCACCGCCATCGATTCAATTCTGACTCATAGCGACCCTAATAGGACAGAGTAGAACTGCCCCATAGAGTTTCCAAGGAGCGCCTGGTGGATTCGAACTGCTGACCTTTTGGTTAGCAGCCATAGCTCTTAACTACTACGCCACCAGTGTTTCCGATCCAGGATATGGTAAATGTTAATGATTTAAGGCACGTTCAAGTGTTTGTATATTCAACATTATGTGTAAATGTATTTGTGGTTATTTGAGCATGAACGGGTGTATTTTAGTTCCTTTGTGAAAAATTTGGAGATGTTAAAAGAAATAGGAAGTTTTTTTTTTTTTGGCTTTAAAGAACAGAAATTTATTTTCTTACAGTTCTGGAGGCTAAAAGTCCAGATCAGGGTCTTGTCAATCCCTTCTGTGGACCTCTCCCCTAGTTTCTGGTGTCTCCCAGTGACCCTTGGTGTTCTTTTGTGTGTAGATGATTCTCACATGTCATCTATCTTTCCCTGTGTTTTCTGTGTCTATTCTGCTCTGTTTATAACTTAGTAAGTGTTATGGATTGAATGTATCCCCCCAAAATGTGTATCAACTTGGCCAGGCCATGATTTCCAATATTGTGTGGTTGTCCTCCATTTTGTGATCTGATATAATTACCCTATGTGTTGTAAATCCTAACCTCTATGATGTTAATGAGGCAGGATTATAACCAGCTATGTTTATGAGGCAGGACACAATCTACAGGATTAGATTGTATCATGAGTCAATCTCTTTTGAGATATGAAAGAGAGAAGTGAGCAGAGAGTAGAGGGACCTGATTACCACCAAGAAAGAAGAGCCAAGAGAATAGTGTGTCCTTTGGGCCTGGGGTCCCTCTGCCGAGAAACCCTAGATCAGGTGAAGATTGATGACAAGGACCTTCTCCCAGAGCCAACACAGACAGAAAGCCTTCCTCTGGATCTGGCACCCTGAATTTAGACTTCGGGCTTCCTAAACTATGAAAGAATAAATTTCTGTTATAGCAGCACTAGGTAAATAAGACAGTAAGCGATTAGGTTTAGAAGGCATCCTATACTGGTATGTCCTCATTAACATAACAGAAACCCTATTTTCAAACAAGATTGCATCCACAGGTACAAGGATTGGAAATTCAACACATATTTTGGGGGGATAGAATTCAATCCATAACAGTAGGATTTTGCATAGGTGTGGAATATTGGGAAAAAAGTGAATGTGATGGTAGAAAGGCAAAATGGAAGAGACACTCTGCACATAGAAAATGCATGCCTCTGAATAAGTGAAAGAGAAAACAAAAAATAGGAGTTTAATGAAATCCATAGAGTAGGCAAATCTGTAGAGACTGAAGTTTATTAGTGGTTATCAGGGGCGGGAGGGTAGGGGAAGGGGGGGGTGGGAGGTTATTGTTTAGGAAAAATTAAGTTTCTGTTTATGGTGATGGAAATGGAAAATTTGGTAACAGATATTGATAATGCTTGCACAACATGATTAATGTGATTGATATCACTAAATTGTACATGCGTAAATTTTTTTTTTAAATGTTAAGGCAAATGTGTTGTGTGTGTGTAGCAGATCCTGTGAGAATTCCAGTCAGGGATTTAAAGATTTTGCTTCTGTTAAATGCTCCCTCTAAGTATGTACTTCTTTAACTGGGGTAACTGCTTTGCAAAGAAAGTATGTTCTAGCAAAGTTTGGTTGTGAAATCAGAGTTTACCACTCATCTTGCAATCGTGGAGTTTTTCGTGTTTGACTTTCCCACAGCACTGGGGCCCTGGCACACAATAGGTGCTAAGGAGATAATTTTGAAGAGAAAAATTAAATAAAGTGAATGGTGGGGGAGTGTGGAGAGAGGCTATTTAAAGAGAAAACCTGGTGGCACAGTGGTTAAGAGTTCAGCTGCTAACCAAAAGGTCAGTAGTTTGAATCACCAGCTGATCCTTGGAAACCCTATGGGGAAGTTGTACTCTGTCCTATAGGGTCGCTATAAGTCAGAATCCACTTGAAGGCAACGGGTTTTGTTTTTGTTTTTTGTTTTTTTTTTAATAGGAAATTCTTTGTTCCATGTAGTTTTCAAGACCTCGCTACACAGAAAGTGACAAATAATACTCTTAGCCTGGTTGTGTTTCCTGAGGGGAGCCCTCACTGGTGGTGCAGTGGTTAAGAGCTATGGCTGCAACCAAGGTCAGCAGTTTGAATCCGCCGGGTGTTCCTTGGAAACCCCATAAGGCAGTTCTACTCTGTCCTATAGGGTCGCTAGGAGTTGGAATCAACTCAACAGCAGTGGGTTAGTTTCCTGAGGGGTCAGGTTTAAGTGTCTGTCTTCCATGTCACCCTCCCCTAATTTAGCTGACCCCTCTAACCCCTCACACACACCGATCATGCTCTCTGAAAGATTCTAGTTTAGCTGGATGCAGATAGTTGCTAGGCCAGGAGGTGAACACAGGCAGCTAGAGCTATGGCATCCATCCAGAAACTTGATTCTGACCCCACACGCAAATCTCCTAGAGCCTCCATTTGTTTCTGCTCTTTTCCTCCATCCTGTGGAAAGGTTCTGTTCCTGACAACTCACTGCAACCAGAGTCATTTTAAGATATAAATCATATTAAAAAAAAAAAAGGTATCCCTTTATTTAGAAGCTTCCGGTGGCTCACTTTCGCTCTTAGAATAAAACCCAAACTTCTTTCCCTGGTCTCCAAGTTCTATATGACCTGTCCCATCTTCACTTTTAGATCTCCTATCCTACCACTCTCCGCCTTTCTCACAGAGCCCCAGTTACTCTTGCTTTCTTGCTGTTACTAAAATCACACAGCTTTTGTAGAAAGTGTTTTCTCTCCCTGGAATGAGCTTCCTTCTGATTTTTTGTGTGGTTGGGCTCCTGGTCACTTCAGACCTCCACTTAAATTTTGCCGCCTCCGAGAGGCCTTCAGGACCACCAACGCTCAAGGAGCCACTTAGACACTAGCTACTTATCAGCCTGTTTAAATTCTTTGCATAGTGCTTACCACTAATAGTTCCTAGTTTGTTTGCTTGTTTTACTTGTTTATCAGCTGTCCATCCTCACCAGAATGTAAGGCCTATAAAAGCAGTGTCCTTGTTCACCACTTCATTTATTCAGTAAATGTTTATTAAGAACCTCCTGTGTGCCAGAAGGAGCCTTGGTGGCACAGTGGTTAAGAGCTCAGCTGCTAACTAAAAGGTTGGCGGTTTAAAGCCACCAGCCGCCCCATGGGAGAAAAAACCTGGCCGTCTCCTTCCATAAAGATTACAGCCTTGGAAACCCTATGACACAGTTCTACTCTGTTCTATAGGGTCACTATGAGTTGGACTCAACTCAACGGCAATTTTTTTTTTATTTATGTGCCAGACACTGTCCCAGGGGCACCAGAGATATTGTCGTAATATGAAACAGATAAAAATCACTGCCCTCTTGGAGCTTATTTTCTAGTGGCGGGGGGCGGGGGGATATACAATAAGAAAATAAATAATTATATCATATGCCAGTAATAAACTATATCATATCATAAGTTGTATAATATATGATAAGTGCTATGGGGAAAAATAAAGCAGAAGGGAGGGTAACGAATGCCCAGTGGCAGGGTGTGCGTGTGGCAATTTTAAATAAGATTTCCAGGGAAGGCCTCAAAGAGGAGGAGACATCTGAGTTAAGAGATGAAGGTGAGGGTTGGAGCCATATGTATATTTGGGGAAGACTGGTCCGGTTGAGGGAGGGAACAGCAAGTGCAAATGCCCAGATGTGGGAGCAAGCATTGTGCATTCAAAGAACAGCAAGGAATCCAGTATGGCTGGAGGGAGTGCTGGGAGTGGTAGCAGGAAGCTCAGGGAGGGTAATGTGGGGAGGGAAGGCCAGATGATGTAGGGCATAATAGGTCGTGGTAAGGTCTATAGATTTTCTTCTGAGTCACATGGCTTGCCAATAGCTGGCTTCGAATGGAGGAGTGACCTATATGCTTTAGAAGCATTACCCGTAATCTGGTTTCTAGGTGGAGAACAGAGATGTAGAAGGGGAAGGGGGGAAGCAGAGAGATCGATAAATAGGCTATTGCAATAATCCAGAGTGGGAGATAATGGCAATGTGGACCTGGTGTGGAGGTAGTAAGAAGTGGTCAGATTCTGCATATATTTTAAAGGACAACCAAAGGTATTTGCTGATGGATTGGAATGAGGTGTGTGAGAGAAAGAGAACGGTCAAAGATGATAGCTTTTTTTTTTTTTTGACCCGGAATAAGTGAAAAGTTGCCACTTACTGGGAGAGGTTTCTGGACGAGTTGAAACCCTGTTCAGTTTGATAACTTTTAGGCATCATTTTGAAATACAAATTTACGTGTTTTCTGTGCCTAGCACAGTGCCTAGCATGAAGTCGGCACTGAAGAAATATTTGTAACTGAATAAGTGAATGTATTTTAAGTTCCCTCTACCTCTTCTCAGTCCCAACCACATAATCTTACCAAGTCAGTCTACTCCCTGTCCATGTTGAGTTTTCACACTTGGTGTCAGATGAGCCTTAAAAAACAAGTGATAGTTTCCTTTGTCTTCTTTCTAAGGTGTCTCTGCTCTGTCTCATATACTTCCTGTTTTCTGGGAGTATCAAGAAGGCTTTATTTTCTCTGGTTTCCCATCTATGTGGAAGAAAAACAGCTAGGGAGCCTGTTATTAATCTTCTTGCATCGATACTTACATTGTAAACCTATGCCATCTTCTTTCATTAGTCACAGAGAAGACTAATTACACTGACTAGACTAATGAACTCAGTATGCAAGTGTTTCATGTAATGAGATGATGTGCCCAACTTTATTTACCCTGAAGTTGTTCCAATACCGCCCCAAGCCAGCTTTTATAGCGATGCCAGACAATTCGAGAAAATCCCTACAGTTCACTAATGTTAATAAATGTATGTGTGTGTATAAGTGTGAGCATTTGGGCCTATGGGTGCATACATAAGTACATTTAGACCCACATAGCTGTCTTTGCAACTTGATGGTAGACAAGCAGAGCTAGGGTGCTGGGACCAAGAAAGGCACTTAATCAGTGTGACTATCTCTTAAGAGCAGACTGTATGACAGATTTACAAACCAGCACCAGCACAGACAAGCCATTACAACCTGAGGGAGGGCAGAGCGACCTAGGAAGATTATTTCTGCCATCCTGATGGTGAGCTAGAAGAGTAAAAGAGTTACTGATTCCTTAATAGAAGACAAATGATGAATTCTTTTGTATAGGGCAGTTTTCAAATCCCTGGGTAAAAGTCTACTGTGGTGGCTTCTTTTCCTGAAGGGATGACCTTAATTGCTAGAAGTTACCCAGCAGCTCCAGTAACTGTAGTCACTGTAGTGAAAACTTGGTGAGCAATATTTCTGCCAGAGAAGAGTCTAAGCTTCAGGTCCTGTCTCTTCTTTGTGGGTTCTAGTGCAATTGAGAGTTGTCTGCTGAGCAGAACTGCAGGCTCCTTGTGGGACCTGCCCTGGTGACACAAGCTATAGTCCTAGAAAAAGGTCTTGTGCCATTAAAGATGGGTCATTGGCTATAACCCATCTTTTGTCTCCAAGAAGAAGCATAATTAAGGGTCATCATCTTCCAATAATAAGAATCCCTGGTGGTGCAGTAGTTAAAGAACTCGGCTGCTACCCGAAAGGTCAGCAGTTCAAATACAATAGCCACTCCTTGGAAACCCTATGGGGCAGTTCTGCTCTGTCCTGTAGGTTTGCTATGAGTCGGAATTGACTCAACACCCACGGGTTTGATTTAAGCTTTTCTTCCAATGAATATGGCATTCTGTTTTAAAGAAATGTTTACAAGAATCCCTGGAGAGGGAGCTTCGTAGCAGATGTCGAAGGGAGGAGTTGTCGTATTATTGCTGTTTGTATGTGTATGTGTAGGCAGGCATACTATAAAATCTAAATAATAAGTAGAAAGAAGATTGCAACTAAGGGAAAGAAGAGGCAAACTTACTTTGCCATCTGGCAAGTACGGTTGGATGGTCAGTGGATGTAGACATGAACGGTCTGTCATGACCAAACTAGGTCTGGAGTCCTTAGTTGGACTCCAGGACAGGTAGGGGACAGCAAGAGCTCACAGGGCCCTAGACAATGGCCCATGGTGATAGGGGACCAGAAAGGAAAGACCCACTCATTCATTCATTATTTATTCATTCAACAAAATATTTCGACTGCTTACTCTGTACTCTGTTAAGGCTTTAGTCTACATTGATGAATCAAAGAGACATAGTCTCTATTCTCCTGGAAGTCCTACCCAGTGGCTGAGAGGGACAAATGTGCAAGGAAACAGACATAATAATAAAAAGTTGTGGAAATGCAATTGAATCTTGACCATGCACCAGACATTGTACTTGGTGATTTAACCTTGTTACTTCAAGGCACCGATGGACCCTGCCACTTTCTAGCACTCTTTCACTACTTAAAATGATCGTTTTTCTTTAGTGATACGTTTATTTTCTATTTCCTCCAACTATATTCAGAGCTGCATGAGAGCAAGGACTTTGCCTTTTTTGTTCACAGTTACATCTGCAGTATTTTGCACAAAAAAACCCCAAACCCACTGCTGTTGAGTTGATTCCGACTCATAGCGACCCTAAACCTAAAACATAAAACCCATTGCTGTTGAGTCGATTCCAGCTCCTCAACAATTATTTGTTAGGTGATTGAATGGATGAATATTATATTACCTTCATGTTAGCTCTGTTAGATGGAAAGTGCAGAAATTATTATACCCATTGATGAGGATGTGAGTTTTTGGAATGGGAATCAGCATCAAATAAAGATAATATGCAAATAATAATGATAATTTATTGAGTGCTTACTGCATGTTAAGTGGTGTGCTAGGTTCCCTATGTAGATTATGTTATTGAATCCTCACAACAACCCTATGAAGCAGTAACTATTGTTATCCCCTTTTTGTACATGAGGAGTCTGAGGATTAGAGAGGTGAACTGACTTGTTCACCAGGAGATGGCACAGTCCAGAGTTAGTTCCAATGTCTATTTTCAAAGCCTAGGCTCTAGCCACTACACCAGGATGCTTGCCTTAGGCTGTGAGGGCTCCTTGGGCTTTATCTGTACTGTAGGCTACTGCCAGATGGACAGTGTATTTCTGACTTACTTCACTGCCATTTAGACTCATTAGTTTAGTCTGAACCCAAATGGCAGTGAAGTAAGAGGTTAGTGGCTTGAACCCACCCAGAGGTGCTTCAGAAGACAGGCCTGGTGATCTGCTTCCGAAAAGTCACAGCCTTGAAAATGCTATGGAGTGCAGTTCTACTCTCACACATATGGAGTAGCCATGAATCAGAATGGACTCGACAGCAACTGGTAAGAGTAAGTATATCTGGGTACCCTCCAATTCCATACCTGCTGTGCTTCACATTGAGGAGGTTGGAAGTAGCCTGAGCAAGATAGAATCTAAAATCTCTTCAGCCAGAAAACTTATCCTCAGCTTTATAGTCCCCAAAATAAGTTTCATAACCCATTTGTTGGAGAAAAGTGACCAAAATGTCCCCAAATACAAGCACATGGTGTAAAGACAGCTAGATTAAATGAGCTCACTGAAGTCTCACCAGTGCAGGTATAGTGTTTAGGCAAACTCTTATTCGCTGTAGATTTTAGGGGCCTCAAAACAGTAAGGTCTCATTATTTTCTCTATAAAACTATTTTTATATGACACCTATTAAATTTGAAAATATAAGAATACTTGGAATAAGGAAATATAAAAAGCCAGTGCTACCAACTGTATGTCACCAGCTTATTTATTAGTGCAGTTGCCACCTAGAGGAGCATGAAGACTGCAACGTAGAAGAGTTAAATTCAGATTAGAGACAGTATTCACGGTTAAGAGCTACTGCTCTGGAGTCACTCTACTTGCTTTCAAAGCCTGGCTCTTCCATTTACTAATTTTGCAGCCATGGAGAAATCATTTCATCTTTCTGAGCCTCAGTTGCCCCATCTATAAAATGGGGCTAATAATAGTAACTAGAGATTTTGTAAATACTAAGTGGGATTATATGAATAAGTGACTAAGAACCATGTCTGGCATAATAGTAAATGATAGTAATTATTGTTGTTATGACGTGGAAGGAAAGATCTGAAAATTAAAGCTTGTTTCCTTATACTGTGTGACTCATTAAATATTTATTAAACCCTTCATCTGAGCTAAACACTATGCTAGGCACTGGGGAGATGTATCTCCTGCCTTCAAGGAGCATCCAGTCTAAGAGGATACAGATGCATACACAACTGACTACAATGCCATGTCTGTTCTTAGGAAGCATTTCCAACCACAGGCATTATTTGCTACCATTTATCTCCTTCTCTTTATCACCTAGCTATTCAGCATAAAAAAAAATAGCAGGTGGTGTTAAGGTGCCTATTTTAGGACTAGTTGTAAAAGTCCACTCTGTCTTATATTTAACACACTATCTTAATGAGAAAACCCTTCACAAAGCATTTATGGATACTTACTCTTAGTGGGCGCCTTGAGAAGGATATAAAAAGGAATGCAGCTGTGGGATATTTGGAAAAGCGCTAGACTTAAGTCAGAAAATTTAGATTTCGGTCCAGGAGTTCTGCCACTGACCAGTTCAGTGACCTTGAACATATGAGTTGCTAGGGATATTAAATTAACTAGAAAATGGAAATCGCCTGGCTTTTAAGAATCATCCAAACTTCCAATCTTTCATTCATTCTGCGTGAGACACAAAGGTCTCTGCTTTTAATGAACTCACTCTGTTTGAGAACATTTAGAAAGACATAAAAGGTCATATCTGGCTTCCTATCCTCCCATCCCCCCACCATGTCATTGAAATAGTCTTGCTAACTCACCAATGACTTAATTGTCAGTAAATTGAATGGTTCCTTCTTGATTTTTATTTTATGTGACTTTTCAGCAAATTTGTCCATAGTTAACCACTCTCTTCTTCTTGACAGTCTCTTCCTTTGTCTTCTGTAATACTCTCTCCTGGATTTCTTCCATAGCTGCTCTTTTTCCATCTCCTTTATGAGCTCCTCTGCTTTTATCTAATAATTAAGTGGCAGAGGCCCTCAAGTCTCAGTGCTAGACCCTCTTCTCAAGAGTCTACCTTCACTCCCTAAATTTCAGTTACCATCTGTGTATAAATAGTATTCATTTCTATCCTAGCTCTCTCCTGGGCTGTAGACCCACATAGCCAACTACCTTGCCAACATCTTCATTTGTATATCCATGTCCTACAGGCATCTTAAAGTCAACATGTCACAAAATGAACTCATAAACTTCCTCTCTATGCAGCCTATCCCAGTCTTCCCCATTTCAATAAAGGGTAAGAATATATCTAACAGTCTGCGTAAGCCAGAAACCTGGGTATTGTCCTTGTCACTTCTCTTCTTCACCCCTTTTCCCAATCTAATCCATCAGCAAGTTGTCTTATTTTTTGCACCAAAATATATTTTGACTCTGCTAAAATATTTTCATTGTTTCTGCCATCACCCTAGTCTAAACCTCAATCATGCCTGAGCTACACCACTGCAACATTCTCCTAACTGAATTCAGCATGTTCACGCTTGCCTCCCCGCAAAGTTCATTTCCCACATGGTAGCCTGAATGATCTTTTACAAATGAAAAGTGGGTAACTTTTCATGTCCCTGTTTATAACTCCTTAATAGGTTCCCTTGCTCTCACAATAAGACCTCAAATCATTGCCAGGTAAGACCCTGCATGACCTGCCTCGTGTTCACTTTTCCACCCTCATCTTGTACCTTTCTCCCATTTACTCTCTTTTGTCTTCACTCTAGAAACATTCTGGTCTTCCTGTCTCAGAGCTTTCATGTACGTTCTTTCTCTCCTACTTACTTTTCAGGTTTTAGTTCAAATATCACTTCTACCAGGAAGCCTTCCCTGAGCAACCCTTGTCCCTAGGCAGGTTAAGTCTGTTTTATGTTCCACAGCACCCTACACTTTATCTTTTTCCCATTCAATACCCATCTAATTACATGTTTAATGTTTTTCCTCCTTATTAGACTGTAAGTTTTATGAGGGAAGGGACTGTGTCTGTCTTATTTACCAAGTATAATCCCTGGAATGTAGAAGATATCTGTTAAAAATGAATGAATGTTACACAAATGTTCATAGCAGCATTATTTATAAGAACCAAAATGTGGAAACTATCCACATCCAAAAAAAATCAAACCCATTGCTGTCGAGTCAATTCCGACATATCCATCATCTAAATGGAGGAGCAAAGGTGGTATATCCATACAGTGGAATATTATTTAGCTGTGAAAAGGAATTAAGTACTGATTCATGATACAATATGTATGAATTTTGAAAACATTATGCTATGTGAAAGCAGCCAGACATAAAAGACCACATAGTGTATGATTCTATTTATATCAAATGTGCAGGATAGGCAAATCCATAGAGAGAAAGTAGATGAGTGGTGGTCAGGGGTTGAGTGGAGTGGGGATGGGGAGTAACTGCCAACAGCTACAGTGTTTCTTTTTTGAGTGACGAAAAATGTTCTAAAATTAAAAAGTGATGATGGTTGCACAACTCTGGAAAAACAAACAAACATACAAAACCAACCCATTGAATTATATACTTTAAATGAGAGAATTTTGTGGTATGTGAGTTATATCTCAATATAGCCATTAAAAATGAATTAGTATAAACAATATAAACTACATATTTGCCAATATAAAATAATACTGAGTTATTTTTAAATGATTACAGGGTAAAGAAACAGTAAATAGAAACACTTTATCTTAGAACGTGCACATACCCACTTCACGCCTCTGCTTTTACCTCTTTGGGAACTGGCAGCTGGGATAGAAAGCATAGAGTTCTAAATTTGAAAAGAACCTCAGAGACTATGTCATTCAACTGTCTTACTCTATATATGAGGAAATAGAGGTACAGAGGGAAAGTGGCTTGCCAAGTGGACACAGCAAATTAGTGATTGAATCTATACTAAAGCCCTCGTCTCCTCAGTCTCATTTCAGGGTTCTTTCTATTACACCCAGCTAAGTCAACCTCCTTAAGAACTTGTTAGAAATCCTACACAAAGTCTGCTCACAAATTATTGTTCACCCCTATAGCAAGGGGGGTACAGTGGTGGTTCAGTGGTAGAATTCATGCTTTCCACCAATGCACCACCCATCTGTAAGTGGAGGCTTATGCATTGCTATGATACTGAACAGGCTTCAGCAGAGCATCCAGGCTAAGATAGAGTAGGAAGAAATGCCTGGCAATCTACTAATGCAAATCAGCCAATGAAAACCCTATGGATCACAAAGGTCCACATTGCAACCCATCATAGGATAGCTCAGGACATGGCAGCCTTTTGTTCCTTTGTGCATGGGGTCTCCATGATTGAGGGCTGACTCTAGGGCAGTTAACAACAACGATCTACAAGGGAGGCTGAGAAATATAGTTTCTGTTAGCAAGGAAGAAAGGGAGAATGGACTTTGGGGAGAAAACTCTCACAGGTTCCTTTGCTGAAAGCTTTGGATAGGCCAGTATTTAGATCAGGAGGAATTCAGTGCTCTCTGAGGTTACCTCTGAAAACCACATCAACATTTCCAGTCGAGTGCGAATACAATAGCCACACATCAAACCCCCTTCATGATAAACATCTCTTGCCCCAGTTGACAGGCTCAGCAGTTCCTGAGTAAATTGCATTTGGCAGGGACTGGCTGCAAGGCATCACTGGCTCGAAGGCAACTTTAGTTTAGAAACAAATCAAGGGAACACTCACTATCCTAGAATAAAGAAATAGAAGGTAAAAGATCCTTTTAGATTGCAAACTGAAACCTGTGATGTAAAAATACTGAGTGACTTGGCTGTCTTCCTTTAAAAATGAATGTTCAAAATATTTTTCTATGTTTTCTCCTTTGTTGCATCTAATTACCAAGGCTTATGGAAAAGGGTTGAGAGGATGGATAATATTTCTATTTAAAATTATTTATAATGTAAAAAATTGAAGGGATTTAAATCTTCTTTAATCACTTTTTTACTCTCATCTGCGGCAGATTTAATAAAGATGTGATTGACAACATTTTCCATTTTTGTTTTCCATTTTCTCAAGTTGTTGGAAACAATTTCTCTGAAGTAAGATTGCATTGGGGAGGTATAGATTGCAGATGGAGCCCTGGTGGCACAATGGTTAAGTGCTTGGCTGCTAACTGAAAGGTCAGTGGTTTGAACCCACCAGCTGCTCCGAGAAAGAAAGATCTGACAATCTGCTCCCATAAAGATTACAGCCTGGGAAACCCTATGGGGCAGTTCTACTCTGTCATGATAGTCAAAATCAACTCCATGGTACACAGCAACAACAGATTGCAGATGATACTGTGGCTTCTTTCCTCTTGTAGTTAGCAACAATTTCCCTGCCCCTACCCCCAAGGAAATTGATGTTAAGGGCACTGAAAATACGTCCACTCCTCACTTACTGACATGGTTATATTCCAAAGACCAGGTCATCATGCAAAAATAGACATTATGCAAAAATAGAAGATGGCCACATCAGATCACAAAATGGAGGATGACTACATCATTATATAACTGCCAAATTACATCATTACATAACTGCCAAATCACTGAAAATCATGGCCCAGCCAAGTTGACACATAACCTTAGCCATCACAGCCAGCGTACTCTCGCCTTGCACCTCGGCATTCATTACTGCCAGCCATATGTTGCTAATGCACAAAATAGTCAGCTAGTAGATTTTTTACTATTGTAAATGCAAAATGTTGGATAACAAGAGAGTCAATAACTGAGGAGTAGGTGTACCTGGAAACTTGAAATCTGGAGGATCAAAAGGAAAAGGGGACTAGTTCTTCCCTGTACAAGGTACTCTGATAAGGAAACCCTTTAACTTTCCTGAGTTAGTTCATATGAAATCCCCAAGAGTCATGTAATATTGTCCATTTTCAGGAAAGAACAAACAATGACAATTCCTCCAGATAAGTTAATTATCTACCTTGAAGATCCCTTCGACTTTCTTGATCTACTAATGATATTAGATAGCAGGGGCTGTTCCAAAGCATTTTAATGAGTACCCATGCGACGACAGTCTTCAGGAAAATTTTTCCAACTTCTAATTAACTCATAAAGTTTTCTTGGACAATTTTTTTTTTGGTTGTTGTTTTGAAACTGAGAAGGAAGGAAGGAAGGAAATTATATGGTAGATACTTTAATGCATCCTTTCTGAATCTCTCTCTAGATGACATAAATTAATGGCTGGTCTCATTTTTCATGCTCCCATGCATGAAAAGAAAGAAATTAAGACAGTGATGCTATTTAACTATTACGGGAGGAATTCATCTCTTAATCAGAATTATTCAGAGCTTTCCAGCCCTGGCATCTATGTACTTACTGAGCCACCTCCCGGGCCAATGAACCAACTCAGGCTCTGCCAAATGAAACCGTTTAAATTTTAGCGATTTTGGCCCCAGACCTTGCCGTCTGTTTCCACTACATTGGGAGGACACCCTTTTCTGGGGCATAAGGAATTCTATTACCCAGCAGCTTGGGACAAGTTAAATTAGTCTGTAGACAATTTAACTACAGGAGCACTTGCCTCTAGGAAAGCCATTAATTTTGTTTAAAGTTACTATATTGCAAACGATGGGGATTTTCCACATTTTTTGTTGCCGCAGAGCCTTGCTTAAAGAAAACAATGTTGATTAACTAAATGGTTTTTCCTTGCCCCCCCACCCCCAAAACAGATTACGCATACAAATATGCAAATAAATATAGATATCTAGCTAAAGTTTTGATTGATTTTTTATGGGTTTTCTGGACAATTAAAGTTAGAGAAACAAGACTCTGGAACTGGATTTGTACTCTGCACTTTAGGAAACGTCTCCCATAAAGGCATTATATAGAAAACTGAATGGAAGGGTACTTGAATAAGACATTTTGGGAAATGTAAGGTGTATCATGTATTAGCCAAAATCTCAAGCTCACTGAATATATTCACATTTTTGAACTTATGTATCAGCTTGAATTTTTGCGAAAGTGAAACCTCACAAATGTAACACAGCTCTGTGTGGGTAATATCCCCTCCCACCCATTAATTTTGTTTAAATTGACTATATGGCAAATGATGGGGACTTTCCAACTTTTTTTGTTGCCACAGAGCCTTGCTTAAAGAATGTTGATTGGCTACGTGGTTTTTCCTTGCCCCCCTCCCTCCTGGCCCCCCCAAAATATTACACACACGTATATGCAAATAAATACAAATACCTAGCTAAATCTTTTATTGATTTTTTTATGGGGGGGCATCCTCTGCAGCCAAAGTTGCTGCAAATTTCAGAAAAGGCTTTTTCCGTTTCCTGATGTCAAGTCAATTCTTACTCATGGTGACCCCATGTGTTACAGAGTAGAACTGCTCCATAGAGTTTCCAAAAAGCTCCTGGTAGATTCAAACTGCCGACCTTTTGGTTTGCAGCCGTAGCACTTAATCACTACCCCACCAGGGTTTCCATTTCTGACTTCAGTCACCCCTAAAATAAGCAAGTTGCCTTTCTAGAATCAACCCAGATAAGCACTCAATACATGACTGAATGGACTCTGGCCTTGAGACTATCTTTCATCCCAACTAGTTTATACCGCTCTCAAGAGGGACTGAGAGAGAATAACCCAGTCACACTCCTGAATAAACTGGCCAAACGCTTAAAACTTTTTCTTGAAATCATTCACATTGTTTATGTACATGAAGTACAATGAACCACTTTCTACCTTGCAAGACTGTGCAAGAAGGTTAGAAATAAACTCCTCTTAAACTGTCTCTGTTAGTTGTTGCCTGACAGCCATAGTTAATGTTGGACCCATAAACCTCAGCAAACATTCAGATGAAAATTCTGAAAAGTTGTTTAAAGTGATTAAGTTCTCAGCCCACTGTAGAGAACAAAATAGTGTATTTACATATGCTGTGGCTGATTCAAGAAGATATTTGAGGTGGCATTATCCAGCAACTTACGTGGGGTCTTTGGTGATCCAGAAACAAAAAGCCACCAAATGAGGAGTCAATCAGTGTTATTGCCAAGAATCGGGACCATGAGCCCTAATAACTGAAAGGAAAAAAACCTGTTGCCGTTGAGTTGAAAACAACTTATAGAGACCCTATAGGACAGAGTAGAACTGCCCCACAGAGTTTCCAAGGAGCACCTGGTGGATTTGAACTGCAACCTTTTAGTTAGCAGCTGTAGCTCTTAACCACTACACCGCCAGGGTGTCCTTTCCTCTCATCTCACCAGCCCCATTGCTAGAGGCTCTTTACACTATAACTGAAAGGAGATCATGTAAAGAACCTCTAGCAATGGGGCTGGTGAGATGAGAGGAAAGGACATCCCTAGGCAGCTACTCTCTAGTGTTCTTGTCTCAGAGGCAGCTGGTGACACCTACTGAGTAAAACACTTATTCCATTCACAAATGTGCAAGTAAATCGAGGCCAATTTGTCTTAGGACCAATGCATTCCACAGAGGTGACTCACTTGAATGGTTTGAGCAGAACAGCCTTTTGGCCACCTCAGCTCTGTAGGTAATAAAAAATAGAAAAACATATTACAAGAGCCTAAAATCTCCATGGGTTTATGTGTGATTGCTGTCATTGTTCTAAAATATATTGCTTTTCATTGCTCCAGATTTGGCATTTAAATGATAGCCGACTGTCTTAGTTATCTAATGCTGTTATAACAGAAATACCACAGGTAGATGGCTTTAACAAAGTGAAATTTATTTCCTCACAGTCCAGTAGGCTAGAAGTCCAAATTCAGGGTGTCAGCTCCAGGGGAAGGCTTTCTCCCTCTGTTGGTTCTGAAGGAAAGTCCTTCTCATCAATCTTCTCTGGACTAGGAGCTTCTCCGCACAGTAACCCTGGGTCCAAAGAATGAGCTCTGCTCCCGGTACTGCTTTCTTAGTGGTGTGACATCCCCCTGTCTCTCTGCTCGCTTCCTTCTTTCATATCCCAGAAGAAACCGGCTCAAGACACTATTCAGTCCTGTAGACTGACTCCTGCCTCATCAACACAACTGCCGTCCAACCTCCTCATTAACACCATAGAGGCAGGATTTACAACACATTGGAAAATAATACCAGATAACAAAATGGTGGACAGTCACACAATACCGGGAATCATACCCAGCCAAATTATTACACACATTTTTGGGAGACACAATTCAATCCATGACACTCACTGCTCTTGTTTGGGTAAGCTCATGCACAGATAGCTATTTCCCCTGTACGTAGGAATGTGTGAACACATTATGAAAAGTCCATCATGTGTAGTATTTGAAAAAACATACGGTATAAAATCGTAATAGAAAGTAAGATGCAAACACTAAAATGGATGTGTGCTTCTGGTTTTCTTTGTTACCCACAATTATGCAAATTTAAAATCAGTGCTTTTGCAGGTGAGTTACTGATATATTGGTTAGGCAACCCAGTGTCTTGGGGGCAAGCTTTATTGATGCCCCTCTTACAGAAAAACCAGGCTCAATGCAGTTGTTATATTTCATAGAACTCAGTTTGACCTGTGATATAACAAAGTTTTTAGCTATAAGCTCTGTCATAACAGGGTTCTGTTGTGTTTTACACAGTTCAATAAATTGACTTGAACCCACACGTCTCCTGCTGGAAAGAACATAGTCCAGGCTTAAAAGAAATGAGAAAGCAAGCAAGAAAGATGTAGATACGAATTGAGGTATAGCCTCATGTGGTCCATTTTTTAAGGGGTTATTTGATTGCAAGAAACCCTCACAAGCTCAGCTTGAATAAAGGAGAATGCTTTTTTAAGGGTAAGGGAAGCCTCATGGAACCCCATCTCACGAGGAACTGGAAACTGTTAGAAGCTCATCTCTCCATCTCTTATTCTCTGTAGCCACACTATCTGTGTCATCTCTCCTTCTTCCTGCACAGCTGCTTGATCCGGCATTCTGCAAAATCGCTTCATCTAACTGGCTTTTAATATCCATTTTCCCATACCTTCAGCTTGCCTGGGGCTTTGGGTTGTTGTCGCACATATTCTGGCCACAAATGTGTTTGACCTTACACCTTCAGATGTATTCAATCTTTGTTTCTCTTTGTTCAAATTCTTCAAAGAATGGGATTGGCTATTTGCCAGTCAATGGATTGATTCCCTCCCAGGGATGAGTGTCCACCTTGGCAGTGGGGGTGGGGGTGGTGGGCAGGGTTCGCAATGGATGTACAGCTGTGAGCAATGTAGATTAAGCTAGAAGAGTTAGCTGGGTATTGTGAACAAACTGACTGGTGTGTCAGATACAGTCGTTATTGCAACGATAATGATGATAAGGCTGACTACAGTAATTAAATTATTATAGCAATTAACATAGCTACTTTTTTTGAGTTCTTGTCAAGCATATTATGTACACCATTGTTTAATCTTTGCAGCAACCCTCTGAAGTAGATATTATTGGCCCCAGTTTTTACTGACAGGAAAATTTATGATTTCTGCACAAAGAAGTTAAGTGACTTGGCCAAGATCACATGGCTAATAAGTGGCTGAATAAGGTCCAAACCCAGTCAGTCTAACGCCCAAATCTGTGCTCCTAACTACTATGCTATACTGCTGATTCTGACACTATTGTGATGAATTTTTGAAATGTGGGCTGCAGGCTAGCTTCTCAACTGAGAAAAAAGTAAAGTTCATTTTAAGCAGCAAAGCCCTTATGGTATGTATTGTATACCTCCCCCCCAAAAAAAAACCTGTTGTAATTGAGTTAATTCTGACTCATAGCGACCGTACAGGACAGAGTAGAACTGCCCCATAGAGTTTCCAAGGGACACCTGGTAGATTTGCACTGCTGACCTTGTGGTTAGCAGCCTTAGCGTTTAACCACTATACCACCAGGGTTTCCAAGGTACTGTATACATATACTCAATTGCCATGGAAGTCCTTACACAAGGAGAACAGGATTAGGGCCTCAGGAAATATTTATGTCTCTATGTAGGTGGACAAAGAATTACTCTCTCATTTGAGTTATTCTAGTGCTTTCAGATAAATGAAATAACCTTTAAATATTCGTGATCCGAGCATTACCCATTTGTCTCTTTGCCTTAATATTTATTTGAATTCAAATTAAATCTGCCTTTTAGCAAGATCAAGAGTAAGATCCGGCACCCCAGAGTGAAAGCAGAAGCTGGTGCACGCGATGTTACTGCCCTCTTCCCGAGCTACCATTTTATTGCTCTTCTGGGAACCCGGTTAAATTACAGCTCCTGATATATTGTAGTCTGTGGATCTAAATTCTGGCTTTGACCAAGTCAAGGGCTGGCTTTTGGGGCAGTATTTCACCTCCTGTTTTATCTGTGCTGTCACCTAAATTTAGCACTTAGACTGTACTCCCTGATGTCTGCAGAAGTTTTAAATTATTTTCCAGTGATGCATACCACGTCCATGCAGAGTTGCGTGTGACGGATTTGCAGTAAAATTCCCGAGCTCTCCAACTCCTTTTTAAATGAATTAGATCAGTAGCTCCCGTGGATTTGACTTTGGGATGGGTTGTAAGGTGACATGTTTCCCACCAAACTGATTGAGTTCTCCTCAGGGCTTTTTTTTTTTTCCCTGCTGTGCATTTTACCATCTGCAGACCAGTGAGCTTCTTGAAAGCAAAAAATGGGTGTTGTCTCCTGTGCTTTCCCAAACCCACTGCTGTCGAATTGGTTCTGACTCATAGCAACTCTGTAGGAGATCATAGAACTGCCCCATAGGGTTCCCAAGGCTGTAATCTTTACGGAAGCAGACTGCCACATCTTTCTCCCCCAGAGCAGCTGGTGGGTTCGAACCAGCCACCTTTCGGTTAGAAGCCAAGAGCTTTAAGGGCTGCACCACCATGGCTCCTTCTCCTGTGCTGAAAAAAAAATGCTTAGGAGGTGTCAAAAAGCCGGGTGCATTAGGACCCTTCCCCTCCTGATTGCCAGAATGACTGGGCTGTGGGCAGAACTGTAATAGTGTTCTACATTGAGGAAACTTAAATAAGACGTAAATCCAAATTCCCTACCTTTTTTATATGGGCTTCAACAAGCATCAGCTGTAATTGGTAGAACAGCCTGACCTATTAATTCACAGATAAAAATGATTCAATTAAAGTGAAATATAAATATTGAAGGTAACGTAAAACCAAATGAAGCACATCACGGAATTTATGTGCAAATAAATTCACTGAATAAAAATTCTCCAGTACATGCAAAGTCCATATGCTGTCTTGGTAATGCTATAATTAAGTCAGAGAGTCATGCCATACTGGCCTTTTCCATCTGCTCTGTGATCTGTTAGGGGACCAATTCACGCAGAATGACAGCTGACCTCAAAATGATACATTCTGCTACTGCCCATTTTAACAGGGCTGTTGGCTGTGTGCACTTTGTCTTCATTTATACTGGGCTATGAATGGTTTTCCATTAAATCAAGTAAATCGGAGCATCCAGTTTTCAATCGAAGGGGCTTATTTAAGCCACTATTTTGTTTTCTAAATAAATTATGTTTTCAGTTTTCACATGTAATAGATTATATTAGAGGGCTTTTGTTTTGTTTTGTAAATTCAAGCGGTATTAAAAAGAGACAGTGATTAGGACCCCGTTCTTCTTCTTTCTAATTGTTGGTATCTGATCAAAGCAAAGTGGTTAATACTTAGAGCCTCAAAATATTGGGTATATGTAATTGACGTGAAATACATGTGAAAGAGGAACCAGTATTTATGATACGAATTGATTTCATTTATTTTGCTTCCCTCGTGCATGCCTCACTGTCACTCTTGCCATTATCTTAGTGTTGCTGTTTCCAATAACACTCAGAAATGTCATTTTAAAGGCAGAGGATATGGAGCACAGATGTGTCAGGTGTAAAGGCCCTCATCTTCAGAGACACTCAAATTGGCTAAAGGAAACCCCACTGAATGGTGTAGCTGAAGAGCCGGCATTTGTCCACCTGTTTGTATCCAGGTTACCTTGTGACAGTCTATTTAATTTCTGGTCCCTGGAGTGTCTCTGTTTCAATAGTACATGCATATTTCTTTTTATTAGAACTGCACAAGAGGAACAATGGTAACCCTTGGAACCAGGGTGACCTTTAGAAGGTTATGGTTTTGTTTTGAACAAACAATACAAGAGGGTTTGCTCTAGTCAAACTCCCAGCTTCTGGAAGAGGTTTTGTTTTTTTTAAATGTCTCCTCTTTATATCATAATGTTTCATTTTTATATGCAACCCTGGTGGCATAGTGGTTAAGAGCTACGGCTGCTAACCAAAAGGTTGGCAGGTCGAACCCACCAAGCACTCCTTGGAAACTTTGTGGGGCAGTTCTACTCTGTTCTATACGGTCGCTATGAGTCGTAATCAAGTCGATGGCAGTGGGTTTTTTTTTTCTCTTTATATCACTCGTGTGATGTAACAGAGAGTTCCTGGAAAACTAAGGTTTAAAATATACATCAATTTAGAAAGAATTAAATAAAACCTTAGCCACAAATAGGAGCCAGCAGTATCCATGGAGTGAGCCCGACTAATTCACATAATAGGCTGGAAAATTACAAAAAAAAAGAAATATATGTATATATATATCCAGGTAAATGTTCATTGCTCTCTAGGGAAGCATGACCTTGGCATAATGGTTTCTGGAAAAAAAAAAAACTCAAGAGAACCTACTTTGCCAGTGTGAAACATACCACATAATATATGAAACCTTATTCAGAAATAAAAATCCAAATGCTGTTTCCTAGCAAAATTGATTTGGGTATGTCTACAAGGGGCAGGAACCATATTCATTCATTTACACATTTGGGAAACATTTGCCAAGCATCTAATATGTTCCAGGCATTGTTTTAGGTTTAGGGGATGTGTCCCTGAACAAAAATCTTTGTTCTCATGAAACTAACATTGTAGGGGGCCTTGGGAGACAAGAGTAAGCCTAGCTGTTATCTGTTCTGTCCAGTGCCCAGGATCGATTAAACAGCCTTGCATTTTGGATGTTGGTTCAAAGATAAATATTTCTGGTGTTTTCCTGAAATTGCAAACCTTATACCTAAGAGCATCCCGATGAGCCAAAATGAAATGGAGCATGTATACTCATTTCAATGAAATAATGTTCATATTAGCCATTTACTTTGAAAAATCTCTTTTTGCTTTACCAAAGTCCAAATAGTACCCGATTGTAATGTGTTGGGAAAGATACACGATGGGGTTATGCCAAGAAGCCTTTACCTGGGGTAGCTGTATTCTGGTGAAAAATGATTGGATATAAACAAGAGACAGGGACAGAGAAAGAAAGACTGGGGGCGGGGAGAGGGAAGCATCAGGAAAACTTTATCCTTATTTAAATATTGATTTGTATATTGGAGCAATATCCAAATATCCAAGTAGTTAGTTTAGTTGGTAAGAGCATATGCTTGTGTGGCATCCTACTTAAAGATTCAGTCCTTGTTTGAACCCATTAGATCTATCCCATACCCTGACTCCTACCAGTCCATCATACAAGTACAAGCCAGGGCACAAGCAGCTACACACATTCCCCACTACTGGAAAAAAGAATGGCTCAAACTCTGTGTACACTATTCCCACAGTGACTAATAGTATCCTCTTTTTGTATGATCAGTGATGCCTGCGAATAATCGATAGATTGATGACCTGAGATTTTGTTGGTGAATTAAAACCATGAATTCTGTCAGACCTTTAGTAAGGAGGGAATATTGAATAGGGTTTCTTTGTGGGTGATGATAGTGGTCATAAATGTGGAAGACTAGTAAAAAAAAAAAGTTACCATAGAATCATTTCTGACTCATAGCGACCCCATGTGTGTCATAGTAGAACTGTGCTCCGTAGGATTTCAGTAGCTGGTTTTTTGGAAGTAGAACACCAGGCCTTTCTTCTGGGGTGCCTCTGGGTGGACTTGAACCTCCAACCTTTTAATTAGCAGCTGAGCACATTTACTGTTTGCACCACCCAAGGACTCCAGATGTGAAAGAGGAATATTTAAATACATGCTTAAATATTCAAAACTACACATGTTGAAGTGTAAGTGTACTGGTATTTCTCTTTCCTTGAGTGACTTTGAGATGGAGCCACATTTATCAAAGTTTCATTTTATTCTCCTCTACAGACTTCCTTCGAACCCTACAGGCTTTTAAACAAAGACCCTCTATGACTGTAATCAACAGACCTGTTCTTGGGCATGTCTCCCCCAAGATGATTTAGAGATAAGTGGTCTCAGACCTGGCTTGGTACAGTGCTCTAATAATCATTAATGGTTCCTTTTGGAGGTAACAGATTCTCATCAACTTCATTTGTATTAATCATGTATCTAAATCTAGTATCATCAGGACAATTTCAAGTATTTTTAAGGTATAACCTTGACTTCCCGTCATTTGTAAATTGGCTCCTAACAGGTCTGGCACACTGCTGAAGTACTTAACTAGTCATTATTCCTCCCTTTGTGCTGCCAACAGCCCATCTCACCTTCCTGGTGCCTCTCACTATGTTTCCTTTAAAACTCTGGGTTTTAAATTTTGCAATGAAGAGAGAGGGGTTGGGGAGGGGAGATAGGTCATAGGCCATTTTTGAGAATCTGGAGAAAACGGAAATCTCTCTACAGGAAAAAAAATACACATGGTTTTGCATACATTTTCAAGACATTTATACACTCATGAAGCCCATGCATAGATCTTAGATGTCAAGACTTTGTTTTTCACAAATATATTTAATTGAATTAAGCCTAAGTCACTGCGTAGTGCCAATGGTTAACAAACTTGGCTGCTAACTGAAAGGTTGGAGGTGAGTCCACCTGGAGAAGCCTCAGAAGAAAGACCTAGTGATCTACTTCGAAAAAAAACAGCCTTTGAAAGCCCTATGGAGCATAGCTCTAAAACACACGTGGGGCTGCCATGAGTCAGAATTGACTCCACAGCAGCTAGTTACACCTACTTATACCAAAAACCCATTGCCATCAAGTCAATTCTGACTCATAGTGAGCCTAGAGGACAGGGTAGAAGTTTCCAAGACTGTAAATTTTTACGGAAACAGACTGACACATCTTTCTCCCGTGAAGTGGCTGGTGGGTTCGAACCACCAACCTTTCAATTAGCAGCAAAGTGCTTAACCACTGTGCCACCAGGGGTTCATGCCTACTGATAGGCTCATGAATAGTATAATATTTGTAAATTAATTTTATTAAGAGAAATTGTGTATATTTCTGTTTTTTCCTATCTTTTAATTTTTATGAATTCTGTCACATACCTCAAAATACCTGATTATTGATTGTTAGCCACAATGATGAGTATATAAAATCTGAATAAAGTGCTTCTGGTATGCTTTTATGATTCCTAAATGTATTACAGGTAGTCTCCAGCTTACAATGTATTCAAGTTATGACAAACCACACTTACGATCATCCTTTTTTTTGTACATCTTATCGTTAGTAATATGTATGTATGTATTAAAATATATTTGTAAGTTTATATGTAATGTTTCCAACCCCCACAGACAAATAAAGATTGGATTTACAAAGATACTGATTATAAAATGCAATAATAATGAAACAAACAAAAAAAAGGTATTCAATTTATGTCAGGATTGATTTACAACAGAGTCATTGGAAAGGAACCCTGTCATAAACTGGGGACTACCTGAATCTTGCTTTTTTGTTCATTTTGTTTATTATTACTTGAAGATTAAAAAACAAAAAAAAAAAACTTTGTACCCTACGTACCCTACATAACCATACATTTATCTAAATATAGTCTGAGCATTCTTTGTTCCAATGACAAATAGCTTGTGTTACTTTTACTCCCAGTTGCTTTTTGTTGATTTCTGGGCTCTTAAAGTTACAATGGTTAATGTTATAAGTTCCATGAGAGAAGGTACTGTGTCTTTGTTATTTTCCACTGCGTCTATTCCCAGAGCTTAGCACAGTGCCTGGCAGAGAGAATGTGCTCAAGAAATCTGTATTGAATGCATGAATCACTAAAGCTTGCTACTGTGGAAAAAGCTTCATGTTTTCAAAAGATATTTAATCATTCTAATCCTGCAAGCTTCTTCAATGTTTGTCCATTTTCCTCAAAGTCATGTGCTAACTTTTTACTAATTCTGATTGAATGACAATTGTAGTAACAGGTATCCCAGGGAATGAAGACCAGTCAAAATAACAGACTATTTTAAACTCCAACTAAACAAACAAAAGCTGTTTCCAAGTAGCGGTTCTTTTTGATTGAGTTTAGGAGATAGGTAATGATAATTTGTTATTACTTTTTTTCTGATAGGTATTTACAAAGTGGAAACCCTGGTGGCATAGTGGATGAGTGCTACGGCTGCTAACCAAAAGGTTGGCAGTTCGAATCCACCAGACGCTCCTTGGAAACTCTATGGGGCAGTTCTACTCATTCCTGTAGGGTCGCTATGAGTTGGAATCAACCCAACAGCAATGGATTGGGTTTTATTTACAAAGTACTTAAAAGTAGTTTTCTCAAGTAGGTTGAACATGGCCCTAGAAAACCAAATTTCAGAATTGGAAGGAACTTAGAAACTATGTAGTTCAAGCTCCCACCCAATAAAGGAAATCCTTTGATAATACCTCTCTACAGTAACAGAGAACATGCTATTTTTGTAGGCAGCCTATTCCATTGTTGAAAAGTTCTTCCCTAATATTGACTCAAATAGTACCTCCCTGTGATTTTCCTGTATTTGGTCCTAGTTCAGCCTCAGAGCCATCCCTAAAGTTTACTTCCTCTTCCACATTCACGTATTTCAACATTTGATGACATCCTGTTGAAGCCTTCCCTTTTCTAGACTACGAGTATTATGTATTATTATCAAGTAAAGCTGATAAAACCAAACCCTGGTGGCATAGTGGTTAAGTGCTACAGCTGCTAACCAAAGGGTCAGCAGTTTGAATCCACCAGGCGCTCCTTGGAAACTCTATGGGGGCAGTTCTACTCTGTCCTACAGGGTCGCTATGAGTCAGAATCGACTCGATGGCACTGGGTTTGGTTTTTTGTTTTTTTTAGGCATGTACCTAACTCTACACCAGTCTGTACTACCTGGTTGTCTGGGAAATATCAGGCAAGGAATTTGCAAGAAGCAGTTTGGAGAAGAGGGATTCCATCTACAGTTTTCTCCCTGATCTGTCCCCTCTCCAGGGAATCAATTCCCAATATTCCTTAATCATGAGGATGTGGATATGGAATCATCTAGGCAAACATTCCTGCACAGTGGACACTGGATGTTCCTATGTAGGCTTATGACCACCATTCGTTTCATATGTTCTTTTTTTCTCCCCACTTTAGCCAAGTTCCTTTCTGAATCCTTACAAGTTCCCAGCTAGTGACATCTATGTAGTTTTATTTGTGATGCCTTTTTTTTTTCTGCTAAGGATTACATAAGACCCCCATTTAGCCATTTCCAAAAGAAGTGAAATGATTTTTCTTAGTGTTTGGAGTTGAGTATCGCTGGTGCACCAGGTAAATTAATATGCTACTGAAATGGGTCAGAAATTTAAATTGTGGAAACCATTCTTTTCATCTTATTTCTCGTTATCGATGACTAGGCAGGCCAGGTTTGTAAAGTGGTATAGGGGTCAACTGTATTAATTTTCTCAGAATGCCAACAGAACATTTCCGTAGTAATAAATATAATCAGGCAACATACCAGAGATTAGGTATTCTTCCCAAGTTGACCAGGTATTGTTTCAAGGTTCTGCCAGAAGGGCATCACTACATATAATAATGAGCATAGCCTGCCCTTCTATAACTTTTGATATTTTACTTAGAAATGTTGTTGAGAGTTAGAAATCAATTACAATATAGCAAAAGTCTTTGAGCATTAGCTGAAGCTTCATCTTTTGCCACATTTTGTCTTTCTGAAAAATTAAGACTGGTGATTTTTCTCCAGTTTTTACATGTATGCTATAGAGACTCACAAAAGAGCAAGCAAGGAAAGGAATTTAATTGTTAGATGCATTTGCATAGATCTCAGATAAGGACAGGGTAATCGGTGAAGTTATATAGTGATAAAAAACAGTGACTTTTTTCAGCTAGTGGGTTCAATATCTGAAAGATTGACAGCCTTAGAAACAGACTTTTTCATTCCAGCAAAGTAAGAGCTGTGTTGCTAACTACCTCTCTAAAGAGTTTCAAATATTTGTTTAATGTATTTATCTAATTTTGTTATTTTACTTTCTGTGTTAGTACCCACATTTTATCTTGAATAAATCATGTAACTGGGTACCTTCAGTGACTAGTTAGGACATGAGGGTAAGTTGTATGTAGTAATTTTGTAAGATAACAGAGTTTTAGGATTGGAAGAGACTGAAATCGTTCGAACTGCCAGTTATGTTAGACTAGGAATTGATATCATAGAGGAGTAAAGGGACTTGTCCAAAGTCACATGGGAGACATAGTGGTAGGATCCTTTGTGTGACCCTGTTTAGAAATATTACTCTGCCATAAAGAGAAATGAAGTCCTATAAAGGATATCACCTGTGAGTACTGCGATCCGTTAAAAAATGATCTAGATGAAACCAAAATGTTAACAATTACTCTAAAGTAAAGATGAGAAGATAAGGGGACAGAGAAACTAGAGCACTGGAAACAGACTAACCAGAACACAATTATAAAGAATGTTGATGCGTGGTAAAAAATGTAACTAATGTCACTGAACGATTTGTATAGAAATTGTCAAATAGGAACCTAATTTGCTGTGTAAATTTTCACCGACAACACAATAAGATGTCACTTAGAGAAATGAAGTCCTGATATATGGTATAACATTGAAGAACCTTGAAAACATTATGCTGAGTAAGAAATAAGTCAGTCACAAAAGGACAAATACTGTATGATTTCACTAACATGAAATACCTAGAATAGGCAAATATATACAGATCAGTGTTTAATAGTGATTACATTAATGGGACCAAGTGTGGGAGGGAGAAGGAAGGGGGGAAGTGAAATACCATTGTTTATGAGGCAGGGAGTTTCTATTTATGGTGATGGAAAATTTGGCAACTGCCATTCATGATGGTTGCACAAAATGATTGATGTAATTGGTCTCATTGACTTGTACACATGAAAAATGTTGAATTGGTAAATGTTGTGTTATCTATATTTTCACAACAAAAAAAAATTCACATAAAAAGGACATCCAAGTAATTCCCTGTGGTTTTTATACCAAATTTGAGCCCTGACAAATAAGTTGTATTAAGCTAAAGATGCCTTATACATAGGCCAATCTTTGGTGCCTTTGATATCTGTGTTAACTTTTAGGTCATGAGGATACCACAAGGAAAGCTTAAAAACTAAAACTAAAATGCTTCACTCTGGAAGAGACAAACTGATTAAAATAAAGTTTTATTAAGAATTTTAAAGCCGAAGAAGCAGACCATGATTGCTTCAACAAACTCCTAAAACAGAGACTCAAGGACTCTCCCGGATGAAGATGTACTCCTGGAATTACCAAATGTACAATACAAAAGATTAATGTACAGAACTCTTCAAGACATCAGAAACGACATCACGAATGAGATCAGGCAACAAACAGAAAAAGCCAAGGAACACACAGATAAAGCAGTTGAAGGAATAAAAAAGGTTATTGAAGAACATAATGAAAAATTTAACAAACTGCAAGAATCCATAGAGAGACAGCATTCAGAAATTCAGAAGATTAACAATGAAATTACACAATTAGACAACTCAATAGAGAGTCAGAGGAGTAGAATCAAGGAACTGGAATGCAGAATTTGTGAGATTGAAGATAGATCACATGGCACCAATACATCTGAAGAAAAATCAGGTAAAAGAATTAAAAAAAATGAAGAAACCCTAAGAATCATGTGGGACTCTATCAAGAAGCATAACTTGTGATTGATTGGAATACCAGAACAGGGAGGGATAACAGAAAATACGGAGAGAATTGTTGAAGATTTGTTGGCAGAAAACTTCCCTGATATCCTGAAAGATGAAATGATACTTATCCAAGATGCTCACCGAACCCCATATGAGGTAGATCCCAAAAGAAAGTCACCAAGACATATTATCATCAAACTTGCCAAGACCAAAGACAAAGATAAAATTTTAAGAGCAGCCAGGGATAAGCAAAAAGTCACCTGCAAAGGAGAATCAATAAGAATAAGCTCGGACTACCCGGCAGAAACCATGCAGGCAAGAAGGCAATGGGATGACATATATAAAGCATTGAAGGAGAAAAATTGCCAGCCAAGAATCATATATCCAGCAAAACTCTCTCTTGAATATGAAGGCGACATTAAGACATTTACAGATAAACACAAGCTTAGGGAATTTGCAAAACCCAAACCAAAACTATAAGAAATACTAAAAGGAATTCTCTAGATAGAAAATCAATAATATCAGATATCAATACAAGAACACACAACTGGGCAATGAGATATCAATTCAGATATGGCAATCACAGAAATAAATCCAGATTAAATAAAAATGCTCAAAACAGGGAATCATTGATGCCATTATATAAAACATGACAATAATCGATAAAGAGGGACTAAACAAAGTAGGCATAAATCTTCCATTTGGAGAGGAAATCAAGGCAATATAGGGAGATACAAGTTGGGTTTAAATTTAGAAAAATAAGGATAAATATCAAAGTAACCACAAAGAAGACTAACAATCTACACTTCAAAATAAAAAACAAGATAAACATAAAGACTCAGCAAAAACAAATTCAACCACAATGAAAAAGAGGTACACAAAGAAAAACTTCTCAGGACAAAAAAGTAAGTGGAAAAATGAAACTGTCAACAACACAAAAAAAAAAGGCATCAAAATGATAGCACTAAACTCACAAACTCATACCTACCTGTAATCACACTGAATGTAAATGGACTAAATGCACTAATAAAGAGACAGTTGCAGAATGAATAGAAAAACACGACCCGGCTACATGCTGCTTACAAGAGACGCACCTTAGACTTAAAGACACAAACAAACAAAAATTCAGCTGATGGTAAAACTATATATCCAGCAAACAACAATCAAAGAAGAGCAGGAGGGGCTATGCTAATTTCTGACGAAACAGACTTCAAACTTAAATCTACCACAAAGGATAGGGAAGGACACTATATAATGATTAAAGGGACAATATACCTGGAGGATAATACCGTATTAAGTATTTATGCAGCCAACGACAGGGCTTCAAGATACATAAAACAAACTCTAACAGCATTGAAAAGTGAGATAGACAGCTCCACAATTATAGTAGGAGACTTCAACACACCACTTTTGGTGAAGGACAGAACATCTAGAAAGAAGCTCAATAAAGACATGGAAGAGATAAATGCCACAATTAACCAACTTGACCTCATAGACATATACAGAACACTCCACCCAACAGCATCCAAGTATACTTTCTTTTCCAATGCACATGGAACATTCTCGAGAACAGACCACATACGAGGCCATAAAGCAACCCTTAACAGAATCCAAAACATCGAAATATTAGAAAGCACCTTCTCTGACCATAACACCATAAAAGTAGAAGTCAATAACAAGAAAAAGCAGGGAAAAGAAATCAAATACTTGGAAACTGAACAATACCCTGCTCAAAAACGACTGGGTTACAGAAGACATCAAGGATGGAATAAAGAAATTCATAGAATCCAATGAGAATGGAAATACTTCCTATCAGAACCTTTGGGACACAGTGAAAGCAGTGCTCAGAGGCCAATTTATATCAACAAATGCATGCATACAAAAAGAAGAAAGGGTCAAAATCAAAGAATTATCCCTACAACTTGAACAAATAGAAAGAGAGCAACAAAAGAAACCTTCAGGTACCAGAAGAAAGCAAATAATAAAAATTAGAGCAGAATTAAATCAAATAGAAAACAGAAAAACAATTGAAAGAGTTAACAAGACCGAAAGCTGGTTCTTTGAAAAGATTAACAAAATCAATAAACCGTTGGCCAGACTGACAAAAGAAAAACAGGAGAGGAAGCAAACAACCCGAATAAGAAATGAGATGGGCGATATCACAGCAGACCTAACTGAAATTAAAAGATTCATAACAGAGTACTATGAAAAGTTATACTCCAACAAATTTGAAAACCTAGAATAAATGGACAAATTTCTAGAAATACACTGCCTACCTAAACTAACACAGCAACAGAACAACTACATAAACCTATACAAAAGAAGAGATTGAAAAAGTAATCAGAAAACTCCCAACGAAGAAAAGCCCTAGACCTGAGGGCTTCACTGGAGAATTCTACCAAACTTTCAGAGAAGAGTTAACACCACTACTACTAAAGGTATTTCAAAGCATAGAAAAGGACGGAATACTCCCAAACTCAGTCTATGAAGCCAGCATATCCCTGATACCCAAACCAGGAAAAGACACCACAAAAAAAGAAAATTACAGACCGATATCCCTCATGAACTTAGATGCAAAAATCCTCAACAAGTTTCTAGCCAATAGAATCAACAACATATCAAAAAAATAATTCACCACGACCAAGTGGGATTCATATCAGGTATGCAGGAATGGTTCAACATTAGAAGAACAATCAATGTAGTCCATCACATGAATAAAAAAGACAAGAATCACATGATCTTATCAATTGATGCAGAAAAGGCATTTGACAAAGTCCAACCTCCATTCATGATAAAAACTCTCAGCAAAATAGGAATAGAAGGAAAATTCCTCGACACAATAAAGGACATTTATACAAAGCCAACAGCCAACATCATCCTAAATGGAGAGAGATTGAAACCATTCCCTTTAAGAACAGGGACCAGACAAGGATGCCCTTTATCACCACTCTTTTGCCAATATGGATGCCCTTTATTTCTTTATCTAGCCTTATAGCTCTGGCTAAGACCTCCAGCACAATGTTGAATAAGAGTGGTGGTGATAAAGGGCATCCTTGTCTGGTCCCTAAATGGAGAGAGCCTGAAAGCATTCCCATTGTGATCGGGAGCCAGACAAGGATGCCCTTTATCACCACCACTCTTATTCAGCATTGTGCTGGAGGTCTTAGCCAGAGCCATAAAGCTAGATAAAGAAATAAAGGGCATCCACATTGGCAAAGAAGAAGTAAAAGTATCTCTGTTTGCAGATGACGTGATCTTATGCACAGAAAAACCTAAAGAGTCCTTAAGAAAACTACTGAAAGTAATAGAAGAGTTCAGCAGAGTTTCAGGATACAAGATAAACATACATAAATCAGTTGGATTCCTCTACATCAACAAAGAGAGCAATGAAGTGTGGAAATCACCAAATCAATACAATTTATAATAGCCCCTAAGAAGATAAAGTACTTAGGGAATAAATGTAACCAGAGACGTAAAAGACCTATAGAAAGAAAACTACAAGACACTACTCCAAGAAACCAAAAGAGACCTGTCTAAGTGGAAAAACATACCTTACTCATGGATAGGAAGACTCAACATTATAAAAATGTCTATTCTGCCCAAAGCAATCTATAGATACAGTGCAATCCCAATCCAAATACTAGTGACATTTATTAATGAGATGGAGAAACAAATCACCAACTTCATATGGAAGGGAAAGAGGCCCCAGGTAAGTAAAGCATTACTGAAAAGAAGAACAAAGTCGGAGGCCTCACGCTACCTGACTTTAGAACATATTATACCGCCACGGTAGTCAAAACAGCCTGGTACTGGTACGACAATTGATACGTAGACCAATTTAACAGAATTGAGAACCCAGACATAAATCCATCTACATATGAGGAACTGATATTTGACAAAGGCCCAACGTCTGTTAAATGGGGAACAGACAGTCTGTTTAACAAATGGTGCTGGCATAACTGGATACCAAAATCCAAAAACCAAACCAAATCCAGTGCCGTCAAGTTGATTCCGACTCATAGCAACCCTATAGGATAGAGTAGAACTGCCCCATAGAGTTTCCAAGGAGCTCCTGGTGGATTCGAACTGCCGACCCTTTGGTTAACAGCCATAGCACTTAACCACTACACCACCAGGGTTCCATCTGCAAAAAAATGAAACAAGACCCATACCTCACACCATGCACAAAAACCAACTCAAAATGGATCAAAGACCTAAATATAACATCTAAAACAATGAAGTTCATGGAAGAAAAAATAGGAACAATGCTAGGAGCCCTAATACATGGCATAAACGGTATACAAAACATCACTAGAACTGTAAAAACAGCAAAAGAGAAATTAGATAACTGGGAACTCCTGAAAGTCAAACACCTATGCTCATCCAAAGACTTCACCAAAAGAGTAAAAAGATTACCTACAGATTGGGAAAAAGTTTTTATCTGTGACATCTCCGTTCAGTGGCTGATCTCTAAAAGCTACATGTTACTGCAAAAACTCAACAACAAAAAGGCAAAGAACCCAATTAAAAAAATGAGCAAAGGATATGAACAGGTACTTCACTAAAGAAGACGTTCAGGAAGCTAACAGATACGTGAGGAAGTGCTCACGATCATTAGCCATTAGAGAAATGCACATCAAAACTACAATGAGATTCCATCTCACTCCAACAAGGCTTTCATTAATCTTTCAAAAAAACAGAATAATAAATGTTGGAGAGGTTGTGGAGAGACTGGAACACTTATGCACTGCTGGTGGGAATGTAAAATGGTACAACCACTTTGGAAATCGATTTGGCGCTTCTTAAAAAGCTAGAAATATAACTACCACATGATCCAGCAATCCCACTCCTTGGAATATATCCTAGAGAAATAAGAGCCTTTATATGAACAGATATATGCACACCCATGTTCATTGCAGCACTGTTTACAATAGCGAAAAGATGGAAGCAACCAGGGTGCCCATCAAAAGATGCATCGATAAATTATGGTATATTCACACAATGGAATACTATGCATTGATAAAGAACAAAAATGAATCTGTGAAGCATTTCATAACATGGAGGAAACTGGAAGGCATTATGCTGAGTGAAATTAGTCAGTTGCAAAAGGACAAATATCGTACGAGACCACTCATAAGAATTCAAGAAATAGTCTAAACAGAGAAAAAAAAATATTCTTTGATGGTTATGAGAGTGGGGAGGGAGAGAGGGAGGGAGAGGGGGATTCACTAATTAGATCATAGGCAAGAACTACTTTAGGTGAAGGGAAAGACAACACACAATACAGGAGAGATCAGCACAACTGGACTATACCAAAAGCAAAGAAGTTTCCAGAATAAATTGAATGCTTCGAAGGCCAGGGTAGCAGGGGCCGGGATTTGGGGACCATGGTTTCAGGGGACATCTAGGTCAATTGGCATAATAAAAACTATTAAGAAAACATTCTGCATCCCACTTTGGAGAGTGGAGTCTGGGGTCTTAAACACTAGCAAGCGGCCATCTATGATGCAACAACTGGTCTCAACCCACCTGGAGCAAAGGAGAATGAAGAACACCAAAGACACAAGGTAATTATGAGCCCAAGAGTCAGAATGGGCCACATAAAGACTATATCAACCTGACACCAGAAGAACTAGATGGTGCCTGGCTACGACGGATGACTGCCGTGACAGGGAACACAACAGAGAATCCCCGAAGGAGCAGGAGAACAGTGGGATGCAGACCCCAAATTCTAGTAAAAAGACCAGACTTAATGGTCTGACTGAGACCAGAGGGATCCCGGAGTTCATGGTCCCCAGACCTTCTGTTCGCCCCAGACAGGAACCATTCTCGAAGCGAACTCTTCAGACAGGAATTGGACTGGACTACAAGACAGAAAATGATACTGGTGAGGAGTGGGCTTCTTGGATCAAGTAGACACATGAGACTATCTGGGCAGCTCCTGTCTGGAAGGGAGATGTGAAGGCCGAGAGGGACAGAAGCTGGCTGAATGGACATGGAAACCCAGGATGGAGAGAAGGAGTGTGCTGTTTCATTAGGGGGAGAGCAACTAGGAGCGTATAGCAAGGTGTATATCTGTTTTTTATGAGAGACTGACTTGATTTGTAAACTTTCACTTACAGCACAATAAAAATTAAAAAAAAAATTTAAAGCCAGCAAATACCTACAAGCAGAATACATCCACCTTCCAGAGTGTACCACTTGAATATATATTCAGTTTATTCTCCTAAGAATAGGAGAATAATGGGATATTTTATAATACACATGGTGCATAGATTTTTTTTATCAGAATGTAATATGATTTACTGTGTATACATATATGCCACTTCATTAAAATAATAACCAAAGAATTCTGCTATCCGTCTCCAATTGCTTCCACTTAAGAAACTTGTCCTAACCCTTAAACAGAGTGGCTAAGTAAAGGATCTGATAGAGTTCTTGATTCTCCTTTTTGTGTCCCTGGGCTTCCTCCACTCAGGTTGTGATGAAATGTAACCTCTTTGCTTCAAAACACTTATTGCTCAACCTTGGTTAGTTTGTTCTTGGTTTGGGTTTTTTTTTTTTTTTTATGTTTGCTCAAAATTTGGTTAAATGTTATGTCTTTTTTTTTTTTTTTTTAACTCTTTCCCCTTCCTGTCACTCTTTCCTCTTCCATCAGAACTGCCTGCCTACTGCTGCCCTCAACCAACAGTAACAACTTAGTATGTATCCTCAGGGTCTCTGAGTGGTACAGATGGTTAATTTTCTCAGCTGGTTTACTGGGTAACTGGAAGTTTGGAGGTTTGAGTCCAGCCAGAGGCACCTTAGAAGAAAGACTTGCTGACCTACTTCTGAAAAACCAGCCATTGAAAACCCTATGGAGAACAGTTCTACTTGGACACACATGGGGTCGCCATGAGTCAGAATCAACTTGGTGGCAACTGGGTTTTATGTATCCTTACATGACGTCCTAAACACACAATTACACACACATAGGAGGTTTTTGTTTTAAAAAAAGTGAGATTATGCTATGTATACTTCTCTGTGTTCTCACTTAACAGTGCATCTTGGAAATTCCTGCGTGTCAGCTTGTATCTAACTTGGATTTTGTGATTATTTTATAATGTTGTGAGCTGTGGGTATATCACAATTTATTCAACCATTCCCCTAGTGTTCGGTAATGTTCCTAACCCACCATGTTTTTTCTTCTCCTCTAGATTCTCCGTATTTGTCACGTTCCACTTGTCTTACTGCTTTTGCCCTGACTGACTCACCTCCTCTGGCACTTGCTTCTAGTCCACCTCACATTGCCCTCAAGTAATTTCTTACATTTAGGCCTTCATTCTAGGAATGAATTGTAAGCTCCTCGAGAACATACATGGATTTTGTCTAACATCAGTCACAATACAGAACAAAGCGTGTCCACAGAGCAACAGTGTCAGGTTGATAGTTTGGCCATTGGGGAATAGAAGTTTTTGAGCTGTAAGTCTAGACCAAGGAAGGATAGAAGAATCTTAGAGCCTTTAAAGTTTTCTGTTGTGTGGTTATTTCCGCCACACATTTAATTGTTTTCTAAACTCCTTTCAAAGTACATTTCTTCTATGAAGATGCTTAGTTCTATGTGTCTTTTGTCTCCCCATTAAGTTATGATTTCTTCTCAGGCATTTGTTTTTTGTCTTTATCCCCTGCTGACTCTTAGCCAGCATGGTTGATTTACTGGTAGAATAAAAAGACCCTCAGGGGTCTTAGATCTGGGGGTAATTCCTAACCTAAGGAAACTGTGGAATTGCTGTTAAAATCGGGAGCCAGGAGGTACCTGTGAGCGCCAGATGGACTGTTACCTAACGTACATTTTGAGGCAGGGCAGCAATGATGGTTTGGTGATAGAATTCTTGCCTTCCAAGGGCTAAGCTGGGTTGCGTGCCTGGCCAGTGCACCTGATGTGCACCACCACCCATCTGTGAGTGGAGGCTTGAGTGTTGCTGTGATGCTGAGCAGGTTTCAGCAGAGCTTCCAGACTAAGATGAATCAGGGAGAAAGGCCTGGTGATCTACTTGGTCTGATCTACAACTGATCGCGGGGATGGCGCAGGACTGGGCAGCATTTTGATCCATTGTACATGGGGTTGCCATGAGTTGGGATCAACTGGACAGCAGCTAACAACAACAACACATATTGAGTGTTAAAAAAAAAAAAAAACCATTGCTGTTGAGTCAGTTCCCACTCATAAGGACACTAGAGGACAGAGCAGAACTGCCTCATAGGGTTTCTGAGGAGCGGCTGGTGAATTTGAACTGCCGACCATTTGATTAACAGCTGAGCTGTTAACCACTATGCCACCAGGGCTTCATATTGAGAATGGCTGGGTTTAAATAGTTCTTAAGGTGTAACCCAATACCGCAAGCCCACTGAGGACTAGGTGATCCTTCCTGACTTTTTTGTCTGGACTTCCTCACCATCCACCAAGGCCTGAATTCATCAAAGCTTGTGTAATTAGCCTGCTTAGAACCCTTCAGTGGTTCTCCCATATGTGAAGATTAAAGTGCAAATTGATTAGTATGGAATGGAATACAAGGACCTACATGATCTTTTCCCACCTAGGTATTTAGCTTTATCTTTCATCACTCCTGATGGTGCTGATGTCGCTGATGGCAGTGATAATAACAATAATTCTGATGATAGTAGCTAACATTCATTGAGTGCTAGAAAAAAAAAAGAAAAAAAAGAAACCAAACCTGTTGCTGTTGAGTCGATTCTGACTCATAACGACCCTATGGACAGAGTAGAACCGTCTCATAGGGTTTCAAAGGAGCAGCTGGTGGATTCAAACTGCCGACCTCTTGGTTAGCAGCTGAGCTCTCAACCACTTTGCCACCTGGGCTCCACTGAGTACTTAAAAAAAAAAAAAACCAATGCCGTCAAGTCTATTCCAACTCATTGCAGCCCTATAGGACAGAGCAGAGCTGTCCCATAAGGTTTCCAAGGACTGGCTGATGGATTCGAACTGCTACCCTTTTGGTTAGCAGCCATAGCTCTTAACCACTGTGCCACCAGGGCTTTGTATATGCTAAATACATGGATGGCATTCTCTATTTGAATCTTCCCTCCCTCTGCCATCTTTACTAATTCTGACACCAACTGTCCCTCCCACAGCACTCCCTACTCCTCTACTGGGTTCAATAGATCATTGCAATGGCCACACAGAACTCACAAACCATACTCATGATTATCGGGTTTATTAGGGAAGCAGTAGGTCCAATTAAGGCTCAGGAACACTCAGGATACAGTTCTTTCATCAGGACGGCCTTTTCCCAAAGGTGCTCACAGGCACACCTCTCCCTGGCCCTGGGCCTCTCCCCAAAGGCATTCCGCTTTCTCTCTTCTTGGGCTGGGAAGCCCACCGCACCATCTCCTGCTGCAATGTCTCTGCTGCCGGGTCTCTCCTGCCACCATTTTTCTCCATCTTCAGGGTTATGTCTTGCTCTCTCTCTCTCTCTGTCTCCTGCTTCCAGGAACTCACACAGGGATCCCAGGTCCAAAGGACATGCTCTTTGCTCCTGGCTGTTGTTCCTTAGTGGTGGTAGGATCCTCCTGTCTACACTGGAATTGGCTCTCTTTTAAAGCAAAACCGACCAATCTCCTTGATGGGCCACAATTACCGTATCACACAGTTCCACCCAATCACCTGGGTGGGAGTTACAAGACCATGGTTAGAAAGGCCACACAAGAGTAATTAATCATACCACACTGGTCCACAGACCACGGCTGGAGTAGAAAAGTTCTACAGTACATTGCTTTAGTCAGTGCACCAAGAGAGAATGTGAATTTAGCAAAAACAGGTTAATTTCAGTTGAACGGTATGCTGTACAATAGATATATCCCAGAAAATGTATGTGCAAATTTAATTTCTGTTACTTAAATTCTATTTTCATATTGACTTTCATGATCATTTCAGAATTACCGCCACTCTTTATTTCCGATACCTCTCTAATAGCCAGCCACTTCAACTTTGTTTATCAATCAAGTACTTAGTAATGAGTGACCTCTTATACAAATACTCAAGTACCCTAGAAGAAAGAGCTTACTAGATACAGAAACCCTGTGGCGAGTACTTTAGTAAAGTGAATGGTCCTTTATCATGTAAATAAGATGAATTTAAAAAGTAGAGAAGAAAATTCTAGATTCCTAGGATCAGAGCAATCTTTTCCTTTAAAGGCTTAGTTTTATAGTTGAAAGGGAGGCAAGAAAGGGAAAGTAGTGCAGCTGTTGGCTGCCATTGCAATTGAGTCCATTTGTTTCTGAACAGGACAGAGTAGGACTGCCTCGTGGGGCTTCCAAGGCTGTAAATCTTTAGGGAAGCAGATGACCACATCTTTCTGGTGGGTTTGAACCACTGACTTTTCGGTTAGCAGCTGAGCATTTAACCACTGCACCACCAGGGTTCTTCAGCTGTGTAACAGAGGGTTGAATTTACTAAGTACAACTAAGGAACTAAGCACAGGGAATTAGCGGCAGAGTTGGAACCCAAGCACTATTCTGGTGGGAGCTTTTATTTATTTGTTCTTGATGGTTGCTTGTTTTTGTTTTCGAAGAGTATCCTCAATTTCATTTTGGCATAAGTGTTTGAAAGCAGTGTTTCTACTGTTTTATGTAAGGAGAAAGGGCCCAACACTTCTGTTTTCCCCTAGTGAAATATTACTGTAGACCAGGAGTCAGCATACCTTTTCTATAAACGACCAGGTAGGAAGTATTTTAGGCTTGCTGGGCCATAGGATCTCTGTTACAACTACTCAACTGCTGTTGTAGTGTGAAAAGTGCCATATGTATTTATTATACTAACACATATATATCAATATGTAAATGGATGAGCATGGCTGTGTTCCAATAAAACTTCATTTATGGACACTGACTTTTGAATCTCATATAATTTTCACATGTCACAATTTTATTCTTATTTTGATGTTTTAAAAAATCATTTGAAACTGTAAAAAATATTCTTAGGTCACAGGTGTTACAGAATGGATCCTGGATTTGGCCCACAGACCATAATTTGCCTTCCCTCCTGCAATTTAGTTTAGTTCTTCCAATCAAATGCTAATATAATATTTCTTCAAGTTAAGCAGTTATTTCTTGACTATTTCATGGAATACAAGTCAGCCATTCAAAGTTAATTTGTAGGATTAGCGCTGTTGCATGGATTTTATCAGGAGAAGCTAACAGAAAGAGGCGCAGTCTAGTTTGTGAGTGGACATCTCTGTGCATCTCTGCTTTGCTAAATTGTTTCTAATTTCCAGATTAAAAAAAAAAAAAGGAAAGCTGAAGTATGTAGCATGTCAAAAGTGATTTGCTTCGTGATAGCCATAATAGTAACTTTGACTAAAATAAAAAGGGCATTGCATTTCTTTTTAATCTGTCTGTGAACTTGCTTCCATGGTCTTTGTTACTTTGCAGTGGGAGGATGTGGAATTTGCTAATGTATAAATGTGGCCTATTCCTTTAATTTATGGCAGGGAGGCAGGAAAATGACAATACTTTGAAAGCAACTGATGTATAGGTGGCACTTGGTCAAATACCAAAGGTTTCAAGGAAAGTCCTCTTGGTTCATTGTCAGATCACACCAAAGTACCAAGAAAGAAAGGAAAATGTCATATTAGCATAGTTGTTTTGCAAATGTCAGCTTTAACAATGCTCAGGTGACAAAGTTGGTGCCCCGCCATTTATTTATTTATTTTAATCAAAGGAAAATCACAGTTGGAAATTTACCATAATGTTGTCAAATGCCATTTGCCTTTTAAAGTTTGATTTAAAATGGTGGTGTCTTAGTTATCTAGTGCTGCTGTAACAGAAATACCACAAGCGGGTGGTTTTAACTAACAGAAATTTATTTTCTCACAGTTAGGAGGATAGAAGTCCAAAATCAGGGTGCTGGGTCTATAGGAAGCCTTTCTCTCTCTGTGGGATCTGGAGGAAGGTCCTTGTCTCTTCTGAGCTTTTGCTCCTGCACAATCTTCTTGTGGCTTGGCATCTCTCTTCCCCCATCTCTGCTTTCTAGTTTACTTGTTTAATCTCTTTTATATCTCAAAAGAAATTGACTCAAGGTACACCCTACACTAATCCTGCCTCATTAACATAACAAAGACAACCCATTCTGAAATGGGGTTATAACCACAGGCATAGAGGTTAGAATTTACAACACACATTTTTGGGGGACGTAATTCAAGCCATAGAGGTGGGTAGTTTCCCTCCTCTCAAAAAGGTTCAATTAAGATAGTTGTCAGCATTTAAATGTTGGGAAGGGTTCTTATGATAATAATAATCAACTTATAATTTAGCCTTCTTAAAAAACAAAAAACATACGTTTCCAGGGAGAAAATACAAGCGTGACTTTAGTCATTCCAGCATGATATTTTCTCCAGACTGCCCAGCCTTTTGATTATCAGCTGGAGTCGGAAGATGGCCAAGAAAAGGGGATGATGTGCCTGGCTGGCTTCCTACCCTGCTTCCTTTTCTAAACTAATGACTTCCCTCATACAAAGTTATCCTATAAGAAAACCCAGAAAAGGATTATTGCTAGTGATATATAGGAAAGAAAGCATTACAATCTCAGAATATTTACTAAGAGGTCATGCTAGCGCTTGTATTCCCCCTATTGTGACAAACAGAGAGAAGACATTTTGGGCAAAACCACTAGGGGGAGAAGAGCACAGTTTGAAGTTTCTTGGGTTCTTAGAGGTGGAACTTAATTGAAATCAATATGGGCAAAAGCAAGGAGGAAAAAGTGCTGTTTTTAACCTCGGAAAGTTGAATCAGCTAAAAGCGTTGAAATGTGTAGAGTTCCTTGTGGAGTTGAAGTTTGTTCAATAAAAATTTTGCCACGAAGTTACATTGCTCTCTGTATTTCACTGACAATGGTTGAGCCGCAGCCTCGCCATCATTGTTTCTTTCCTTTTATAACATCCACACTGTAGATCTGAAAAAACTATAGATCTGAAGCTGGCTGTAATTATCTAAAAAGGTACCAAAAATATTGATGTGAAGGTGGACCTCATTTAGCCCAGTAATCACATTGCTGGAAATATTTTGTGTAAATAGAATCTCTGTCAATAAAATTCTATTTCCCCACTGATTCTCATGATTTTGGAGAGGCATTTAACATTATTTTTATTGATCTTCAATAGACTATGGCTGCTAACTCCTTAGCATTGTTTCTTTTCCCTCCTACCCCTAACTTTTGTGAAATAGTGAATTATAGTAAAACCTGCTAAAGCTGGAACTTGTGCAAAGTGGAAACCTGTCAGAGAAGGAAAAGTCAAATATTTTCCACTAATAGAGAGTGACAGAAAAGTGGTAGACTGAACTCTGTCAAAGGTGGAAAACTTGCGAGACCCAGAAAAGCAAGGCAGTCCCATTGAGTTCTGGCTCTCATAGGTTTCACTCTATAAGCAAAGGTTTAAATGTGCTTGCAACTTAAAGCAATTCAACTTTAATATTTTTGGTGTGAAAACAGTATTTGTAAAAATAGCTACTTCAGTTTATATGCCCATAATTTTAGGATTTTATGTAATGAGTTCTACCTGTGTGTATGTGTGTATACATGCGTATGTATATAAAAACCCGTACCATACCTGTTACCATCAAGTAGATTCTGATTCATAGCAATCCTATAGGACAAAGTAGAACTGCTCCATAGGGTTTCCAAGGAGCAGCTGGTGCATTTGAACTGCTGATCTTTTGGTTAACAACCATAGCTCTTAACCACCATGCCACCAGGGCTAGCTGTGTATCTATATATCTGTATGGACGTATATCTGTCATATGTCTTTCATATAAATGTTTCATATAAATTTACTCTCAGGACCAACAATGAAATAATTTCAAATTATATTACTTTTTATACTATACCATCACAGAAAGACCTGTCGATACTTTCTTTTCAGAAAATGACACATTCTACTGCTTTTCTATTTCTGTGGTGTAGCGTTTGTAAAATTGTCTTGCTGATCTCAAACTTTCTTCTGTTTCCATTTTTCTGATTGACTGCTTCTGCTTGGGTGATTGGGTGATTTCTGATGCCACCATAAAAAACAAAGACCAAACCCATGGCTGTTGAGTCAGTTTCAACTCATAGTGACCCTACACAACAGAATAGAACTTCGCCATAGGGTTCCCAAGGAGTGACTGGTGGATTTGAACTGCTGACCTTTTGGTTAGGACTCTAGTTCTTAACCACTAGGCAACCACTGCTCCTCTGATACCACAGACTACTTTTAGTAACTGTAAACATTTACCCGTGATGTTAGAATAATCCGAAGTTGATTCAGTCATATTAAATTGCCTGATCAAGTTAGTGGGCAAATTCATCTCGAACTCTTTTTTTTTTTTTTTTTTCGTGGAATCGGCCAAGGCTGAAAGAAATGACTGGTCAATTCAAACAAAATTGTAGAGCCAGTAGTGTTGTGTAGACACAGCCATACTGTGGGCTTCCGCCCCCATCCCAAGTCATTGATCTAGTGTAATGTGTAGCACAATCAGTCATTCATTCTATGAATTTTTTTATTGTACTTTAAATGAAGGTTTACAGAACAAACCGTCTTCTCATTAAACAGTTAGTACACGTATACCCACATAACATGTCAGCATTCTCCCTTCTCAACGTTGGGTACCCAATTACCAGCTTTCCTGTCCCCTCTTGCCTTCTAGTCCTTGCCCCTGGGCTGGTGTGCCCCTTTAGTCTCATTTTGTTCTATGGGCCTGCCTAATTCCCGTATGAAGAGTGAACCCCAGGAGTGACTTCATTACTGAGCTAAAAAGTGTCAAGGGGCCACACCCTCGGGTTTCTCCAGTCTCTGTCAGGGCAGTAAGTCTGTTTTTTTTCTGGGAGTCAGAATTTTGTTCTATATTTTTCTCCACCTCCATCTGGGACCTTCTGCTGTGATCCCTGTCAGAGCAGTCAGTGGTGACAACCAGGGGTCATCTAGTTGTGCTGGACTGTGTCTGGTGGAGGCTGTGGTAGTTGTGGTCTACTAGTCCTTTGGACTAATTTTTACCTTGAGTCCTTGATTTTATTCCTTCTCCCTTGTTCCAGATGGGGTGAGACCAGTGGAGTATCTTAGATGGCTGCTCACAAGCTTTTAAGACCTCAGACGCTACTCACCAAAGTAGAATGTAGAACATTTTCTTTATAAACTCTGTTATGCCGATTGAGCTAGATGTTCCTGAGACCATGGTCCCCACAGCCCTCAGCCCAGCAATTCAGTCCCTCAGGGAGTTTGGATGTGTCTACAGAGCCTCCATGACCCCACCCTGGATAAGTTGCACTGGCTTCCTGAGTACTGCACACTGTCTTACCCTTCACCAAAATCACCACTCATCTCTTGTCTGTTTAGTGTTTTTCCATCCCCACCCCTCCCCTCCCTCATAGCCATCAAAGATTATTTCTTTTTGTATGTAAACCTTTTCATGAGTTTTTATAGTGGTAGTCTCATACATTATTTGTCCTTTTGTGATTGACTTATTTCACTCAGCATAATGCCTTCCAGATTCATCCATGTTGTGAGATGCTTCACAGATTCATCATTGTTGTTTATCATTGCATAGTACTCCATTGTATGTACTGTAGTTTGTTTATCTATTCATCTGTTGGTGGGCATCTAGGTTGTTTCCATCTTTTTGCTGTTGTGAACAATGCTGCAATGAACATGGTCATTCGACAAATATTTAAGGATTGTCTATTACGTGTTGGGCACCATGTTCTAGAGATACAATGAGGAATAAGACAACAGCACTCTTTTCCGTATGCTTATAGACAGAATTACTCAAGAGCAGCTGCTTGCTTTGTTTTACCCACTCTGGTATCAACATCGTGATTTTAATAGCCGTGTAGTGTTCACCCAGATCAAGTATTCAATACTATCTACAGGGGCTGTTTAACCAAGGAATGGGGGAGACTTCATGAATAATGAAAGAATGAATTGATAATTGTGGGAGCCCATACTCTGTAATGAGGACCATATACATTTTACAAACTCTAAGGCCTATACAATCAATTCTAATATTGCTTCCATTTATTCAGAAAGGAACTAGTGCTAGCCCTGGCTAAGTATGGATCTTCTCTTTGCCCTATGTTTACACCTATCTCGCTGAGTATAATATCTGCCCCCCCTTTTTTTTCCTTTGGACACCCTTAATTCTAAGACTTCATCTCTGGTCCATAACTCCAGAAATTACTTGCATCTCCAACTGGCGTTTGCAATCTCTCGAGTCTCTCTACATGGATCAGAGTTGTTCTGTTGGTTGGAGGAAAAGGGGGCAGAAAAAGAGTAGTGCTAACTTTGGAAAAGGCATATCCTGCTTGGATTCAGAGGTAAAACAAAAACGAAATCTCCGCTTGCTACTTCACTATTTGTCCATGACACCTTCAGGATAACATAATTAAAAATTCCCTAAAGAGTAATGTTAGTTTTTAATATATTTAATAAGTATGCTTTGACACAGCCTATGGGATACATTAGCATCAGGGATTTATTCTCAGTGGTTCTCAGGAGCTTTATTGCTGTAATTGGTGACTGGTGGTTCAGTAGTTAGAGCATCCATTAAATGATTCTCCTGCAAACACATATGTTATTATTGTCATTTAGTTCCTTTTTTTCAAAGACTGGCAAAACATCAAACTAGTTGGGTGTTTATCTAGCTTAAAATAAAAGAAGAATTTCAAGAGCAAATCTTAATGTCATCCAAGCATTTCATTATCCATTAGCAGGCTGCATGATTGGAAAAGGCTTATTCTGCAATAGTACAGATAATTGCTAAATAAATATTTTTGACACTGCTAATTAATACATGATGGTAGAACTAGAGCAAGGTCTTTGGGAATATGAGCTATATCTTAAATGGAATTTCTAATCCCCAGAAACAGCACAGTGATGGGCACATATATGGTCAAAAATGATTTGATGATTTAAAAATGTCCAAATGATCGAATTAATCATTTGTGCCTGCTCTAGCTTAGAGATTTCACAGAATGCTTGGGAAATATCCAACTCTTGTAGTCTCCCACAAGGAGATATTTTATGCAGATGGTCAGATCCGCCTAAAGGCTCCTGCCTTTGCAGACTGTGTTGGGAGGGGTTTGGGGTTTTTAATTACTAGTTGTCGTTCTGCTCTACTGAAACCTTAAGCAGAGGTTCTAAAAACACAAGCTGTGGATTTGGAACTAGCACCACACTTCTGTACTTTCTTGGGATTGCCACCACAGTGAGATCTCGGAGAGAAAAAGAGTTCCACAGAGACCTGGAAGGTGGTCTCATCAGCTTTAATGGAATCAGCTCCATGTATCTTAAATAAAGCTTGCAATTAAGACTAACCACCAGCACCAAGGCAGATAAGTGTTTTGTGACTTAGTGTGTTATCAAATGTATTCTAGTGTGAATAAGATGATTTTTCATTGCACCTGAATACGCATCCAGGTTAATGTTTTCTTATTGAAAGAAGGAGATTTCATTAGGATAGTGTTTATTCACATTGATCCAGCTGACTTCAGAAAATGCTATGTACATTTCTGTATCCATTGACTATTATAAGGCCCAGGCTTAGATCTTCCCTAGTATTAGTTTTGCTTACTTTAACTTTTACTGCCTGTTCCTCCTGAACCCTCCTTTCTGGGCAGCTGCAAATAGGTATAGTAAATAACCTCCACATAGGCACGCACAAATGTGGTCTGTATTTTCGGTCACCCTCTGCTCTGTGCAGTGCACGAATGCTGTGGAATAAACGTGCATTTGAATGACTGTGGTGAGTCACCCTGTTAAGGAGGGTGTGCTCAAGTATGGGGTTTGTTTACATGCAGTAATTGGCTCTGAAGAGTGTTCTGTGATCATAATTTGCCCATAGTGTATGTATTCAGGTTCTTTGGAGGAGTTGAAGCCATCATCAGAAAATTACACTATTATCTCAATATTTTAGTTGACAGTAGGTTGCAACAACAACAAACCTTCCCATTTTCTTCTAGCCCCTCCCGCTTGCATCACTGAGTTTGTGCGTTGCATACTAAGATAGAGTAATAAGAAATTCATAGAGCAGGACTAGAGAATGGGCAGAACTAATGCGGAAAAATTTTCTGGAGAAGTCAACTTCAAAGCAAGCTTGTAAGATGAGAGGAACATGGGTGAGAGGGCAGTAGAGCCAAATTACAGCACCCTGCTAGGTACTACTGTGCCCTGGCATGGAGAGGCCTTGGGCAGAAAGAAAACTATATAAACTCCTGTGGATAGAGTGGAGTCCCTTGGTGCAAACGGTTAAGGCACTGGGCTGCTAACCCAAAGGTTGGAGGTTTGAGTCCACCCAGAGGCTCTTTGGAAAAAAGGGCTGGCAATCTACTTCCAAAAAAATCAGCTTTTGAAAACCCTATGGAGCAGAGTTCCACCCTTATACACATGGGGTCACCATAAGTTGGAATTGTCTTGAAGGCAACTGTTTTACTAGTTATGGATAGAGTCATTCTCCCCATCCCACCCCATGCCCGCCCTGCTAAGTAAGCCAATTAGGAATGTGGCATCCAAGACATTCTGTACTTATGGTGGGAGAATGAAGATTTATGAGAAAAGAACCTTGATGAATGGGAAGGAGGGATACCAGATTGCCTAAGACAGGTAGAGAGCAGACAGCAGCGTAAGAAATGGCCTGTCTTTCCAGACATTCAAGAGGTGTGCTATCCAACGCAATAGCCATTAGCCACGTGTTGATTTTCATTTAAAGGAAATAAAACTCAATTCAATTAAAAGTTCAGTTTCTTATACTCGCTAGCCACGTTTCCCATGGCCAATAGCCACATATGGCTAACCGCTATTGGATAGCACAAATATAGAACATTTCCATCACTGCAAAAAGTTCTGTTGAACAGCACTATTCTGCAGCGATGGGCAGAAATAACTATTTGACCCATTGGGTGGTAGGAGGTCCCTATGAGGATATAAAAATAGCTACAAAAAATGGGGAAAATGAAAATCACCAAAAGGGAGGCATAGACAAGGTGCTGTGAGACAACAGAGGAAAAAAGAACTTTTTTGGAGCTGGGCAACTGGAAAGCTCGCTGCCATTTATTGAGTACCTACTATATGCCAAGTTTTTAACCTAAATATATCTACTCTCACGCTCTACCATGTCTGAAAGATTCATTCTGTTATAGAAAGAAGACATTTTCAGTAGTAGCTAAATATGAAAGCTCTTAGAGTCCAGAGGATGGTGTATAGCCTTGACCTTGTAGCCCATAGAAAGTCAGCCTCAAAATAGTACTTGGGAGTAACTTCCCTCTTCCCTTTTCTATTCCTCTGCCCTTTCCCCAGAGTCCTGGCTCCGTCATGCCCCTGTATGGAGACTATCCTTCCTGGCTCCATGTGGGTGCTTTTCAGATTTCACAGGGATAAGCTTCAGTGCCTCTAGGGTTTTGATGGTTGAACAGCTATAAAGATAAATAAATCTCCCTTGCTAATAATGACACTTTCTTGTGTATAACTTTGATTCCTCAGAGTGCTAAAACTAATCCTTACCTTAAAGGGTAAGGTTGGAAAAGAACTATAGGGGCAGAGAACTTCATCCTGTTTCTTCCCCCAACACTCACAAACACGCATTATCTCATTTAGCCAGAGAAGGTTTTATGGAAGAAATCAAGGAATTTAGATATTGAACATGGGGAGAAGACAGTATGAGTAAAGGGGCACACTCAAATGCCAGGTTTGTATCATCATTTTCATTGCCTGTGTGTTTCTTTGTGTTCAACCCAGCATATTAAACAAAATGTCATATGTAGATTGCATTCAGAACAAGTGGTTGTTCAATTTGAAAAAGGGAAAGGAATACGGAAGGGAGCAGTGGGACATAAAGCTGGAAAGGTTGGTAGGGAGAGACTAGGTTAGGGAAGGTCTCAAATGCCAAGGACATGGTTAGAATTTATTTGGTAGAAAGCAAGGAGCCAAACTGTCATCTAATGTGACTCTAGCTGTTTAACAAATGACACGTATTACTTGTTCTCTTTTTTTATGGTCTAAACTCCCATTCACACAGACAAATGTCACCGTGGTAAAAGAGGAGGTGTGGTAGAGCTGCCCGCTTGATTCATTCAATTACCCTCAGGCATGGAATGGTTCAGGAATGCTAAATTGAGGGAAACACAAAAGAAATAAAATTAATGACCTCAGAGAGTTTATAGTTTAATTAGGGAGTAAGTTGTGGCCACCTTTAACACGATTGAAGAATGTTATTGAAATCTCAATGGCCATTCTCCTTTCTGCTTTTTTGTTGCTGTTGTTAGCTGCTGCTGAGTCGGCCTCCAACTCATGGCGACCTCATGTGTTGCACAGTAGAACTGCTCCATAGGGTTTTCTTGGCTGTAATCCTATGGAAGCAGATTGCCCGGCCTTTCTTCCAAGATGCCATGGGTGGGTTCAAACCACCAACCTGTCAGCGCAAACTGCTTGCGCCACCCAGGCTCCTTTTTCCACCTTTCTACCAGAGCCTTAATTTTGTTGTTGGCAACGACAGAGTTCTGCCAAACGAGAAAGCAAACAGTAGGCTAGAAGTGGGGTAGCCATCCTGGGATCTTGAAGTGACAAGCACTAAGACAAAAATCAAATGCCAAGGGTAGAGGAGTATCAGGATAGAATGAGCCTGAAATGCTGATGACACTATGAAGCAGCTGCAGCAGCCCTGGGCTGTTTACTTCTGGCCTTTTTGTTGTTCAGAGGGAAAAAAAAATTTTTTTTTTTTGCTTCAGTCACCGTAGTTGGATTTTCTGCCAAATGCTAACCCAACTGAAAGAATATACATGGAGCAGCCTATCCCAATATGCAAATGAATATGTAAATGATGAGACCCTAAGAAGGCTTTATGGAAGAATTTTTAAGCTAGGTGTTTGAAGGATTAAAGGAGTAATTGCAGATGTTCAATGGCAAGTGCTAACGATGTGGAATTATGTTTATAGCGGGAGACATTTAAAGAAAGCCAGGTGTGGAATGCATTGATAGCAGGAGTACGCAGTGAGAGGAGGAGAAGAGATGGAGAGGGAGGGTCAGAACGCAAAGGTCCAAAACACTAACTAGAGAGTCTTAGTCCAGAAAGAGGTCGGTTGCAGTGCAGTAACCCAGCCAGGATGCAAAGCCCCGTCCCTGGGATTCATGCTCTCATTTATTCTCATAAATTAATCTGTAATGTGTCTCAGGCCAAGCCTAAATGAACGCCATTCTTTTTCATTAGTAAGTTCTTTAAAATCAATAATGTTTTCTTTAAGGGAAAGCTTTAGCTGTTACTAACTTAAATCTCATTAACTTTTCACTTTATTTTCCCAGGGTTCAATCTAAGCTACATCTTTTATATAACTATATGTAATTCTATTGAAATGCCCTAGGTCGACAGAAAGGAGTGTTTGAAACCCATAGGTGAACATTACTTTAGAAGGCTACAAGTGTTGCAAATCTTTGAGGTTTATCTTTATAGGTCACTTACGGATGTCAAGCAGAAATAACCAATGGTATCCTAGGTTACTATAAAAAAGAAAGAGGGATCTGTTGCCTGTCTTAAGTTTATAATTCAGGATGAATTAGGTTACTTTTTTTTTTTTTTAGTGTGTAGTACCCAAGGCAGGCTGCTATGTCCCAGAGAAAGGAAACCTCAGATCTCATAATTTTGGATTCTATATTTCAGAACATTTGGTTTTAAATAGAGACACAAAATGACATTATAAAGGGTTATGCAGCCTAAGGCAAGCTGTCATAGAGACTAAAAATTTAGTACAGTCTTCCCCCAGAAGTGGTTGGCTGGAAGTATAAAATCAGTACCCTATTATTTTCCTTGCATAAAATTAACACATCACAGCCATTGGTTATTTTCAATTATGTAGCATCAAATGAGTCGTAAAAGAGATTAGAATAAGATTTGTGGTAGCTTTGGCGAAATCCTGCAATCGACAGGTTGACACAGCATGGGCTCAGATTATGTCAAATCTGACAAAAGCATGTGTAGCCTGCTTGGGAGGAGGGATTCTTTTCAATCCCATCTTGTTGGAAATATTTGCCACGAAGTAATAATAATGCCTTTAATATGCAAATTAACATAATTGCATTTATTACACTGTCAAATGCAAGCTCAAATACCAGTTCTTTGTTTTACAACCCAGCACATCACACAAAATAAGAGAAATGACTGCTTTTCATCACTGAGTTCATAAGCAGAAGAAATTCTCTTGTCACTGAAGTTGCTTTCTTTTACTCTCAGATATGTGCTGTCTCACCCCTACCCCCCTTTGAAAAAAAAAATTGTGTTTGGCTGATCACTGCAGGATGTTGACATTCAGACTTTCTCACTAGTCTTCATCTCTATCCTGAGAGTCCTATATGTGCACAAAACTTCCGCTAAGACAAATGGCACTTTTGAAGGGGACTTTGCAGTAAAGCACTCCATACAGCTACCTTTATTCTTATCCAATATTTGATCTTATTGCTTTTTTTTTTTTATTTTGCAGGTATCTCTCTCTCTTTTTTTTTTTTTCTTCTTTTCCTCATCACTTAAACAGGAATAATGTTTTGTCTCGTTCATTTTTCCGGCAACTTCCACATCACTCACCTAGGCTCATTTCATAAGCCAACAGCCCCCGGGGCATCCCCATCTTCCGGTCCGTGGTGGAGAGGTCCTGCCAGATGCAGTGGCTGCGCCACCATTAGGCACATGCCAGGGGGAAACAGTCCCTCTGCAGCTCCAGTGAGGGTTTTTTTTTTTTTTTTTAATTCGATGACTTCCAGAAGACGTTTTCAGTATGTGGGACTTCTGTGTTCTCACTTTCAGAATACTTAGTTCTCCTGGTGTATGTTCTAGACTGAAAAGATTACAGTCAGCATCTCCGTTTGAAGATGGATGTGCTGGGGGTTTGAGAGTCTCTTGTCTTCCCTCTATTTCTTCACCTCCCCCATTTGTTCCTGCCAACCTTTCCTGTGACCATGGCTTCTTTGCCTTCTTCCCTTGCTGGAAGCAGCCGCTTACTGACACCACAGCTTCATCATTCCCAACACTTCATTTCTTTGAGTTATTTTCTACTTTATTATGTCCTTCCTCCTGTCTACCTGTGATAGGTAAATGATCAGATTCACCATCAATCTCAGAAGATTCTGGGCTAAGACACTTTGTTCTTTCTTTTCATTTCTTTGAATCAAAGACATTTCAAATCCTCAGTTTAGGTGGAAATCTTAGGAGGCCTCACGTTAAACCAGTGTCAGCTATAAACTTGTCTGTACTAGTTAGGTTGTCAGAGGATAGCCATACCTCAGGAGGCCCTGATAGGGTGGGGCTCAAGGTGGGTAAGTTTGGGTGCCGAGTAGGATGGAAAGGGCCAGTGCATGGGGTCTTCACGAGAAGGGTGTAATCTACCTCTTTATGTCACTGTCCTTATGCAAGTTCTTATTTCAGGAGCCCCCAAACCCCAGTGTGTACCCCTCAAGTTTATTCTCCACTCTGCAGCTAGAGTGATCTTTTTAAAACTCACATACCCACTGTCGTGGATTGAATTGTGTCCCCCCAAAAATATGTGTCAGCTTGGTTAGGCCATGATTCCCATTGTTGTGTGGTTGTCCTCCATTTTGTGATTGTAATTTTATGTTAAGAGGATTAGGGTGGGATTGTAACACCACCCTTACTCAGGTCACCTCCCTGATCCAGTGTAAAGGGAATTTCCCTGGGGTATGGCCTGCACCACCTTTTATCTCTGGAGATAAAAGTCAAGGGAAGCAAGCAGAGAGTTTGGGATCTTATACCACCAAGAAAGTAGCACCAGGAGCAGAGCGTATCCTTTGGACCCGGGGTCCCTGCACCTGAGAAGCTCCTCAACCAGGGGAAGTTTGAGGATGAGAAATCTCCCTCTAGAGCCCACAGAGAGAGAAAGCTGTCCCCTGAGCTGACGCCCTGAATTTGGACTTGTAACCTACTAGACCGTGAGAAAATAAATTTCTCTTTGTTAAAGTCATCCACTCTTGGTATTTCTGTTATAGCAGCACGAGATGACTAACACACCTACCCCCTGCCATCAAGTTGATTCTGACTCATAGAGACCCTATAGGACAGAGTAGAACTGCCCCATAGGGTTTCCAAGGCTGTAATCTTTACAGAAGGGACTGCCACATCTTTCTCCTACAGAGCACCTGTTGGGTTCAAACCACGGACCTTTCAGTTAGCAGCCGAGTGCTTTAACCACTGTGCAACCAGGGCCTTCAGTGGCTCCCCACTGTTTACAGGATGCAGTTTTAGCTCCTTAGCACTGCATTAAGACCCTTCAGGACCTGGCCCTAGCACCTGTTTTCTCTCTCTTCTGTCTCTATCTTTCTAGCACCTATCGTCTTTTCACTTTAGATTCTAGTCATGCAAGAGATGTTTCTACTTTCCCCATGCACCCCGTCTGGTTTGATACCTCCATGTACTTGTTAATAGTGTTTCCTTTACCTTGAACACACTTTTTCTTATTCTTTGGCCAACTACCCCTTCCCAGTGCCTAGCGCAGGGCCTAGTTGCTGTTAAAATTGTACTGGTTGAATGATTTGAATGAATGAATGATTTGTATACCCCCTTCATGACTTTGGTCAGGAGTTCCTTCACTGACTACATCACACCCACTCTTCACTAGTCCAAGCTAGGCAGGCACCTCTCCTTGCTCCCAAAGCACCCATTATTCACCCCATCATAATATTTACCATAGAGTAAGGCTGTGAGCTTCTCTGAAGGTAAGGAGCGTGTTTTAGTCTGCTCTGTGTCCCCAACGCCTGATACAAGGCCTGGCCTAGAAGGGGTGCTGAGTAAATGTTTCTTGAACCTAATTCTTATTTTGGAAATAAGGATCAGCAAATTACTGGTCAAGTGAAGCCTAATTTTGGCTCTTCTTCTTTGAAGCAGCTTCCTGAAGTCAGAAGATCTTTTATGCCTTTTAATAGTGGCCTCTGTTTTGGATATTAAGCTGTTAATAGTCTGAAAAAAAGTTGTTTTATTAGCTCTAAAGTGCTATATGGATGAGCTGCAGTATCATCTATTATGTACATGTCAAATGAGAAAAGCTACACAGACCACTACCAGTCAAGTCCAGGGCCTTGTCCTTGCCTCTTTCTGCCTTCTCCTGCTCCTTCTCACCCCTAAAACTCCAAGCATTGTCCTGCAGTAGTTCAGGGAGGTTGGTGAGGAACTGTTAGAGTGGGGATTATTTACAGAGAAGAGGAGCCTTGTGAGGATCTACCTTTCTTAGATTCAAAATCACCCTGCTGCTAAGATGGCCCTGAGGACTTGAATTTCGAAGTAATATTAAATAGATTGACCAAGCCCTGGTGGTATAGTGGTTAAGAGCTCGGCTGCTAACCAAAACGTGGGCAGTTCAAATCCACTAGCCACTATTTGGAAATCCTATGGGGCAGTTCTTCTCTGTCCTATAAGGCCACTATGAGTCAGGATTGACTCCACGGCAATGTGGGGGCAGGAGGACCTACTCCCAGCATGGTCACTTTTAATCTGCTTCCCAGGCTTTGTGAGGGGTAGGGATGTTCCCTCTTTTGTCCCTGTAGGAGTCTGGTTATGTCTTTCTGGGGCACAGGTCTACCACAGTGATTCAGCCTGCACTGACGTCAGAGCCATCTCCTTTGTGACTAACCCATTGCTGTCAAATTGATTCCGAGTCATAGCAACTCTATAGGACAGAGTAGAACTGCCCCTTGGGGTGTCCAAGGCTGTAATCTTTATGGTAGCAGACTGGCGCATCTTTCTCCTGTGCAGTGGCTGGTAAGTTCAAAACGCTGACCTTTGGTTAGTGGGCAAGTGCTTAACCACTGCCCCACCAGGGCTCTTTCCTTTGCTACTAAAAAAAAAAAAAAAACTGAGATCCTAAGAAGTCTGCTCTGAGCTGTGTATTATATTAACCCTGTTGTTTCCTTTCCCGCAAACTGGATATATTCTGCTCTGCCTCTAGTCTGGGCTGCTCCAAGGGGATTCTGTTCCCTCTCCTGTTAATTCTATTCCATATTCTTCTGGCTCTGAATTTGTACTCTAGGGCTTCTCTTTCCTGTTCCTGATGGCCTAATAAAGTTGTCTTAGAAAGCATGCTGCAGTCCTGACCTCTGAGGGAGTGGGGGAAGATTCTCAGCACCACCTATTCCTTCTATCTGAGCAGCCTAGAGTTTTCCAGATTTTCTCATCTGGCTAGTATGACTTATAGTTGTATTTCAGAAGCTACCTCTCCTGATTTTAATTCACTTAAAATATTTTTTTTAATATAACAGCTTTGTCGTTGGCTGTTGTTAGGTGCTGTTGAGTTGATTTCTGACTCCTAGCAACCCCATGTAATAGAGTAGAACTGCCCCATAGGGTTTTCTTGGCTATAATCTTTATGGGAGCAGACTGCCAGGTCTTTCTTCAGCAAAGCCACCGGGTGGGTTTGAATTGCCAATCTTTGATTAGCAGCAGCTGTAGGCCCCCATAAATAACTTATTGTGCAATGCTGTCTCGTGATCATATCTCTTTTCTTGATCAGCCTCAAATTCCCTCAAACTCACTATATATGGATATACCACATTTTGTTTCTCCATTCATCCATTGATATACATTTAGTTGTTTTTATTTTATAGCTCTTGGGAGTATTGTTGCTATGAGCACTCATGTACAAGTTTTTGAGTGGACATACGTTTTCATTTCTCTTGGATATATACCTAGGCGTGGAATTGCTAATCCACTTTTAAAATTAAGGCTCCAGAATTCTATAGAAACACCAATTCATCTGTTATGTTCCCTAATAGGAGGTGGGAGGAGAAAGGCATTGCCACTCCCACCCTCTAAGTCAGTAGGGCACACATACCTGTTAAAGGAAGTTGCCTTCTTCCTGCATTCAAATTAAACAAAGCAGGGTATTCTTGGGTTTACAAGTCCCCATATAATGAGGTAATTGTTTTATTTGTTCTGCTTATCAAAAGTCAATGATGTGCAACATAAAACTAAACCAAACCAACCCCCTTGCCATCAAGTTGATTTTGACTCACAGCGACCCTATAAGACAGAGTAGAACTGCCCCATAGGCTTTTCAAAGAGTGCCTAGTGGATTCGAACTGCCAACCTTTTGGTTTGCAGCTGAACCTTTAACCACTATGCCACCAGAGTACAACATAGATGAACCTTAGAAATTATGCTAAGTGAAAGAAGCCAGTCACAAAAGACTGCATATTATATGAACCCATTCATATGAAGTATCTAAACGCCTCCCCCCCCAAAAAAAATTTGCCGTCAAGTCATTTCTTACTCATGGTCACCCCATGTGCTCCATAGGGTTTTCTGGGCTATAATTTTTATGGAAGCAGTTTGCAGTTTGCCAGGCCTTTTTTCCACGGCACCACTGGGTGGGTTCTAAGCACCAATTTTAGGTTAAAAGCTAATTGCAAACAGTTTGTGCCACCCAGCCTCCTATGAAATGTCCAGAACAGGAAAATCTAGAAACAGAAAGTAAATTGGTGGTTTCTTTTGTGTGTGTGTGGCGGGGGCGGCGGGGGGAGCGGGGCAAGGGGTGGGACAGGGATATAGGAGAATGATTGCTAAAGGATACGAGGTTTCTTTATGAAGTGACGAAAATGTTCTAAAAGTGGCTGTAGTGATGGTTGTATGTATTTGTGAATATACCAAAAACCACTGAATTATATACTTTAAATGGGTAGGTTATATTGTATATGGATTATATCTCAATAAAGTTGTTAAAAACAGTCCATTATAAGTTGACATTTGCATTACTAACCACCCTATTTAAAAGTGATAAAACACTCTTCTCCTAGGAAACTATTCTTTTCTCCACATATGGACAAAGCTAATTAGAAAATGAACCTATGGCCACCTACAGGCTGTAACACACATTCTGTGTTCTCTGGATTCTGTAGAAATTACAATTCTAATGGCAAATGTAATGATGTCCTAACATTTATTTTATACCTGAACAGTGGCAGTGGGTTGACAGTATACCTGAAAATGTACTTTTCTGTGCGAATTGTATATGTAGTATGTTATGACTGTGTCATCTGACAGATTTCATGAAACCTATCTTTTCCTCTTAATTTTTCCTAATGTTTTTTTAGAATCTAGGAAGCCTGTTTTGGTGCCAAGGAATTAGAAGTGCAATCTCTTGGAGGCAGGGAAAGGATGGGGAAAATTGTGATTTCGGGTTTCCCCTTAAAGAGAATTCTAAGTTGCCATTTCACACCCATGAATGAGCTCAAGTTTTCTCTCTGTTCTTAAAAGAAAGTTTTGCCTTGATTAGCAGAGAGATTCTCATAGGTCACCAAATGTATGTGCCCTTTGGCTCTGTCTGTGAGACAGAAAAAAATCACTGTCAGGCAGTGCATTCACGAGGGATGAGAAGATGACACAAGGAGAAGCCTACTTTTCAGAGACTGAGACATTTAAAGACAACGACCACACTTCTCTTTTAGTCTGAAGTCCTTATCTTTGATTTTTTTTGTGTGTGAGAAGAAGCTACAAAAACTTTTTAAATGCCAAACATGTAGTTTTAACTTATATGCATGATGGGAGTCGCTGGGTGGTGCAAGTGTTTAATACGTTTGGCTGCTAACCAAAAGGTTGGAGTCCACCCAAAGGCACATTTGAAGAAGGGCCTGGTGATCTACTTTCAAAAAGTCAGTCATTGAAACCCTGTGGAGCATAGTATTGCTCTGACATACGTGGGGTCACCACGAGTCCGAATGGACTTCAAGGCAGCTGGTAATATGCATGATTCTCATAGATCGGAAATGCACTTGAGTGACCTGAGGCCTGGAAAGGAGGATAAAATGAAAGACTTTCAGTGAAAGACCTGCATAATCTGTAAAAGGTAGTGGGAATAGGGGAGAAAAAGCAGTAGACTTAACATCTAGTTTGAGTCCTACTTCTGCCTCTTCCTAGATATGTGACTAGGAGAATGTCGTTTAACTTTTCTGTGCCATAGTATCCAAATGGGGTAATAAGAGTTACACCTACCTCGTAATGTTCTTGTGGGGATCAAACGAGGACGCAGATATGAAAGCGCTGTGTAAATGGTAATTTACTGTACAAATATATGTTTTAAGTGATGATTTTAGAAACAAATTTAAATTTTAATTACTAATGATAATAGCAGTGCTCTGGTGACGCAGCGGTTAAGGGTTTGGCGGGTAGTTCAAATCCACAAGTTGCTCCTTGGAAACCATATGGGGCAGTTCTATTCTGTCCTATAGGGTCACTATGAGTTGGAATACACTCGATGGCAACATTTTTTTTTTAAATGATAATAGCACATTGTTCTTCATAGAAGGGTGTTCCTATGGTGTCTGGGTAACACGAAGGGGCAGTATGGGTTTACATGAATTTAAATCTTGACCATTTAACGCATGTTCCTCTTAAGATCAGAGCATTTGTACTGTTTCCTTTACTGCTTCACAGTAAAGTATATGAAATGGAGACTTTCAGGTATCAGATTAGTTCAACATCAATATAGACTTACCAGCCAAGGAGGGAAATCATGTCAAAACACATTTAAACGAAACACTAGTTAATGAACTGAGCACTAAATCATCCAAATACTGTTATCCAAAGACACAATATATCTTCAGGACTTTTGATTTTAGTCGTTCTCTTTGGTAATTGTGTCAGAGTTCAACCTTCAACTCCTGTCTACCAGTCTGGTGAAGTGATATCAAGGTGAAGCCACCTCTACCTCCAGGGTTCTGATATGAACAAGCCAGGGCCCAACTGGATCTGTTTCCACCAGGCCCACTGAGGGTTAAAAACCCATCTGTTCAAATATTTCACTCGAGCTGGAAACTGCTTGTTCAAAGGGCCCCCAGGTGCCTTTCTTTCTCTGCACAGTGAATTCATTTTGGCATTTCTTCGCTTCCTGATCCTGTTAAACATCTTCATTCCTTTGAGTAAATGAACAGCTGCCTCGGTAGAAGGGAGATCTGTTGTCTGTCTCAGGCTGGACTGGGCTGACAGTTCTCAGGCTGCCTCGGCCGTAAGGGAAATAACTAAGTGCTTTGTCTTTCATGGAGGTTAATAAGCGCTCCTCTAGTTGCTTAGTTTGTCCATACCACTCAGGCTTTGGCACTCAATCCATCATGGAACGTAACAAATTACCCTTCTGGTTATGCACTTAGAAACAACACTTGTATTACAAATAAAACAAGGAAATGTCAAAGTAAATCACCACAGTTGACAAACAGAGCTTATAGCATTTGGCCCACTATTTCCTTGACCTGTCTTGGAAAGTGAGAAAACATGGAAAGAACCAAATAATAGGAATGCTCAGCATTTATGGAGAAACAGAATCGTATTATTAAGGGAAAACACACATGGCAACTATCATTGTAAAGAGATTGTTTTAAGTATGGGTCACCCTGTTTCAAAATTTGATTTATATTTTTAAATTGTTAGGAAATCTTTCTAAAATGTGTCTACTTTCCTGTCTTAATGAAAAGCTGATCCAACTGAAATAAGGCTTTCTTTAACGATGGAAACTCTTACAGTATCACTGAGCAACTTTATTGTGCAATGATTGTGCCCAGTGTCTGTGGACCACTGATCTGACCATCAGTGAACAGTGTCCAGAGTCATAGATGGAGCTGTAGAAGGCTTAGGAGATTGGGCTGCATTGCCCTGAGCCCTTCATTCCCTGGAAGTATTTTTAATGAAATTACTGCGATGATTTTTGTCCTCTTGTGAATTGCTACTTCCTTTTTTTTTTTTCTAAGTGGAGCATTCAAATCGTGAATTGAAATTTTTTTTTAACTTTAAAAAAAGTATTGTGGTGAAATATATATAACCAAAAAATGCCGTTTTAACCATTTTTTACATATACAATTCAGTGACATGAATTATACTCACTATGTTGTGCTACATCGCCAGTATCCATTCCCCAAATTTTTCATCATCCCAAAGAAAAACTCAGCTCCCCTTCAGCAATAATTCCCATTGTCTCTCGTCCCCAGGCCCATGTAACTACTAATAAACTTTTGTCTCTATGCATTTGTTTCTTCTAGGTTTTTCATGTAAGTGGGATCATATGATATCTGTCTTTTTGTGTCCAGCTTACTTCACTTGGCGCAGTGTTGTCAAGGTTCGTCCGTGTTGCAGCATGTATCAGGGCTTCATTTCTCTTTATGGCTAAATGACATTCCATTGCATGTGTAGTCCACATTTTGTTTATCCTTTCATCTTTTGATGAACATTTAGCTGTTTCCACTTTTTGGCTATTGTGAATAATGCTGCACGAACATTAGTGTACAAATATCATTTTGAGTCCCTAAATTTCTTTTGAGAGTATACCCAGGAGTGTTAATTTCATATGTTAATTCTATGTTTAACTTTCTGAGCAGCTGCCAGACTGTTTTCCACAGTGGCTGCACCATTTTACGTTCCCGTCAGCGGTGCAGGAGGGTTCCAGTTCCTCCACATTCTCACCAACACTTGTTATTCTCCATTTTTCTAGTAATAGCCACTATACGGTGTGAGATGATATCTCATTGTGATTTTGGTTTGCATCTCTCTGATGGCTAATGATGCTGAGCATCTTTTCATGAACTTATTGGCCATTTGCATATCTTTTGGGGGGTAATGTCTATTCATGTCCTTTCCCCATTAGAAATATTTATTTTATTTTTGGGTAAAATATAAACAGCACATCATACACGTTCAACAATTGCTACATATACAGTTCAGTGACATTTGTTACATTCTTCATGTCGTGTCACCATTCTCGTTATCTCTCCTCATATTGTTTCACTATCATTGCCTTGGACTCACTGCCCTTTAAACTACTCATCTGTGCTCTAGAATTACTGTTATCAATTTGATCTGATACAGGTAATTCTTTAAAATAGTACAGTGCTCAAAGTGAATATTCTTTACTAATTCAGCTAACTAAACTGTTGTTTAGTTTAAACATGATTTCAGGGTACAGTTTTGGTTCAAGGTTCAAAATTTTTCTCAGGATAACAGATTTCTCAGACCTCAGCCTTAAGGGGTCCAGTTAGTCTGGATTCTATATGAAACTTGAAATTCTGTTCCACATTTTCCCCATTTTTGATTAGGACTCATCTACTGAATCCTTGTTCAAAACATTCAGTAATGGTAGCTCAGTATCATCCAGTTCTTCTGGTCTCATGGCAAAGAAGGCAGTAGTTCATGTAGGCAACTAGACCTGCAGTCCAATTTCTTCTCTGATTCCTGGGTCTACTTCTTCCTCTGCTGTTCTAATTGTTGTTATCTTGGATGGCTATTGGCAAGCTTTTAAGACCCTAGGCACTACTCACAGAACTGGGGGGTAGAAGAGAAACTCTAAAAACAGTGTTAGGCCAGTTGGCTGGACAGGCCCACAAAGCCATCATCCTAAGCCCTACAACCAAGAGAACTAACCCCATGAGGTGTTTGGTTGTACCTAAGTAGTTTCAGCAACTCATTCTCTTTTTGGGGGGGGGTGGTGCTGCTGTTGTTGTAAAATTATATATAATATTTGCTATTTTTCTGGTGTACAACGTAGTGATATCAATTACATTAGTCAAGTTGTATAACCATTACCCTTAATCGATGCTAATTTTCCCATCACCATACACATAAACTTACTACTTCCCCAAGAATTATTCCTTCTCTCCCTCCCCTGTCCTACTCCAAGTAACCACTAATAATCACTGGTCTCTATTTTTTTTTTACCTACTCTTGTCATTTCATATAACTAAGGTCTGACAGTATATGCCCTTTTGTAATTGACTTATTTCACTCAGCATAATGTCTTCCAGGTTCATCCATGTTGTAGCATGCATCATAACTTCATTTCTCTTTATAGCTGAGTATTATTCCATTGTATGTATGTACTCATTTTGTTTATCCGTTCTTCTGCTCATTTTTTAATTGGGTTGTTTAACTTTTTGTTGTTGAGTTGTAAGAATTCTTTAAATATTCTGGATACTAAACCCTTACCTGATATATGGTTCCTAAATATTTTCTCCTGTTCTGTAGATTGTCTCTTCACTTTCCTGACAAAGTCCTTTCATGTATAAAAATGTTTTATTTTGATGAAGTCCAGTTTATCTTTCTTTTCTTTCGTTGTTCATGCTTTTGGTGTCATATCTAAGAATCTATTATCAAAAACAAAGTCTTGAAGTTTTACTCTTATGTTTTCTTCTAGTAATTTTATGGTGTTGTTATGTTTAGGTCATTGATCCATTTTGAGTTAATTTTGATTTTACTCTAGTAGAATAATTGGAGGGGGAGAGGGTGGGAGGGAAGGAGAGTTAGGGAGACAGAGAGATTACAATAACAAAAAAAATGATGTCCACTCAATGGGACACATTTACAAGGTAAAAGTTTTTTTTTTCTTAAGGTCTACAGATACAGTGGACAGGAGAGAATTTCACTGGAAGGAAAACTCTACTTCCTTTATTTTACTGACTGCTGGGAGTGGGGGTAAGATAATAAATATAAATAATAAAATTGGGATACTATCCAATGGGCTATATGATTACATGAAAAACCTTGACCCCTAGAAAAATTATTTTTCTTGTATGTACTGCTGACCATAGGTGCATACAATTCATCTTGTAAAAGCTAGAATTTTCAGTTGGTTGACTCTCATCCTGTTCATACTTCACTGAATGTGCTCTATGGCCCATAAAATTTAACAAGGAACATTTTTATTATTAGATACAGCATTATTCTAAGGAGGCACTGCATAGCGACAACTGCTTTCTTTGTTGTTTACTCAATTCTCTGATCAAATTAAATGAGGCATTTTATGTGCCCTGAAGCTCACTTAAACCATCATACGTGTTGGAGATTATATGCAAAATCTTGCCTGTTCATAGGTAGCTTACATGGGCCCTATTCAAGGGCATTTAAAAGTTTAGACAAAAAAACTTCTCAATTCCTAAATATCACAAGTCTAATTTAATTGGTTAATAGATTTGTTTATTTGGCTCAGTTGAGCTGTGGGACAACTTGACATTTGTATGTTGGTCCTTTTACAGTATGTATTAACACTGGGGTTAATTTTGAGCAGTTTTAACTTGGAGCCCTTTTGGGCAAATGGGCAGGTATCTATAAAGGGCCATATGTGAACTGGATCATGTGCTAATGGTAAACACCACTATAATATAGCTGATGTTTATTGAGCCTGATTTATATTCCAATCACATGGCCTATAATTACTTAATTCTGACAACAGCCCAATGAGGTAGATATTATTTTTATTTTCCCCAATTTATAGATGAGAAAAGGCAATCTAGGGAGGTTAAATAAATTGCCCAAGTTTGCACCGTTACAAAGTGACAGACCTGGGATATGAACTCAAGCAGTCGAACACTAACATGTACCCTCATAATCACTGCAGCATGCAACTCAGCAAGGTCTTCACGTGATACAGTAGAACCCCATTATGCCAGAATTATTGGTTTTCCCTTTACCTTGTACCCTATCCTACCCGCTCCCCACCATCCTCAGTGCCAAACATCTATTGCAAACATTTCCCCTCACCACTGAGAGCATCACACGTGTGGCAATGGCGGTTCAGTGGTAGAATTCTTACCTTCCATAAGCCAGACCTGTGTTTGATTCCTGGTTAAAACACCTCTTGTGCAGCCATCACTCATCTGTCAGTGGAGGGCTGCATGTTACTATGATGCTGAATAGGCTTCAGTGGAGTTTCTAGAATAAGTCAGACTAGGAAGAAAGACCTAGTGATCTCCTTCCAAAAATCAGCCAGTGAAAACCCTATGGATCACAAAGGTTTGACCCACAACCAGTCATGGGGACAGCACAGTACCAGCAGCACTTGCTTCCTTTGTGCTTAGGGCCGTCGGGAGTGGGGCTGAATCGATGGCAGCTAACAACAACAGAACGTCCTGTATACTATGCTGATGGCTTTGTTCCCTAAAACTGGCACCTTAAAAGTTATTATTGTTCTCTTATAGATCAAGAATCAGGGTTGTTAAGTGTTTAGTTTTAGTTTTTTCTCACTCATTGTGTTCAAACTCTCTGTTTATTAAACCTATTGCCCTAAAGTCGATCCTGACTCATAGCGACCCTGTAGGACAGGGTAGAACTGCCGCATAGGGTTTCCAAGGAGCAGCTGGTGAATTCGAACTGCCAAACTTTGGTTAGCAGCTGAGCTCTTAACTACTGCGCCACCAGGGCTCCTTCCGTTTATTACGTTGTCCTTTTTCTTTCCTTTCCTCCTGTGTCTCCACTGGATCCTCTTCTCTTTCTCCCCCTTTTCTCTTCCTGCATTCTTTCTCTTTGTAAATGTATTCATAATCACAGCATCAGTTACTACCTCTGTGCAGATTTCTCTCCAACTGGTATCACCAGTTCTAATCATTTTTTTTTAATTTTTATTGTGCTTTAAGTGCAAGTTTACAAATCAAGTCAGTCTCTCACATAAAAACTTATATACACCTTGCTACATACTCCCAGTTGCTCTCCCCCTAATAAGGCAGCCTGCTCTCTCCCTCCACTCTCTCTTTTCCTGTCCATTTCTCCAGCTTCTAACCCCCTCCACCCTCTCATCTCCCCTCCAGGCAGGAGATGCCAACATAGTCTCAAGTGTCCACCTGATCCAAAAAGCTCACTCCTCACCAGCATCCCTCTCCAACCCATTGTCCAGTCCAATCCATGCCTGAAGAGTTGGCTTCGGGAATGGCTCCTGTCCTGGGCCAACAGAAGGTCTCGGGGCCATGACCACTGGGGTCCTTCCAGTCTGAGTCAGACCATTAAGTCTGGTCTTTTTATGAAAATTTGGGGTCTGCATCCCACTGCTCTCCTGCTCCCTCAGGGGTTCTCTGTTGTGTTCCCTGTCAGGGCAGTCATCGGTTGTAGCCGGGCACCATCTAGTTCTTCTGGTCTCAGGATGATGTAGTCGCTGGTTTATGTGGCCCTTTCTGTCTCTTGGGCTCATAATTACCTTGTGTCTTTGGTGTTCTTCATTCTTCTTTGCTCCATGTGGGTTGAGATCAATTGATGCATCTTAGATAGCTGCTTGCTAGCGTTTAAGACCCCAGATGCCACTCTCCTAAGTGGGATGCAGAATGTTTTCCTAATAGATTTTATTATGCCAATTGTCTTAGATGTCCCTTGAAACCATGGTCCCCAGACCCCTGCTCCTGCTACGCTAGCCTTCAAAGCATTCAGTTTATTCAGGAAACTTCATTGCTTTTGTTTAGTCCAGCTGTGGTGACCTCCCCTGTATTGTGTGCTCTCTTTCCCTTCAACTAAAGTAGTTCTTATCTACTATCTAATTAGTGAATGTCCTTCTCCCACCCTCCCTCCCTGCCCCGTCTCATAACCATCAAAGAATATTTTCTTCTCTGTTTAAACTATTTCATAAGTTCTAATACTGGTGGTCTCATACAATATTTGTGTCTTTGCAACTGACTAATTTCACTCAGCATAATGCCTTCCAGATTCCTCCATGTCATGAAATGTTTCACAGATTCCTCACTGTTCTTTATTGATGGGTAGTATTCCATTGTGTGAATATACCATAATTTATTTATCCATTCATCCGTTGATGGGCACCTTGGTTGCTTCCATCTTTTTGCTATTGTAAACAGTGCTGCTATAAACATGGGTGTGCATATATCTGTTCGTATAAAGGCTCTTATTTCTCCAGGATATATTCCAAGGAGTGGGATTGCTGGATCGTATATTTCTTTTTATAGTAGTTCTATTTCTAGCTTTTTTTAAGGAAGCGCCAAATTGATTTCCAAAGTGTACCATTTTACATTCCCACCAGCAGTCTATAAGTGTTCCAATCTCTCCACAGCCTCTCCAACATTTATTATTTTGTGTTTTTTGGATTAATGCCAGCCTTGTTGTGGTGAGGTGAAATCTCATTGTACTTTTGATTTGCATTTCTCTAATGGCTAATGATCGTGAACATTTGTATCTGTTAGCTACCTGAATGTCTTCTTTAGTGAAGTGTCTGTTCATATCTTTTGCCATTTTTTAATTGGCTTATTGCCTTTGTTATTGGTTGAGTTTTTGCAGCATCATGTAGATTTTAGAGATCAGGTGCTGTTTGGAAATGTCATAGCTGAAAACTTTTTCCCAGTCTGTAGGTAATCTCTTTACTCTTTTGGTGAAGTCTTTGGATGAACATAGGTGTTTGATTTTTAGGAGCTCCCAGTTATCTAGTTTTTCTTCTGCGTTGTTAGTAATGTTTTGTATACTGTTTATGCTATGTATTAGGGCTCCTAACATCCTTATTTTTTCTTCCATGATCTTCATCGTTTTAGATTTTATATTTAGGTCTTTGATCCATTTTGAGTTAGTTTTTGTGCATGGAGTGAGGTATGGGTCTTGTTTCATTTTTTTGCAGATGCATATCCAGTTATGCCAGCACCATTTGTTAAAGAGACTGTCATTTCCCCCATCTAACTGTTTTGAGGCCTTTGTCAAATATCAGCTGCTCATATGTGAATGGATTTATGTCTGGATTTTCAATTCTGTTCCATCGGTCTGTGTCTCTGTCGTTGTACCAGTACCAGGCTGTTTTGACTACTGTGGCAGTATAATAGGTTCTCTAATCATTTTTCTAAGCTCTTTTCTTGCCAATAACCTCCTACACCCCACCAGGAGCTCAGTTAGCCTAAGAACAAACTCATCACCCTATTTACCAACTCGGTTTGACACTCTCTTTTTAATTTTAATAGCACCAGCCAGCCTCAAAACATCTGACTCATCAGTTAGTCCTCCTTCTTGTTCCTTTATCTCATCAATCATCAAGTCCCATTGATCTTCTTTTGTAGTGTATCTTACCCAATAATCCCCTTGTATTCCCAGGGCCTTAACATTTTCTAGATGTCATTATCTTTTGCCTAACTGGTCTTCAGGCTTTCTTGGTGCTTACCCCCTAGTGTCTTTTCTGATTTCATATCTCCAGCACCTGCTTGCTGAGTGTAGGAATACATGCATGATAAACTAGAGTTAAAAAAAAAAAAGAAAGAAACCAAGTGCTAACAGAGTAGTATGAAGTCAGAGGAGTCAGCTCTCATTGTTGTCAGGGTACTCAGGGAAAGCTTGATGGAATTTAGAATTTATATCAGGAAAGAGGAGTGAGGGAAGCATTAAAGATTGGGGAAAACTGTGTGAACATAAGCTTGGGAAGGAAATGTAAGAAATGTTTGGGGACAGTGGGTCCTGGCTGAAGCACAACGGTATTGTAGGAAAAAATGAGGTTGAAATGTAGCCTGGACACTGATTGTAGGGAGCTTTGAATGCCAGGCAAAGGAATTTAAAATGTATCCTGTAGGAAATGGGTAGCAGCATGATGAAAGTGGCATTTCAGGAAGATGATACTGGCAGCTGTGCTCAGGGTAGATTAGTGGGAGGGGAGACTGGAGAGAGGAGGCCTGGTTAGGAGGTTAAAATAGAGTTCAGATGTGAGTTAATAAGGGCTTTGAATAGGACGGCAGTAGGAACAGAACTGATGAGATGGATGCAGATGTGAGAAGCACTATGGAAAGAGATTTGATAAGGTTTGGTGAGAGGTTCTATGGGGGAGCAGGGCGAGGAAGTAGGAGGGCTGGAGTCCAGCTGACCAGGGGAAGAGCCATCAAAATGCTCTCATCCTTCAAGCTTCAGTGCTTTCTCCTCTAATAAGATTTGTCCCAAAAGAGCACTGGGAGCAAGGAGCCTTTCTGGTAATAGATGATCAAACAAGATGAAGTGAAAACCCACTCTAACTGGCAGTGACTTTGCAGGCTCAGAACTCCTAGAGGTCTATCCTCCCTACGTTTAGTAGGCACTTAGCCTGAACTGTATGCCTTCCACTAAATTGACTTTTAATTTGAGGAGCCTCTTGAGGGAAGAAACCATGTCTTATTTCTTAGATCCTTATCCTACCTAGTCCAGTTGTGGCCTGTGTTGTTATTGTTAGTTGTAGTCGAGCCTATTCCCACTCATGGTGAGCCCATGTATGCAGAGTAGAATTGTCAGGCTTGTCCTCCAAGGTGCCTCTGGGTGAGTTCAGACCCCTGCTGAGAATTTGCATTTCTAACAAGTTCCCAGAAAGTTATACATAAGAATCACCTGGGGATATTGTTAAAATGTAGATTCTGATTCAGTACATCTGGGATGGAAATGCAAATTCTCAGCAGGAAACTTGTTAGAAATGCAAATTCTCGGCAGGGGCTCAAACCAGAGTGAACTGGTCCAAAGCCTTGGTTTGAACCTCCAGCCTTTTGGCTAGTAGTCCAACACTTAACTGTTTGCATCACCAGGGGACTCCTGTAGGCTCGTAGCAGTTAAAAAATATTTTTTTCTTTGACTGTTTCCTTTAATTCTCTCAGGAGGCTTGGATGAGTTATCTTACAGGCATACTGCCCTGTCCATCAGTATGTGATAGAGAATACAGCTTAACTGTCTTACCGCATTTGGGGCCTCAGGTACTTACAGAGACACCCCCCACCCCCATTTTATTAATTTTCTTCTTGTTGAGAATATATATAGCAAAACATACACGAATTCAACTGTTTCTACATGTACAATTCACTAACATCGATTACATTTCGCAAGTTGTGCGACCATTCTTGCCCTCCTTTTCTGAGTTGTTCTTCCCCCATTAACTTAAACTCACTATTCCCTAAGGTTCCTATCTAATCTTTTGAATTGCTGTTGCCACTTTGATCCTGTATAGATAGATCTTAAAAGAGCATAAGACTCAAGGCAGACATTCTTTACTAGTTAAGCTAAACTATTTGGTTTTAAAACTTCACGGGATATTTTTGGTTTAAGGTTTAAAGATTATCTCAGGGCAATGGTTTCAAGAGTTCATCTACCCTCCATGACCCCAGAAAGTCTGGAGTCCATGAGAATTTGAAATTCTCTTCTCCATTTTCCCTCTTTTGATCAGGATTCATCTAATCAGCAGGATTCATCTATAGAATCCTTGATCAAAATTCATAATGCCTTTTAATGTTTCTTTTTCCATACTCTCTTTTCTTCTTCCAGTGGTGTTTGTTGAATTAGATCACATATTTTGTTTCAGTAGGTGCTTGGTAAATGTTGTTCAACTTTATTCTAAGATTCCTGACTGTGGTGTGGGCTGTGCTTCATAGCTAACGCAGCTTCAGCTCTATTTGCATAGTTTAGAAACACTCCAGAAAGTGAATGTGTTTACACATATGACAGATCTTGTTGGTTTAATTTTGTAAACTGCGTAATTTTTTTTTCATTTCTTTTAATTTCCAAAATATTTTTTATTCAAGTGAACTATGTGGTTATTCATCTCTGCAGAAATTTGCTATTGAAAAATACAGTTTGCTTTATGATCCCAATATTACAGAGAAAGGAATATCTATAAACAAAATATTTATTTGACCTTGAGAGTCTTTTTCCAAATACCTTTCCCTCATATACCGATGCCAGTTTCTATAAACATAAATTTAAATGTTACCTTAAATTGATACTCAATGAGATGGACTGACGCAGTGGCTGCAACAATGGGCTCAAACATAACAATGATTATGAGGATGGTGCAGGACCAGGCAGTGTTTCATTCTGTTGTACCTGGGGTTGCTATGAGTCGGAACCGACTTGACGGCACCTAACAGCAACAACAAGGACCTTGCTGGCTGTTGGGCAGAGACCTCCCTCAATTACTTGTCATATGAGCCTCTCCAACATCACACCTGGCTTGCTTCAGAGTAAGAAATGGAGAGAGCAAGAGAGAGAGCCAGCAGGACTAAAATCACCGTCTCTTTGTAATCTAATCTTAATGTGATGTCTCTTCACTTCTACTGTATTCTGTTCATTAGACGAGAGTCATCAAGTCCAGCCCACACTTAAAAGGAGGGGATTACACAAGGTTATGAATATCAGGAAGAGGAGATTGTCGAGGGCCATCTCAGAAGCTACCTATCACATTTACCATGAACTACAAGACTCTATATGATCTGACTACCTGTCCAAATTTCATTTCTTACCACCTTCCCCCTTTGTCAATGAGTTTTAGCAAGACTGGACTCTATCATTCCTTGAACATGCCAAACACATCCCACTTCAGGGTCTTTATACTTGCGGTTCCCTCCTCCTGGCATGCCCTTCCCTCAGATATTTACTTGGTTGGCTACTTCATCTCATTCACATCTCTGTGGAAACATCATCTGCTCAGGGATGCCTTCCCTACCCTTTTATCTAAACCTATAACTCTTTAACCTTGTTTTATCTTTCTTCACAGCACTTATCATATTTGGTGTTATGTTGCGTATTTATTCTTCTCCCCCACTAAAATATATAAGCTCCATAGTGATAGGGACTGTGTTTTGCTCTTTGCTTTGTCCTCAGTGCTTGTTATATAGTCGGTACTCAGTAAATCATTTTTGAATAAGTATCCTCTGACCCAGGAACCCGGCTTCTTGGAAACTGCCCTAAAGAAAGAATTCAAAATGTAGACAAAAACTTATGCACTATACTGTTCATTGATGCATTACTTGTATTAAAAAAATTAGGAGAGAAAAAGACTGGAAAATACAAAATGCCCCCAAATGAGGTTAAGTATATTATAGCACAGCCATTATATTAAATCCACCAGGCGCTCCTTGGGAACTCTATGGGGCAGGTCTACTCTGTCCTTTAGGGTTCTAGGAGCCGGAATCGACTCGACGGCAACGGGTTTGGTTTTTTGGTTTTATTATATTAAACAGCTAAAAAATCAACACATTTTTAAACATATTAGAGACCACTTTTAACACAATTTTGAGTGAAAATTACAGCATGAAATTTATATGTACCATATGCTCCAAAACATGTAAAATAATTTTTATAGAAAGTAAGAAACACCAAAATATGAATGACAATTATATCTCTCTGGTGGGATTATTGGTGATTTTTTTTTCCTACTTATTTTTCACTCTACTTAGTATGTTTGCAACAATGAGTAAGAGTTACTTTCATAGTCAGGAAAAGGAAGATTTTATAACAAAAATTTCAAGCTAGCTGAGCATAGCTGAGAATAGTTGTTTGAGTTGAGGATAAGCTTGCCGCCCTACAAAATGTGCAACCACTGCCCCTCTGAGAATCCTGGTGCTGAGGCCAATGTTGACAGGTAACCTTACGAAAGGAGTTTCAGAGGCAGGAGAGCAATTAGTCATTTTTGCATGTGGTACAACATTTCCAAGGGTTTTTCATTTATTTCCCATCTGAAATCACTGAAATTTTCACTACTGCACCTAGGGTAGTGGCTGGACAGGAAGACTTTATGATATTCCTGCCTTTGGCTATTGTCATGGATTGAATTATGTCCCCCAGAAATGTGTGTATCAATTTGGCTGGGCCATGATTCCCAGTATTGTGTGATTTTCCTGTATGTTGTAAATCCTGCCTCTATGATGTTAATGAGGGAGGATGGGCAGCAGTTGTGTTAGTGAGGCTGGACTCAATCTGTAAGGTTGGATTGTGTCTTGAGTCAATCTCTGGAGATATAAAAGTAAGAAGTGAGCAGAGAGACAGGGGACCTCATACCACCAAGAAAGCAATGCTGGGAGCAGAGCTTGTCCTTTGGACCTGGGGTCGCTGCACAGAGAGGCTCCTAGTCTGGGGGGAAGACTGAGAAGAAGGCTGACAGAGAGAGAAAGCCTTCCCCTGGAGCCGACACCCTGAATTTGGACTTTTAGCCTACTTTACTGTGAAGAAATAAATTTCTCTTTGTTAAAGCCATCTACTTGTGGTATTTCTGTTACAGCAGCACTAGATGACTAAGACAGCTATATAATGAAATAATCATGTAGGTAAGATCTTAAGAGGTGGCTTGAATAGGAAAGAGAACTCTGGAATGAGATCCCAATGACAAGGGCTCTAGTTCCAGCTCTTCCATTACCTAGTTGTGCAAACTGGGGCAAGTCACGTCACCTCTTTGTGTAACCTGAAGGGATTTCTTAAAGTATCTCTTTTCTCTTTCAGCATTGCATTTTCCCACCGTTCTTGCTCTGTCACTGTGTTTATGAATCTCTTTGGGTGCTAGCCACTGGCCATCTGGAGGGACCCTCCTTTCAGAGCACCCAATGTTCCAGGCTGGTGCTAGTGGGAGAGGGGATCTATCAACTGTGGCACTCACTGTGTAGGCATCGTACCAGGTGCTTTACATACGTTATCTCGTTTAAACTACTCCAAAACTCTATGAAGTGGGTATTATTTTCTTCCCATTTTAGAGATGAAAAATGTAGGCTCTAGAGGCATTAACAACTTACTCAAGTTGTAAAGCTAATAAGAGGTGAACCAGGCCCTGCCAGGTTGCCTGTAAGAGGGAATATATTTCCATTTCTCTAGATCCTAGAGGTCAGTGGGGAATTCTGACTATAAAGGTCCAGAGTAGAGGTGAGGAAAATGGCAAGCACTGACATTGGTTCCCTTTAGATGGAGAAGCTGAGCAATCTAGAAATTCCCATCTCCTCCCAAAGATTCCTACTAGAGGCCTTTCCCTGCCTCCTCTGTGACCAAAACAAACAACAAAGAAAAGAAAAAGCAGGAAATGGAGTAAAGAATGGTTAGGTTTGCCGTGCACCCAATTCTCTCTGGGACCTTCTTTCTGTTTAGGAATAAGCTAATCTGCACTAAATTGGTGGCAATGGGCCAATAGGCCCTGCGTCTCATAAATTTCCAAATGGACCTTCTGGAAACACATTGTCTTCACACAGATCAATTAATAAAAAAAACTTAAGTGCCAAGGCTGGGCAGCAGGGGAACCATTTGAAGGCAGACCTGTGAAGTACTTTGGGCATACTACTGCATTTCACTTCACTCCACATAAGCAGCTGTCTATTCTGATTTCTGCAATCTTGGCCATGCTCTCTGACCTTTGGCTTAACCTGATACCAAAGAACAGGGGACTGCATTGCTCTCATCATAAAAGAATTTGAATTGGAAGGGACCTTAAAGTTCATGTAACCCAATCCCCTTGTTTTTCATGAGTGGAAACAGACTACATGGGTTAAGTGACTTGCCTAAGGTTTAATGATTATATGCAAACGGTTTAAGGGTCAACTTACTTTGTTGTTGTTGTTTGTACTTGCACAGAACATAATTTGTTGGAACATGACCTAATGATTCAACCTTGAGCGTTTGCTGTAAACTGGAGTCCAAAGAAAGCCTTTACCAACTTCTGCCGCTTGTGTTCCTCTCTCACAAAAGTTGATGTTGAGGATCCATAGAGTTCTTAAACTTTCTTTGCAGTCCATTTGCAAATGTGTGATTCAATCCTAAGTTTCTTATGGATGATTCTGAGCTTGGTCCTTGCATTTACCCATTGATCCTTGCATTCACCCATCGGTCCTTGTATTCATTCCACAGCCCAGTACAACCAGATATGGAAATCGTCCTGGCATTCTAGATGCATTCTCCCACATCATTTTTGTTATGTAATATGATGACATTTTATGGACGTTTTTACATCACATCCAGGAATGCCTGCACAATTTAGGGGCAGTGGTACCACTCAAGAGAAGGGTGTGACAATGGATTTAGAACCATATATAATACATAATTTAATGGCTGCTTGGGAGCCCTGGTGGAGTAGTGGTTAATAGCTCGGCTGCTAAGCAAAAGGTTGGCAGTTCAAATCCACCAGCCACTCCTTGGAAACCCTATGCGGCAGTTCTACTCTGTCCTGTAGGGTCGCCATGAGTCATAATTGACTCAGGGGCAGCGGGTTTAGTTTTTTTGTTTTAATGGCTGCTTATGCCTTTAAGGGCTTTCCCCATTTCAATTATGCAAGTGCTCCGAAAAGTTTGTCAGAGGGAGAGGGAGCAAGAGAGGGAAGAGATAGAGAGAATAACTAGTTTATCCATCTGTCCTTCATTTTATCCTTCCCAAAACTAGTCATCTGGAATTTAAAATGAGTGAGCCATAAATCTAAGAGAGAGAGGAGAGGGAGAGGGAGGGAGGGAGGGATATAGAGAGAGAAGGAGATGGATTTTGATTTATCTGGACATCTCCAAAAAGGCATCTAGGTTCCCATCCACTATGCTTTTAAACTAGAGAAGCCTATAGACTTAATTCATCGAATTATAAGATAAGAAACACAACAGAATAACCGATTGAAAATTTAGGCTCCTGGCCCAAAACATGAAAATATTTGAAAGGATCCGTATGGATTGTAACTTCTAGGTGTTACCTGATAGGTAGATCCTGTTCCCTTTGAATTGCGTAGGGTTAAAATGAGTTGCCATATAAGTCACGGCCCTGTTTTAGAAAGTACGTAAACAAATTACTGTGGTTTTTCTCATTTACTTCAAATTCAAAACTGCATTTTCGGTAATGAGATAGACAAATGGGTGTAACAACTGCACAGTATAAATTGCTCCAGGTGACGATGCCATAGCAGAATTATTACAGGCAGATTCAAGATGCAAAAATTATTTATTTGACAGCAAGCAGAAAGACAAATTACTCAGATACTGTGTACATGTGCTTCTATAATTGTTCATAAATTATTATGGTTCATGCTAAAATTCTCCCATTTTGCTAGGCTACACGGTTTATTTTAAATAAGAAAAAATTGCAAATTGTTGGGAATTTGAAAATATAATTTGCGTTATAAAATGATTACTAACAGTGGAAAGTAGCAATTTGTGTGCAATTTTTTTTCATTTGTTATCACCTATCTGTCAAAATCTTCATTTCCTAACAGCTTTAAAGACCATATCACTTGGCAAAACCACACCAGAAAAATATGACGCTGGAATCTCACTAAAATATTATTTGTCATAAATTAGAGTTTATTATCAGGTGGGTATGTCTTGGACCCTCTCCGAGGGAATTTAGTAACTGGATAGCATATAAGCTTCTTTCCCTTATAATGTGGCTTTCCTGGCTCTGATCCTAAAAACAGTGTTATGCGAGGTTTTGGTTGGCTTCTCTCTGGGTAGCTTCTTAAACTGAATTTTATGATTGGAATAAATTTCCTTAGCCCAGGAATAAATGCCTAGTTATTCAACCCAGTCTCTGTCCACCCACCATTGTTAGATGACACTGTAGTTCAAGAATTATATAATAGTATAGACTATTAACTTGTCTTCACTTATGTCATAGTAATAAGAGCTATGGCTGCAGAGTCAAGAATGGAGTTTTAACTTGTGTGACGTGAATAAGTTGCATAACTTCTCTATGCCTCAGTTTCCTATGTAACTTGGAGTAATGATATATACTCTGTTTACCACCCATGACTATTTTAAGGAAGAAATGAAAATTCATGTGCAAATGTTTTGTGAATAAGGCCATGTAGAAATAGAGGGTATTCCTTTTGATGCTGAAATGAAGATCAATTGCTTCATGATATTATTCAACATGTGTGTGACCAGGGACAACTTTGGAATGTAGGAAGCTCTCAAATCAGGCATAGAAGTAATTCAGGGTATGTTATATATAGTGGCCACATTTGTCTGAAGAGAAAACAAACAACGAATCTCCTTAAGCAATTATTTCTCTGTGTTTCAAACAATATTAGCACAAAATTGTTTCATCCATTATTTCATGTAACTGAATTATTATGTTTTTTAAACACACTTAATGAGAGAAACTTAGAGGGCTCTTTCACACACACACGCACTCACACACTGTCTTACGAAAATGTGGACACTGTGTAAAGCTGTGTACGGAGGGAAAGTTAGGCAAGTCTCTTGGGGTTTTTAACCCCAAGATCAGGTGTCTGAAAACTATGGCCCAGCAGTCCAAATCTGGCCCAGGGATCAAATCTGGCCCACCACCTCCTTTTGTAAATAAGGTTTTATTGGAACCCAACCCTGCATATCTGTTTATGTACTGTCTACGGCTGCTTTCACACTACAACAGCAGAGTGGAGTAGTTATGAGTATGGTCTGCAAAGCTGAAATATTTACTATCTAGCCCTTTTTTTTTATTTTGCCTGAGGAAAGAACATAAAAGGGTCAGCTGACAAGGCTCCTGTTTTTGCTTTTGGTTCTTTCCAGTTGTCTTTCCAACTTTTCCTGTATAGCCAATAAGAATAGTAGCTAATCTTCACTAAGTGGAGTTTCTTAATAAGTTTGGAAGGTTTTTTTTTTTTTCTTACAAGTATTGTAAGTAGGTATACCATGTATTCTAGAATCTTTGAAATCTCTGCTAATATGTCAAGCATATTTCACATTGAATTACTAGAGCCCACATATGAGATCCCCCAACAAATGCCCTCTGTGCTTTCTACCCTGGTTTCTGGAAGCTTCTATAATTTCTGGACCCCCAGGTCCCACACCTCATTCCTAAGATGGCTATTTCAATCTAAGGAAAGGCAGTAACTGCTCACACTCAGTCCTGGCCCAGAGTAGGAAGAGACTCGTCCAAGGTCTTTTTCCTGCTTGCACTTGCTGTCATGTCAATGAGCTCTATTTAAGGGTTTGCCATTTGGGCAGCTGATGAACTAGACATTTGATGTGATGAATTGAGGACATTCATGTGTTCCTGTCAACAGCTGAAGGGAGCAAGAATAGCCTAAAAGGATTTCAACTGATTTTGTAAAACAAAACAAATCTTGCGTTGTCTTGAGTTGACAGCATGTTGTCTATAATCAAGCCGTGCCTCTGAAGCAGCGATTGACCTAGTTCTCATATTCTTTTTGGATAGGAGATGTTGGTAAGATTGAAGTTGTCCTCAGCTGACCCCAGAGTTTCCCTTTTTGGATTATGGTTAAGTGTATGTGAAGGGTGACCAACTTGTCACCTTTTGTTTAGGGCTGTCCTGGTTTAAAACTAAAAGTCCCACATTCTGGGGAACTCTTCAGTCCTGAGCTAATTGAGACCAGTTGGTCAGCCTATGTGTAACTATGCGCTAAAACAACAGCTCAACCCTAGATACTATGCAAAGAAATGTGGAAAAAGACAGGTGATCAAATGCCAGCTAGTGGCAGAAGTGAGATATGCTAACAAGCAAAATGAATAAGGCAAAGGTAGAAGCTCTATCAGGGTATTGCCATTGCTAGCATACTACAGGGGCTCCCTGGCTTTGGCACATCCTCCTTTAAGCATTTTGAATTTTATCTCTGCTATGGATTGTACTATAGCATAGTGTTTGAAACCTCCGTCTTGGGAATCAGTCAGCATGGGTTTGAATTCTGGCTCTACCACTTATAAGCTTTGTGACTTTGGGCAGTTAACTTCTTTGTGCCTTAATTCCACTGTCTGTAAAATCAGAAAATGAGTAGCAGCAGTTACTTTGTAGAGTTTAGGGAGAGATTAAATAAATTATTCCAGACAAAGCATTTAGAACAGTACATGAAGCATAGTAAGGACTTAGGGTTAGCTACTATTATGATAATCATCTCTATCCTGCTTTGTTCTTCTTCTTAGCATGTATCACCACCAGGTAGATCTTTCACAGGCCCTTCCAACTCAAAATATTTCAACTCGAACTCCTCATCCATGTCCCCAAACTGTTCCTCCATCTGTATTGCCTCTCAATGAAGGAAGGAAGCTACCTGAGTCAAAAACCTCAGAGCATTCTTGACTCCTTCCTTTTCTTTACCCTCTACATTTAGGCAATGATCAAGTGCTATTTGTTATAGTCCCTAAATGCCTAACACTTGACCACTCATTCTTTAATTCATATATTCTTCATTTATTATAAGACATTTACTGGCTGCCACCCACTGTGCTGTGAAATTTGGGAGCCACGTTCCCTCACTCTGCACTTATGATCTCGCACCAAGTTCAGTTCTTCTACCTCCTTAACATCACTTATATCCACCCCCTCTCCTATTCTCTTTGCTACTGCCTTGGTTTGTCTTCACATTTTTTTTTTCCTGAACTACAGCAATGAGTTTATAAAAGATCTCCATGCTTCTAGTCTTGACCCCTTCCAGTTTTTCTCCAAACTACTTATTACCAGAATGATCTTTGTAAAAAACTAAAGATCCTTCGATGGCTCTGCATAGCTTTCAGGATAATTTTCAAACTTCTTGGCTTAGTACAGAAGGCCTTTTTATGATCTGCCTCTCATCTACCTCTCTGGTATCTTCTCCTGATGTTTTCCCATATGTTCCAGCCATATGGAACAACTTGTAGTTTCCTGAACATGTTGCATTGTTTTATCCCTCCATTACCTCACATGTGTAGTTTCCTGTGCTTGGAATGTCCTCTCCCTTTTATTCATCTAGCTATTGGTTACTCAGTCTTCAAAACTTAGTTCAAGTGTCACCTCCTCTGCAAAGCCTTCCTTGACTTTCCAATCTGGTTTATTAACTCCCATGACACCTTGTGCTTTCCTCTATAGTACCTTAATGAAAGGCAGTATAGTTTAATGGTTAAGAACAGGCCTCTGGAGCAGCCTTCCCTGGATTTGAATATTGGCTCTAACACTTCCCAATAATGCGGCTTTGGGCAGGCTACTTAGCCCTCAGTGTCCTTCTCTATAAAAAGGGGGAAATAATAATAATAAGGTGGACAGTGAAAAGGGGAGGCAAAAGAAGAATGGATATATTTGAATTGTGATGTTGGCAAAGTGTATTGAATATACACTATGGATTTGGAGCCCTGGTGTTGCAGTGGTTAAGCACTTTGCTGCTATCCAAAAGGTCGGCAGTTCGAATTCACCAGCCACTCCTTGGAAACTCTATGGAGCAGCTCTACTCTGTCCTATAGGGTTGCTGTGGGCCGGAATCGACTCGATGGCACTTAACAATAATAACGGACTTCCAGAAGAACGAGCAAATCTGTCTTTGAGAAAATACAACCAGAATGCTTCTTAGAAGCGAGGGTGGTGAGACTTTGGCTCACTTCCTTTGGAAATGTTATCAGGGAAGACCAATCACTAGAAAAGGACATCATGGTTGGTAAAGTGAAGGGTCGATGAAGGCAAGGGAGTTCCTCGGTGAAATTCATTGAGTCAATAGTTACAACAATGGACTCATATCAACGATCATGAGGAAGGCACAGGACTGGGCAATGTTTCACACTGTTATACATAAGGTTGCCATGAATTAGATGTGACTCGACAGCAACTAACAACAACAACAATAACCTGAAAGGATTGTTTTGAGGATTAAATGAGTTAATATATGTAAAATGCTTAAAATGGTGCCTGGCACATTGTAAACACTTTGTAAGTGTTACCAATTGTGGGTGGAATTTTGTCACCCCCAAAAGTTACGTTGATGTCCTAGCCCCATACTTGTAAAATATGACCCTGTTTGGAAATAGAGATTTCCTTTTGTTATCTTAATGAGGTCACATTGGAGTAGCGTGGGTCCTAAATCTAACCCCTTCCGAGTGGTGTCTTATAAAAAGAGCAGAATAGACACAGACACACACACAGAGGAAGACAGTGTGTGAAGATCCCTATACAAGCCAAGAAAAGCCCTAGGCTACTGACAAGGAAGGGCCTTCCCCTAGAACCCATGCCCTGATTTGGACTTCTGGCCTCCAAAACTGTGAGACAATAAATTGTATTCTTTAAAGCCACTCAGTTCTGGTATTTTTTTGTCACAGCATTATTAAGTAACTAATTCACCCATTAATATCATTATTACCATAATTGTTTATTTAATAATTTCACTGTCTTGTAAGCTTCCCTGAAAGCAAAGGCCATGTACTATTTGAGAGTGTAGCCCCAGGGCCTTACTTTAGTGTCTGACACATAGTTGCTCGATAAATGCTTGTTTATAAAATGAGTGAGGGAGTGAAATGAAATAAAGGAGAACTGAAATGCCTCCCCCCAACAAAAGCAGTTAACACCCCCAGCCCACTGAGCCCCCTTTAGCCTTATATATCCGGAAAAATCAGGCGGAGGCTAATGACTTCAGCTGGCCCTTTTTACATATGCAGTATTTACTGTGCTATTTGGAGGAAAGTATGCAGTTTTCCAGGCGTGGCTCCATTTTCAAATGCCAGAATTTTTTTCTTTTTTTTGCCTTCACTATCATTTTAAGCCTTGGGGAAAATAATCAAAGAATGAGACCATCCCTTATCCCAAAAGTGAAATCCTAGCAAATCCCAAGAGAAAAAGGGTAGAAAGACTTCTTAATAATGGAACTGTACTCCATCCCGCTCATTCTAGACACTTGAAGCGATGATTTTGAGAATTTGCCAGATTCCAGATTAATCAGAAAGCACATGAACTGGGATAACTGACAGCACAGTAAGAAGAACATTTCTGCTTCACATAAACGGAGACAGGCTGACCTAGATTTGAGACTGTACAGTTACACAAGAGGAGCCTTTTGGATGACGCATATAATGGGGAATGGGAAGAAATCTTCTATTCAATTGGCAACTCTTCTATAATTAAGATTTAGTCCAAACTCACTGCAAAACCATTTTTTAAAATGCCATCAAATGTTACAAGCCTTATTATAAATTATTACCTCACTTCCATCCGTTTCTCTTTGTCATTATTACTATGCTGTGGGATTTGATCTTGCCTTTCTTCAGCCAAATAACTAGGCAAGCTGGGCTTAGTGTTCCAACTTCTCTCACCTCTTGTCTGAACCCACAGTCAGGGAGTCCCCAGATGACTCACTGGAGCGATGAGGTAACAGTTTGACTCTGATCTTCAGATATAATGAGGTGGGGGAAGGGTTGGCCCAGTGCTCCAGGATGAAGAGGTGGGAGTGTTTATTATTTTATGACCCAATACTTTTACTGGTTCCTCACCCATGGGCTTCTTCCTAAGGAACGATTCTCTAGCTCTGTAAGCCAGCTAGATGGGCTGAGATGAGATTTTCAGGAGATAAATATTTTTACCTTTCTTCTCAGTTTTATTTTTCCTTTGTCTTCAGGCGCGCTCCTTTGTGGACTTGCTCCAGCTGCAACACCACATTCTTGAACTGTTACTAATGATAGTAAAGCACCTCATCGATCTGGTTGATTCAGTCAGCCCACTGGTCACTCACTTTAACGGGAGATGACAAAGACAGCTCTGTGGAGACAGCTTTAGAAGGGCTGCAGAGCTGAGAGAGCATGCAGGACCCCCTCCCCGCCCCATACACACACACAACATAGCAGCTTCCACACCAGCCTTACCTACAATAGAAGTAGGGCAGTTTCATCAGAAAAAATGTAAAGTTGGGGAAGTGTGTCTTCAGGAGAGGCAGGGAAAGAACATGGATTTTGGGGCCAGATACCCTGCTTTGCCACTTTAGTATTATTGTTGCCATTATTAGTAGTATTTATAGAGTATTTACTAGGCACCAAGATCTATGTTGAATGCTTTATGTAACTTATATTTTATTCTCTAATGACTCATGAGAAAGGTACTAATACAATCCCTGTCTTATAGATGAAGAATCTGAGGTACAGAGAGGTTATCCTACTTGCCCAAAGTCATACAACCACAATCAATGCCAGATTTTGAATTCAAACATAAGTGTGTCTGATTCCAATACCCAAATTCTTAACATTTACCCTCTTCTAACAAACATGTAATCTAGACCAGTAATTTAACCCTGAGTTCCCCAACCTATGTACCACAGATAGGTTACAGGGATGCCAAGACATTGATCCCTCAGCTCTTGTGGTGGTCAGTGAGGCCTGGGATGGCTAGTTGCTTCAGGTTGCTAAGAAGCCTTGCAATTTTACCCTAATGAGTCCACGTATTTTATCATTTTCTATGTGTACCAAAACAAAATCAAACCCATTTTTGTCACGTCAATTCTGACTCATAACAACCCTATAGGACAGAGTGGAACTGCCCCATACGGCTTCCAAGGCTGTAATCTTTATGGAAGCAGACTGTCACATCTTTCTCCTGTGGAGCTACAGGTGGCTTAGAACTGCTGACTTTTCAGTTACCAGCTGAGCTCTTAACCACTGTGCCACCAGGGATCCTTTCTATATGTAAAATTACATGGAAAAAGTTTGGGAAACACAATTTAACTCCTGTGAGCTTCAGCGCCCTCATCTTGAAATGGAGAACTAATCATATTTATTTGCTAGGATTTTGGTGAGGGTTAAATAAGATAATGCACGTACATATTGTCTTAGTTATCTAGTGCTGCTATAACAGAAATACCACAAGTGGAGGGCTTTAGCAAAGAGAAATTTATTCTCTCACCGTCTAGTAGGCCAGAAGCCCAAATTCAGGGTGCCAGCTTCAGGGCAGGGTTTTCTCTCTCTCTTGGTTCTGGAGGAAGGTCCTTGTCATCAATCTTCCCTTGGTCTAGGAGCTTCTCTGTGCAGGGACCCTGGGCCCAAGGGATGCGCTCTTCTCCTGGCACTACTTTCTTGATGGTATGAGGTCCCCATTTTTCTCTGCTCACTTCTCTCTTTTATATCTCAAAAGAGATTGGCTCACTACACAGCCTAATCTTGTAGATTGAGTCCTGCCTCATTAACATAACTGCCAGGAAGTCCATCTTGTCAACATAATAGAGATAGGATTTACAACATAAGGAATACCGCAGCAGATGACAAAATGATGGATGATCACACAATACTTGGAATCATGGATTACCCAAGTTGACAGATATTTAAGGGGGATACAGTTCAATCCATGACAGTCATCTAGTATGATGTCTGACACATATTAAGGACTTAATTAAAGCTCTCTCCCTTTAGATCCCCTTTCTGTCTTTACAATGATTCTACCCAGTAAAAAAAAAAAAAAGTAGGTAGGGCTAATATCTCCATTTTACAGATAAGAAAGTCAGATTAAACCCAGATATTCTCAAATCTTGAGTGTTTTTGACTATACCATATAACTTCATGCCACTTTTTGATGAATGGTGTGACTTACTAGAGGCCAGAAAACATCTAAGGATCAACTACTCCTCCTCTTTTTTCTTCTCTCTTCTACCCAATCCAAACTATCTATCAAGGGTCCCATTTCCTCAGCAGGTTTACGCATAAAATAATAATAGGGGGTAATAAAGGAATCCATGCTAAGATATAATAATATCCTGTTAGGCGGTTTGTCACTCTTCCTAGGGAGCAAGACACCCTAATTCAGTAAAAATACATGATTCCCAAAGACCCTAAATAGTGGGATAAACGAGATAAACCCTTTGGTAGGGAAGCCTTTCAGTGCCTCTCAAACCAAACAAGACTTGGTGGCTGTGGGCAGGGATGAGGGTGGAGTGGTCAGGGGAGTCTGCTTGTTACTTCTGTAAATTCAGCTGGTCCCTGAGCACAGTTAGGAAAAGCGACAGATTTTGTACTCTGCAGACACAGGTGAAGTGTCCACTTCATTCACTTCAGGTTTCTCTCTATTGTCCTCTCTCCCAGACACCTCATAAAATTAGGATCAATGTCAAAAAGGACGTATGTAGCCACAGCTTCTGCTTTGTTACAAAGAGCTGCCATGTAGCTTGCTAATGATGACCCTATTCAAAGAGACATAAAACAGAGGGAGAGAGTCTTTTGAATTTCTGATATCTGTCAGCCAGAAAGCAGTGTGCAAACAACATAACAGGAAAAATTACAAACGAATGTATTAAATGTTTTTAACATCTTAAAAAGAGATCACCAGGGTAATGAGTTAAAGTGTGGTTGCCAGTGTGAAGTGAATTGTCACTACTGATATTACACATTATTTCCAGTGATAATAAATTATCATTCTTAGGATTAAGCATTATTTCCAGCATCATAAATTATCATTACTGATAAAAACAATCACTGAAAAGTTATAAATCAAATTTTATTTTGTATTATTACTATTAGCAATAACTAATAATTGTTTAAAGGAGCCCTTGTTGGAGCAATGGGTAAGTGCTTGACTGCCAACCAGCAGTTTGAACCCACTGGCAGCTCCTTGGTAGAAAGACCTGGCGATCTGCTCCCTTTAAAGATTACAGTTTAGAAAACCCTATGGGGCAGTTCTACCCTGTCACCTGGGGTTGTATTGAGTGGAAAATTGACCTGATGGCACCTCAAAACAACAACAGTAATTGTTGAGGGCTTTGTATGTATTAGATAATGTTTGTTCTAAGTGCCTGATATGTATTAACTCATCAAATTCTCATAGTGACCCTGTGAAGTAGGCACAATTTTTATCTATGTTTTGCTGATATGGACACTGAGGCACAGCGATATTAAACTGACTTCCCCTACAAAACACAGCTAGGACATGGCAGGGGTGGGATTTGGACCGAGTCCCAAGGCCCAAATCTATAATCCCATGCTATACTACTTGTCTAGAAATTGTCACCATTGGTAATATTTGCCAGTAGGTTAATTTGTAAAGAGCTTCACGTCTTTTGATCTGCAAAATCTCCAAGACGCACCTATATCTGTTAATTGTCAAGAACCATGAAGGGCCTGATCTTTTATCCTATTTGCCAGCTAACAAGTGAGCCTGCCACAATTTCATGGATACTGGCAGGAGACATCAGATTTCTAGGTCAGAGAAAAAGGACTTCATTACTCAAGTGATACCTGTAGCCAGAGTATCAACATATGTGCTAGTTCCCAAGCTCTGATTCCCACAAGGCAATGCAAATAGGGCCAGATAATATATACATATACGGTGGCTTGCCTTACTGGAGAGGAGCCCTGAGATTAGGGAGCCAGAATATTTTATAAGGGACAATAAGCATGTCTGGTCTTTGCCCTGGTGAGAGACATTATCTTTGTCTTTCAAGCGTATGTACTATGCAAACATCTTTGAAGAGATAGTCTAGAACAAAGGCAGTCGGTGCCTCTCGTCACAAGATGTGCAGAAATGCAATGTAAAAGACCCACGGATAACTGCCTCCATGTAATGTCCTCCATCCTTACCACAGACCTCTGAAAGTTTCGGGTGTTAACGCCCATTTTGGGTGGGGGGAAGAAAGAGAAATACTGAGGCTCAGAGGAGGGAAGTATTATTTCCAGCTGCTCAGGGAGCTGAAATCCACACTCCCCACATCACACAATTTAACCCCAGTGTGCTGCTTTCAAGCTGTCAAAATAGAACCGATGGTTGAGGGAGTAGCCAGAAAAACAAGGAAACAACCAGAACGACCAGGAAATGGAAAGAACAGCTAGACAACAATTGAACTGCCAGAGGAACCAGGGAACACTCAACTTAGGACGAACAACCATTCAGAGGGACGAGGTGTTGGGGTTGAAAAATTGCCAGGAGCTCCGAGGAACAGTTGCTGACTGGGGAACGGTAAAGGGTCCTGAAAACATCTAGAGATTTCACAAGATAGCCCCAGGGGTCTGGGACTGGTCAGAGGTACAGAAAAACACCAGGGCCCCATCATTCACCAAACAGCTTCAGCCACTTTAATACACAGCCAAGAAACTAGACTGTTGCAAGCTGGCCAGCCATACTGAGGCAACCTGATGGTGCACTTGGGGGAGCGCGTTATGCCTGGTTGGGGTGGGAATCAGATGTCACTTCCGATTTTCCAGCCAGCAGGCTCTGGCCACCCCAGGGCAGAGATAGAATGTTCATACAGTCAGTCATAGGGACACGGATGCTTCAGGGGGGAAACAAAACAGGTTATATGTGGCTGTGTGGGCCGGTCTTGACATGTCCCCAGTACACAAACACCTCTACTTGTCTCTGACTGCTTGGGTGGGCTGCGGGAAGACCACGTTCCCAGAAGTATCTCCAGACTGAAAATCTGCCTCAGGCACCTCCTCTGTGGACAGATGATGGGTGGGGTTCCTGAGGTGCGGGGGAGGTACTGGGCACAGCGGCTTACCAGTGACATTGAGTTCAGGCATGGGATAGAGCCACAAGTGGTAATTGTCACAGAGTGACATATGCAGGAGCTTATAGACAGACTTGAGTTTGGGGACTTTTCTAGTGTCTCATTCCATGTGAAAATCTGTTGGGATTCGGCAGAAGAAGGTAAAGGACTCAAGAAGAACCTGGCCTTTGTGAGGGTTTGGATGAAGCCCTATTCCTTTAAAAATTTTTAAAGTGGGGTTCAGAGAGGTCCAGACACTAGCCAAAAGTCACAGAATATTAGGCAAGGTACAAAGACTGGGGCCTGGGTCTGGTGTCCCCCATTCAGCAAGGGGCTAGGTATGGAGAGAGGGTGGTAGAATTACCCTGGAGATGTTACGCTCATCTTACTTCAGGAAGTAATTGAGCCAGTAGGTTTGTGGCAAAAGAGACAGGGTGATTTAGAGGAGAAAGTTCAGGGGGTGGAGAGGGGTCTAAGACTCTCTCAGGCCCCACCACTGCTGAATAAAGGAAGTCCAGACCTCCTGGAAATTTGCCCTTTTGATCTCCGAATTCAAAGAGAATGGTCTCATTTGACTGTGAGCCATGGTGTCTCTGGGGGCATACCATACTCTCAGCAGCTATCCCTAGACTGTCCTTATGGAGCTTGTAACAGAGTTCTCTGGGGCCCACAGTGGAAGAAGCTACTGGGGCGTCTTTGGAATCACTTACCTTTTACTTTAAATACGAGGTCTGTAAATGTGGACACAGAAAAGACACATGTCAATAGATGGTCACATACAGGTATAGAGGCAACAGAACTGCAGAAGCCAGGATGAATATGGGGTTCATGGAAGCTGGCAGAGACAACAGGCTCCCCTCAGGCCAGTTTGTTCCCCATTCTCTCTTTGCCCCCCGCCCAACTATACTGAAGCAGAGGAAGAGGATAGGTTTGTATTTTGGGGATAGTCTCTTCCCACACCACACACCCGCTGCCATCGAGTCGATTCTGACTCATAGCGACCCTATAAGACAGAGTATAACAGCCCCATAGAGTTTCCAAGGAGTGTCTGGGCCAAGAACAGCTGGAAGAAGCAGGGATCAGTCCCTAAGGCTGCAGGAACCCTTAGGGAGGTGCACCCATGGAACAGTCACATTCTTTCCAGGAGGCCCTGTTTCTGCTGAGCTCCAACAGAAGCACCCAATCCCATTGCCATCGAGTCCATTCCAACTCATAGCGACCCTACAGGACAGAGTAGAACTGCCCTATAGAGTTTCCAAGGAGCGCCTGGTGGATTCCAACTGCCAACCTTTTGGTTAGCAGCTGTAGTACTTAACTACTGCACCACCAGGGTTTCCAACAGAAGCACACCATACTATATTTTGTGAAGTGTGTATATCCAACCCTCAAAGACCCTGGAGTGGGGGAAGAGACCAGGTCCCAAGGGTTAGCACAGTGGATTTAGAATGTTCTTAGACAAGGACATGGCTGTTGTCTGCCAACCATCAGCACCAGACGGTCCAGAATTCTATTTCCTGGGGTGGGGAAAGAATCAGCTGTGGTTAGTCTATACTACTGGCAGAGATGGGGGAAACTCAGTGGGCAAAAGACCCCCAAGGCATGTGTAGAGGGCTGAGGACAAAGAGTTTGAGCAGGGAAAAGGCAGCAAGGACAAGAGGCTGGGGATGGGAGGCCTGATTCAGGAGGAATCCTCTCTAGGAAACATTACCTTGCGGAAAAACTAGTCATCCTCCTGGTTGGGCTAGGAGAGGAACTGGATGTCTGGGGCTCCCTCAGGGCCCAAATAGTCTGTGAGGGGAAAGAGAAGGGGAATATGGGACAGAAAAGTTGTATTAGTTTTCTATTGCTGCTGTGACAAATTTAGCAGCTTGAAACAACACTCATTCATTAGCTCACAGTTCTTAAGGGCAGAAATCTAGATGGGCTTGTCTGAGTTCTCTGCTTTGGGTCTCACAAGGTTAAACTTAAAGCTGGGCTCTTATCTGGAGGTTCTGGGAAAGAAACCTCCTCCAAGCTCATTCAGGTTGTTCTCAGACTCCAGTCCTTGACTGCTGTAAGGCTGAGGTGCCCAGTCTCCTTGCTGGATTTCAGCCAGGGCCCATTCTCTGCTCCTAGAGGGTGTCCTCATTCCTTTGCAAGTGTCTCCCTCTACCTACGAATCCAGAAATCCTGTGTCAAGTCCTTCTCCTGCTTCAAATCTTTCTGACTTCTCCTTCTGCCACAGCTAGAGAAAGCTCTCTGCTTTTAAGGGCCCTTGTAATTAGGGCAAGCCTACCAGTCTAATCTCCCTATCTTACAGTCAACTGTGCCATATAATATAAAAAATTACAGATGACTATCTCATCATATTCACAGGTTCTGAAGCTTGAAATCAGGGCATTTTAGAAATCCTGCCACACCTTCAACCAGAGCAGGAGTTTGGGTGTGGGGAGGAGATGGTGGGTATACCTATGCTGGTGATGTTGGTCTCAGAACAATTTGTGGTCTAGGTGATGATGATGGGCCCCAGAAATTGAGCTATGGTGACTGACTGGGGGTAGAAGGAAAGAGAAATGGGTCAAGAGGGCCCTTATGGTTCTGAGACTCGAGATTTCCCAACCCCCAAGTTTTCTAAACACAGAGACACAGAGTGTGCAGAGCCTCCGTCTCCACCAAACCACCTAAATGGGGGCGGTACTCACCCTTCTAGAACTTCATGATGAGACCCATGTGATAGGGATCTCTCTGGTGTCTCTCCAGGATCACCCATGTCAGCATCACTGTAAACGACTTAGAGATATGGTAGATAACAACTGCAGGCTACTCATGAGTTGCCATGGACAGGGCCAGAAGCAAAGCAGAGGCCAGCAGGAGAATAAAGTCTCCTGCATCTGCCTTATGTTTTCCAGGTGCCTGGGAGAAGGAGAAGGAGATGGTCAGGCCTCCGTAGTCTGGTAGGAAGAAAAGGCACTGAGTTTGGGGCTCCTTGACCTATCGGCCCTACCCCCGTCAGTCTAGGCTGTGTTGCTCTTGAAGGTTTTGCAGGATGCCCAAGCTCAAAACCAAACCAAACCAAATCCATTGCTATTGAGTCAATTCCAACTCATAGCAACCTGCCCCACAGAGTTTCCAAGGCTGTAATCTTTAAAGACGCAGACTGCCACATTTTTCTCCCATGGAGCAGCTGGTACGTTCGATCCGCAGACCTTTTGGTTGGCAACCAAGTTCTTAACCACTGTGCCACCAGGGCTCCTTGCCCAAGCTTAAAAAAAAAAAAAAAAGCTTAGGGTTGGATAAATAATCATCAACAGGAGTCTATGGCCTGGCCTAGGCAGGCATGCCCATGTTAACCACACCCCCTCTGTTTTACTTTCTCTAGAGATCATTCATCCAGCCTTCCAGACTTCTGGAGTGTGGAACATGTTGGAGAGTTCTAATAGCTTCTTAAACGCACTTCCAACCAATCCTTTCTTTAAACCTCACTTTTACTCTCCCACTACTTAGAGAGGGAACTCCTGCCTCCAATTCCTTTCTATGAGGGACTGACAAACTTCCACCCCATTAACAGATCTCTCCTGTTCCTTCTCTCAATTTCTCATTCACCTAGCCATAATTTTCATTCACCCCTTCATCTCCCCAGGGAATGGAGACTCACTCCATTCCCTGGGCAGTCTTCCAGGCCATATCGATTGAGCTGGACCTTACCCAAGTGTATATTGGACACAAGCAGGCTAGAAGCCTTGTACCACTGAGTGATGTCAAATACTGGCTTCATAAACAGCCATAAATTACAGGCTGGTGACATGATGTGTCTTCCTTTGGGCAGGACAGTCAGGGCAGGTGGATAGAGGTGAAGAGGTGGTGGTGTGGCTGGAGAGAGACAAGAGCAGTTGTCATTCACTCACTGAGCACCAAGAACAGTCTCTTTGCATTTTTACTTTTTAAATTTTGCTTACCCTTTTTAACTGGGATACTCGGAAGCTAAGTGCTATAGTGAAATATTAACATATCTCTGAGAAGCATTTATTGTACACCAACACTTCACCAGGTCCTTTGGGCCTGAGCTACTTCATCTGATCCTCCCGACATCAGGAGGGAGAGATTAGTGCCCCCTCACCCTACACACTGGCCACCCATCCCTGACTGAATCCCCAGCAACAACACCTCAACACTAGCCACTGCCTATGACTGTTTTGTAGATGAGAAAGAGGGATACCCTCATTCTTCACTGTTCCACCATTATAATAAGATTGCTATAACTTAGATAAAAATATTAGTTATGTGTGATAATTATACTTGTTAATAACTATGAGAGTAATAGTAGTGAAGAGAACAGGTCCTGAACTCAAACTGCCCTCGCTGTGGGATCTCGAGCAAGACATTTAGCCTCTCTGTATGTCAGTTTTCTTAAATGTAAAATGGGGCTATCTAGGATACCTTGGAAACCCTGGTGGCATAGTGGTTAAGTGATATGGCTGCTAACTGAAGGGTCGGCAGTTCAAATCTGCCAGGCGCTCCTTGGAAACTCTATGGGGCAGTTCTACTCTGTCCCATAGGGTTGCTATGAGTTGGAATCGACTCGACAGCACTGGGTTTGGTTGGTTTTTTTTGGTATGTCAGTTTTCTTAAATGTAAAATGGGGCTATCTAGGATACCTATCAGAGCCCTAATGGTGCAGTGGTTAAGCACTCAGCTGCTAACTGAAAGGTTGGCAGTTCAAACCTACCAGCCACTCCATGGGGGAAAGATGTGGTGATCTGTTTCCATAAAGATTACAGCCTTGAAAACCCTATGGGGCGGTTCTACTCTGTCCTGCAGGGTCGTTATGGGTTGGAATCAACTCAACAGCAATGGGTATAATACCTATCTTATAAGGTTGTTGTCAAGATTTATTGAGTCAATACAGGTAAACTGCTTAAAGCAATGCCTGATACACAGTAAGGAGTCAATAAACTCTCCTAGTCGCCTCATATGCATGTGAAAGCTGGACAATGAATAAGGAAGACTGAAGAAGAGTTGATGCCTTTGAATTATGGTGTTGACAAAGAATACCGAACATACCATGGACTGCCAGAAGAATGAACAAATCTGTCTTGGAGTAAGTACAGCCAGAATGCTTCTTATAAGCGAGGATGGTGAGGATGGAGAAGGACATCATGCTTGGTAAAGTAGAGGGTCAGTGAAAAAGAGGAAGACCCTCGACGGGATGGATTGACACACTGGCTGCAACAATGAGTTCAAACATAGCAACGATTGTGAGGATGGCACAGGACCAGATAGTGTTTCATTCTGTTGTACACAGGGTCACTATGAGTCGCAACTGGCTTGACAGCTCCTAACAACAATTGTATCAATATTATCATCATTACTGTCATTATAACTGTTCTGTACCAGGTTCTAACTCATTTAAACCTGACAAAAATCCCTGTAAGGTGTGGGTTTCCCTCTAGTTTACCAAAAACCTCATTTCTAATAATAGCATTAGCTGCAATTATAGTATTAACATAAATCCAAATAATAATAACACTATCGGCATTGCCTCATAATCACGTCCATTTTATTGATGCCAAGATTCTCAGGAGTGGTATTATAGTTACAATATTGTTTTTGTTATTAGTCACTGTTAAGTCAATTCTGACTCATGGCGACCCCATGTGTGCAGAGTATAACTGCTCCAGAGGGTTTTCAAGGCAAATCACCAGGCCTGTCTCCCGAGGTGCCTCTGAGTAGGTTCTAACTGCCCACCTTTTGGCTAGTAGTTGCACACTTAACTGTTTGCACTGTCCAGGGACCTCGCAATTATAATATTAAGGTAGGTTAATGATATTCTAAAATCAACCCCATTTCACAGGCAGGAAAAGATAACACCATTGTTCTCATATTAGTATGCATTATTGGGATAAATGCTAAAGCAACATTAGTAATAATAATAACATTAAGAATTAAGCCATTTCTGGGAGCTGGCGAAATGGACATGAAAAGAGAGAGTGGAGGGAGGGAGCGGGCTGTGGAGAGTAATTGGGCATGTGTAGCAAGGTGTATATGGGTTTTTGTGTGAGAGACTGACTTGATTTGTAAATTTTCACTTAAGGCACAATAAAAATTATTAAAAAAAAAAAAAGAGTTAAGCCATTTCTCAGAGGGGGAAAGACCACACCAGCATTTCCAGAAATGGCTGTTACTGTTTTGTTTTTGTTTTTTTAAAATATATTAGAATAATGTAAATAACTGTATTAATGCTTTATATCAGTTATCCTGATTCTGAAGAGATGAAGAGGTAACACGAGAGTTTCTTAGCCATTATAGAATTCATCTGTTTTAAATTATATTTATTAGAAAATTATTAATTAAAATTGCTGTACTTACTGCAATGCTTATAATTAATAGCACAATTATGGTATAAATAATAAGGTAATAATACAATTATGGTACTAATTATAATGACTCATGGTATAATCATTTAGTTATGACCTTGATTATAATAATTAATAATATAAAGGTAAAATTATCAAATATAATTAATAATATAAACACAAATGATAGTAATGAATGTATAGTAATGATCTTCATTTAACACAAACCTTCCTGGTGATGGTGTTAACTATTTTATAATATTACTGTAACTACAAATAATTATGCTCCTTTCACAGTGGGGACAGTCAGTATCCAGGCACAGTGACATATATGAATCCTAGGACATTAATCTAAAATGTACATAGTAACATTATTGAATATCCTGTAACCATACCCATTTCCCAAAAGGAAAAGGCAAGGCCAGCATCCTGGGCAGTGAAACTATTTATGATTGTGGCAATAATACTATGCAGACATGAGCTATATCTAGAAAGTGCTCCCAATTGGGCCGTTTTTCCTGGTCCGGAAGGCTGGGCCCAGCCCAGCCATTAGTGGAGCCCTTTTGCACATCAGTCTGAGCTACGTTGGTGCTGCAGGTACCTACCCTCGCTGCACAGCACCCCCAGATAACCCCTCAGCCCTGGCATTCAACCTGAAGGCCTCACTGCCCCCTCAGCCCAGGGCACCCCTTTGAACACTCTCCCAGAGCACGCTACCTTCTTGTGGTACTTGCCAAGGATTGGTGTTCTATGGTGCCAGTGGCATGGGCTCTTACTCCTTGAGGGCATATGGGGCTGCCAACCCTCCTGGGTGCCCCATGGCTGCCGCCCCTCCACTGGGGTCAAGGAGAGCACGTACAGGGAGGGGAGGGAGACGAGCTGCCACTAGGGGAGGACAGGGATGAGAATTTGTCCTTTCCTTAGTACCACCCTTCCATGTCACAGACCTAAGTGAGGCTGGGGTTCGAGGGTTTGCAATGGTAACCACATGCATGTTGGGGGTGGAGGTGGGAGGGGAAGTGCTCAGGGTCTCAGAACTGGTTCTGGAGATGATGGGAGGTGTGGGTGAGGAGGGTTAGGGAGGTTGTTAAGTCACCAATGCCTTTACCAGATCAGTCCTGGGATCAATCCAAAAACCAGTAAATGCCCCCTCACATCCACCCCATTTGAACAGAAACATGAAGAAGGTTGGCAGCCAGTGAGCCTAGTGGGTATCTGGGGGGACAGTGTACTAGGCATAGGGCAAGTCATTGCGAAGGCCTGGGGGCTAGAAGAACACGTACTGATTTAATGAACTATTTGAAGGGTCCTAAAAGCCCTGGGGGGGGGAGATTTGGTGGCACAGTGGTTAAAGCGCTCAGCTGCTAACCAAAAGGTCGGTGGTTCAAACTTACCAGCTGCTCTGCAGGAGAAAGATGTGGCAGTCTGCCTCCATAAGATTACAGCCTTGGAAACCCTATGGGGCAGTTCTACTCTGTCCTATAGGGTCACTATGGGTCAGAATTGAGTCTGCGGCAGTGGTTTAAGAGCTCTGGTGGTGCAGTGGTTTAAGAGCTCTGGTGGTGCAGTGGTTAAGGGCTCAGCTGCTAACTGAAAGGTCAGGGGTTTGAACCTACCAGGCCCTCTGTGGGAAGAATGATGTGGCAGTCTGCTCCTGTAAAGATTATAGGCTTGGAAACCATATGGGACAGTTCTACCCTGTCCTATAGGATCGTTATGAGTCGGAATGCACTGGATGGCAAAAGATTTGGTTTTGTTTTTTAGTATGGACCAAAGGAGCCCTGGTGACAAAAACAGTCAAATTCCAGTAAAGATTACAGCCTAGAAGACCCTATGGGTCAGTTCTACACTGTCACACGAGGCTGCTATGAGTTGGAATCAGCTGATGGCACACAACAACAGCATTGTTAAACTTACTACAACCTCCTGCCCCTATTATTTCTTAGCTCTCAGAATACCCTGGTGGTATAACGGCTAAGCCTAGAAAACCCTATGGGGCAGTTCTGCTCTGTCACATGGGATTGCTGTGAGTCAAAATCAAATGGACAGCACCTAAGAACAATAAAATAGCTCAGAACAATTTGTACTGACAAATAATAAAAATATTTACGAACTAACGAAGAAGTTCTTAACTGTATCTGGCATTGCCAGGTGCAGTTGCCATTGAGTCAAATCCAACTCACAGTGACCCTGCAGGACAGAGTAGAACTGCCCTGTAGGGTTTCCAAGGCTGTAATGATTACAGAAGGAGACTGCTGCATCTTTCTCCTGCGCGACAGCTGGTGGGTTAGAACTTCTGATCTTTTCGTTAGCAGCTGAGCGATTAACCACTGTGCCACCAGGGCTCCTTCTATCTGGCACTACTCTCCCTTTTTAGGATAGTTACAATTTTATGTAATAAATGTTTATATTTATCATACTTATTTTATATAAGATACGTATTAGGATGAATCATAAAGTTGTCAGTATTTGACTTTTTTGACTTACAAAACATCAATTTCATACAATCCTATTATAGTTAATATATAAATATCGTTATAAATATATTTACCTATTATAATAATAAGGAGCCATGGTGGCACAGTGGTTAAGTGCTTGGCTGCTAACCGAAAGGCCAGTGGTTTGAACCCACCCAGCAACTATGTGGGAGAAAGATGTGACATTCTGCTTCTGCAAAGATTTACAGCCTTGGAAACCTGATGTGGGTGGTTCTACTCTGTCCTATAGGGTCATTTTGAGTCAGAACCAACTTAATGTCAACAGGTTTATTATAACAATATATTTTGTATTATGATCATACATTTATAATTATTTAAAGTATAAAATAAACATTATATAAGTATATGTCTTAGTTACTTAGTGCTGCTATAATAGAAATACCGTAAGTTGATGGCTTTGACAAAGAGAAATTTATTCTCTCACAGTCTAGTAAGTTAGAAGTCCAAATACAGGGTGCCAGCTCCAGGGGAAGGCTTTCTGTCTCTGTCGGCTCTGGAAGAAAGTCCTTATTGTCAATCTTCCCCTGCTCTAGGAGCTTCTCAGCACAGGGACCCCGCTCTGCTCCTGGTGCTGTTTTCTTGGTGATATGAGGTCCCGCATCTTTCTACTCGTTTCTCTCTTTTATATCTCAAAAGAGATTGACTCAAGATAAACCTAATCTTACAGATTGAGTTCTACCTCATTAACGTAACTGCATCTAATCCTGCCTCATTGACATCACGGAGGCAGGATTTACAACACATAGGAAAATCACATCAGATGACAAAATGGTGGACAATCACACATTACCGAGAATCATGGCCTACCCAAGTTGACACACATTTTTAGGGGACACAGTTCAACCCATAATATATATAATTTATAAAATGTAAGTATGATATTCAATCTATAATAATTAAAAATTGTAATATAATTATCATATAACATAACCAAGTATGCACAATATTATAATATTAGAGTATTAAGCATATGTTACTGTATAACATATAAAATTAATATATTAAAACACATCATATATTTTAATATTTCATAATGCCCTTCTCACTGTCCTGAAATGAAATTTATAGGTAATATGACTTACCTATGTCCCAAATTAGAAAAAGCAATGGAATGACCTAACTTTAATTCAAGGATGAAATAAAAGTATTTTATATTGTAATAGGATGTATTACTATATTTAAAGGCTTACGACCTACAGGAGAAGAATTAACAAAATAGTTATATATATAATGGTAGTAGTAGTAATAGGAAGGACTTAATGAGCACCATCTGTATGCCAGGCACTGTTCTAAGCACTTGAGTTATATTTAATCCTCACCAGCCTCTGACAGAGTAGGCTAGGGCTTCCATTATTTGGTTAGCTCAGGAAGAGGAGGGTTTTATGGTATCTGATACTGTGCTAACCTTGCAAATGGATAGGTAAGTGAGTTATATTATGAGGAGTGACCAGTCCCTGGAGAAGGACATCATGTTGGAAAAGTAGAGGGACAGTGAAAGAGAGGAAGACCCTCAATGAGATGGATTGACACAGTGGCTGCAACAATGGGCTCAAACATAGCAACGATTGTGAGAATGGCACAGGACCGGGCGGTGTTTTGTTGTTTTGTTTTGTTGCTATGAGTCAGAATCTACTCAAAGGCACCTAACAACAATAACAGTAAGGAAGAAGATTTAGCCCTGCTTTTTTATAGGATCACTATGCGTTGGAAGTGACTCGATGGTAACAGGTTTGGTTTTTCGTTTTGGTATTTACTTTGGAATCAGTATTTTCTTCTTGACCCAGAATTCGATTTGAAATAGGAACAACCAAGTGTAGAGTGGAAGATGTGTGTTGAACAGTGCTTTGGGTCTCTGCCCTGCCCCATCTTTATAAGTTTTACAGCCTTGCTATTTGATGAGTAACAATCAGGTCTCTGCCATAAATCAAAACTCCCCCCGTAATAGACCACAACTCAAACAGTATCAGTAGCCTCATCCTGATATCTGTGTGGCAGCACATGGCATGTAAGTGACTATAACTTAAGTCAAAAACATCAGCCAGGCTCTGAGGCATGCCTAGGGCTGTGTGTGTGAGGTGCAGGGTGCCCATTGTAGCAAGCGTGTGCAATGCCTCCAGGTACACCCACTTAGACCGCAGTTCAGTGGAACCCTCCTCATAAGAGCCCCCAGTTAACCCATCCCTCCCTTATAGGATAAACTTTTAATCACTAAAAAATAGGTTTTTTTTTTTCTTCATGTACCTATATATGTGTGTGGAGCCCTGGTGGCCCAGTGGTTAAGAGCTCAGCTGCCAGCCATAAGGTTAGCAGTTCAAATCCATCAGCCACTCCTTGGAAAGCCTATGGGGCAGCTCTACCCTGTCCTATAGGGTCACTATGAGTTGGAATCGACTCGACAGCAATGTTTTTTTTTTTTTATGTATGTTTGTAAAAGTCTAAAAGCTGGAAAAGCAGTGGTTACCTCCAGAGAGGGATTTGAGGTGAGGGTGGAACTGTGGGTGGTGGTTAAAGAGGACATTAGCTATATCGTCAATGTTTTATTTCCGTAATAAAACCAAGCTACTTGAGGCAAATTGGAAAAAAGAAAAGGTTAACATTATTTCTGGATGGTGAAATCAAATCATGAGTTTCTGTTATACAGGCCGTCCCTGGGTTATGAAGATCGGCCTTAGAAAATACTCCTGCATGCCCTTTAATGTTATGTAAGTTTGTCGTCACTTGGAAACGACTGAACCAACCCCTACTCACAGCGAATTCATCACAATCACCTTCATTTTCTGCACGTGAAACTTTTAAATCACCGAAAAGGCTTCGGAGCCTCTTCTTGCACTAAAAAAAAAAGTCAGGCTAAATAAGAACCTTAACGCACCTGTTCCGACTTCCCTACAAATTTGACTTAAAGACAGTTAGGAACAGATCTTGTTCATAACCTGGGGGCTGCTTATATTATTCTTTTTTGGTTCTTTGTAACTTTGAAATTAAGTAAAAAACCAAATAGAAGATCTCCAGGGGGAGGTTTTCTAATTGAGCATGTATGCATCTCAGTGTTCTTGACCTCAGCAGCCCCTGGCTAATTCATATTACTGATGCTAGGTTAGAGCTGATCTAGTTTGACTTCTTCATTTCTTTCAGGAGTAGAAACTGACTTTCCCTAGGTCATGTATCTAGTTAATGAGACAGAGGTGGAATGAGAACCCATACTGCCATTTCATCTTCTTATACCGCCTTGGCATTGGGGTCCAGAGTGATGACCCCGAGGGCCTGACAAACCCTCAGTCAGTCCAGAAAGATTTCATTCCCTTTACGATTCTCTACTTACTAAAGCAGAAAAGTAGATTCCGATGTTTTAGAAAAGATTTTCAACAATACAAAAGTTAATCTCCAGCTGATGTGAAAATTAACCGAAGAAGTTCACTCTACTAACATTTAATTGAGTGAGGTCTCACAGGATGATCATATGTAAATCTATATTCAGTAAGACCTATTAAGTGTCTGGGCCCAGGGATATTAAGGGAAGATAGAAAAAGAAAGAAAAAGAAAAACATAAGGAGTCTCTGACCTTGATGAATATGGTAGAAAAACCAAGATTCCATGTCTAACTTAACACCTAGGCAAAGTAAGCTCAGTGCATGAGTAGGATTTGGTTGGGAGAAGCATTGAAGGTGTGAGAAATGGTGTGAGAGTGCAAATGGGAAAGGGCTGCATGGGCAAGGGACCACAGCATACCCGCTCTCTGACAAGGAGGATTAGGGCGGTGGGGCAAGAAGGGAGGAGGCCAACCTTTCCAGAGCAGGGAGTCTCTCTTGGCGAGTGGGTGGACCGCTGCTTTGATAGGGCAGGACCCGATTTGGGAGGGCCTGAGTGGCAGACTTGGTGGTCTTGACTTACTCAGCAGGGAATCATGAGTTCTGGCGTAGGGATGTGGCCGAAAGTTTCTTGTGTTACTCCTGTTTCTCATGATGCTAGCTAATGGAAAGCTGGCAGCCATTTGTTATTCATATGAATACATGTTGTCTGCTGGGGTCTATCCCTTGGCATTCCTATCAGAGTTTAGTTACATCACTCGTTGCTCCAGTGGGAAGCAGCAGGAGGTATCTTCAAGTGTCTTTGACAAAAGCAAACAACTTTTGATTTTCAGTGAATCTGTTTGGAAAACAATTACCCGCACGATTTAACTCCATAAAGATTTAATCAGGGCCTACTATGTGCAATGCACTGGTCTTGTCTTAGGAATAGAACCTAAGTAAGTTACCCATCTAACTGGGAAGGAGATGTGTAGACAACAGCCACATGGAAAAGAATTCTCATGGGGCAGGGAAGCACAGAAGTGGTATTTGAAGCTGGGCCTCGGAGGATGAACACGATTTCACCAGGCAGGCACAGAGGCAAAGGGTATTATAGTGGAAGGAACCAGAAAAGCAAAGGCAGAGAAGTGTATCGCATGCTCAGAGAATGGTGAGTACTCGGCTGAAGTGTAGGACGCATGAAGAGGAGTGGCTTGGGGGCCAAAAAGACAGGCAGTCTGGGATAAGCTGCATGAGCTAAGTTTAGGGATTTGCATACAGGGAGCCACTGAAGGTTTTGAGCAGTAAAGGGACATGCTCATACACTTTAGAAAGATCACTTTGGTAGTGGCTTAAAGGACAGATTGAAATAGAAAGGTTGGAAGGTCATTTAGAAGTGTATATCAACAGTTCAAAGGAAAAGAGCCTGGACTTCAATATATTTATGAGGATGGAGAGGAGAGGACAGATTTGAATATTTTTTTCTCCAAAAAGGCAAGACAATGTCTTATAGGAGGACTAGGAGGAGGCCAGTGGGGAGGGAAAGTCAAGAGTCAGCGGTGACTCCCAAAGTTTTTGGCTTGGATGACTGCGAACATGGGAGGCAGAGCAGATTTGGCTGGGGAGACTGTAAACTCACTCCAAGCATCCCGGATGTGAGAGAGCAGCAGAAAACCTGCTAGTGGAGTTGGCCAGCAGTGCTGCTACTCTGTCTCCCATAGGCACATCTGCTGCCACTGCCTTTGCGTTGACATGAGGGCATCTGAGGAGAGCTCCTGGCTAGTGGTTAATTCCCAAAGAGGCTCATCAGGCCTCAGGTAATCAGGAGTTGAGAAGTTGGTCGTAATGCCTCTCATGGCTTCATCTCCAGAAGGCAATTGAGCTCATTCGTCAGATACAGATTGAAAGAATGATCTTGACAAAGCGTAGCATAGATCCAGTAATGACAGGGAAATGAAGATGGTTGCCAGCCCATTATTAAGCATAATAACTAGGTTGAAATGAGATGAAGGACTTCATTTAGGCAGAAGTTTCCCGTTGAATAAGAGTAGGGGGTAAAAGTGTGAAAGGAAAGCATATAATCCAATTCATAAAAAAATGTATAAATGCTTTTCAAAACCTGAAACAGTAATCATTCATTGTATTTATGGTGCCAGGGCGGGAAATCTTTCTGTTGAGGGATACTGATGCATAGATGAAATCAATAAAAAGAAACTCCTCTTTAGGTAGGGAGGAGCTAAGAGAGCAATAGAAGGCCTTCCATTCCCACATTAAAAAAATTAAGAACAGGGAGCATAAAATTCTATTCAATAAGTATAATACATAATAAGTGTAAATTTTAAGATAAGCACACAACTGTATTCCTTGATGATAGTGTTAGGAATTGGGTGATCCCCAGATATTTAATTTTAAATAAACTAGTAAGGGTCAGATAAAATTTATCCAAGATTTAGATCTGATCTTCAGAGGTTAGATGAAGTAAATGAATTATTAATAACTCATTACTGTGTAAATACTGAGTGTAATTCATAGATAAATAACTGGCATGCATTATTTGATGGCTATTACTCCCACAAAGGTTATTATTTTTTGATATAATATCACTCAGCTGGAAAGGTCTGCTCTGTTGGACAGGCATGAGTTCTGTGGAATATATAGGAAAATTTGGACAGCACCAAGAAAATTTTAATTTTTTAATGGCTCATGAGCTGGGACAAGAAATATAGGAGGTATTATGTAGAACACATACTGCTAACCATAAAGGTCGGCAGTTCGAATCCACCAACCTCTCTTTGGAAACCCTGTGGGGCAGTTACACTCTGCCCTATACGGTGGCTATAAGTCAGAATTGACCCGACCGCGATGGGTTTGGTTTTTGGTATACAGAACACGAGCAGCTGGTAGTGCAGTGCTTAAGCACTTGGCTGCTAACCAAAAGGTCGATGGTTCGAACCTATCGGCCACTACCCAGGAGAAAGATGTGGCAGTCTGCTTCCGTAAAGATTACAACCTTGGAAACCCTGTGGTCGCTAAGAGTCGGGATCCACTAGAAGGCAGTGGGTGGGTATACAGAACACACAGTAGATTAACAGCCTAGGTCCCGGAGTTCCACTCACCTGGGATGGAGTCCGAACTCTGCCACTACAACCTGAGTGACCTTGAGCAAGTCACATAAACTCTCTGAACTTGTGACTTTTGTCAGTAAGATGGGAATAACAAGAGTCACTACCTTCCAGAGTTGTAAGGAGAATGAAATGAGAAAAATGGAGAGCATAGTGCTCAGAGCTGTTTGTCCTAAGTGCTCAATGAATGCCAGTAGCTGCTGTTGTTGTTGCAGATTTTTGTGCTGGGTCATCCAGCTTGTGTGTATCTAGCCTGGTTTCCCAGTTTGAGCAAGATCTCAGCTGCCTGTGTGCTCAACTTTTGGGCCCCTCTATTACCCACAAGTAGTGACTCCCATCAGCGTGCTGTGATCCCTCCTCGGCAATCAGTAGTTGGCAGACAGTGAATCCTTCATTTCAGAGGTTAAGACGGGGAAAACTGAAGCGCTGCACAAAAACTTGGACAGCCCGCCCTCTAGTGGTAATCTGGTGAATTGCCCCCAATAATTGCCCTATTAATTTACAAACAGGACAGCTGGTCATAAAAATGAATGGGATATAGTTGACGTAGTTAGAAGAAAAAAACAGACCTAGTAAATGAATTTATTAATCAAAAACACATTATAAACAAGTCTGGGGTACATCTCTGGTACAAGATGCATGTTGACATGAGCGTCAAGATATCTAGTTTGTGTATTTTCCTCATGTGATAATTAGCTATTTTACCCAACAGAGGATTTCTAATTTGGGGCAAAAAATCCGGAATTGGCACTTTTAAACATAGCTTATCCCCAAATAAAAAATTGTGATGTAAATAGAGATGACAGTCTATAATTTTACTTTACTCAATATTCTTTTTTTTTTCTAAAATAATATTATAATCATTGTTAATAATAATACCTTATCCTCTTATTGGATAAGAGGATAGAGCTCAGCTGCTAACCTAAAGGTTATAAGGATTTATAAACTTTTCACAGGGCTTTATGTTGTTTTGTTTTCACAGCAGGTGGGAGTGTCAGGATTTGCTCTCCTGGATGTACTGAGGAGGGAGAGAGGCTTATGTATAAAGAGGCTAAATGGGTTTGCTTAGGCTACCCAGGGCACTTTCCAGTTTAGGCCACCCAGGGCACTTCCCAGTTTAGGCCACCCAGGGCACTTTCCAGAGCGCTGCACTAGTTTTTACCCCCAGGACTCTCCTCCTGGCAAAATAAATTGCATAGACACTGGCATATCCCTATACACCTTTCATACTTCTTTTGTGAATCTGCATGTCAAACTCCCTAAACACATACTTGTTTTGCAGATGGGAATGAAATGATTAAAATAAAGAACTAAGTTTTAGAGAAGTGGCTTCCTTTCCTCCATTATAATTATTTGGGATAGCTCAGATATTAAAGCGTTTCTGCCAACAAGACTAAACCGAGAGTAATAACTTCGTGAGCCTTAAAGAAATCTAAATCAAGAGCGTAGAGATGAGAATCTGAAGAAACACAATTGTTCTTTGAAATCCCTGAATTGCTATTCATAAAACTGGAGAGTGAACAGAGAATGGATAATGTAGGAAGAGGTGTTTTCTAATGGAGTGACAGGAATATTTATAACCTCATTGTGAAGCAGAGGACAGACACGCATTCTACTAATAGTGTTGTTGGGTTTACTCTGTGGAAAGTTTCAGTCTAACTGCATAATTTCACTTTTTTTTTCAGGGTGCGGGGGTTGTCTTTCTTCCTGAGGTGCCTCCATTTACACTTGTGCCTGGTCAGTGAAACCAGTTAGTTATCAGACCACCTGTGGCAGAAGACATTCTGTCAGAAAATCACTTTTCTCAGGAGTCCTGTAGGGGCCTGATTAAACAGGCACCACTGAAGTTGTGAACAGAGTAGGGCCGAATGGCTCTATGGGTTGGAGGCTATGCTAATGAGGTCAAGCTGACAGGCTGTCTCCCTCTGTGGCCTACTCAGATCCACTGTGTTTGCAAGCTGCCCATAGCCTGTATGCTTGTCAGTTACGTCACAGATCTTATTCATTCAGCCGTTTGCCAGATACGTACGGTGCAGCCACAACATTCAAGGGACTCGAAAGTGTGGCATGTTACTGCACACTCCTCATGACAGAAACGTGACTCATGCTCATGACTTCTGATGGCACCATCTTTGCTTCCCGGAACGGCTCTTGGCAAACTGAGTTGTACATGACCTTTTACCTCTTCCTGCCTTTTCATGGCCCTCTCCCACCTCCCATTACTTCTTTCTTAACCTCAAGATGTCCAATCCCTTCACGCTGCCTTGCCACCTGACTTTGGGCCTCTTATCTCGGCCTGTCCTTCTTAGCTGCGTCACTAGTCCCAGGTCTAAAAATATATACACTATATCCTATTCCATTCCTCCTTGCCCTACTCTTGGTTTGTTTTGCTAAGAATAGCAATCCAATTAAAAAAAATCGTACCAACTTATTGGACTCTACTAGTGATCTAATGCTCTCTAGATGTAAAGCCCTCATGCCTGGACTTATGAAAATGGATTTCTAGTGGTGAAAGTTTAGTATGGGAAAACATTTGGGGGCAAGTGGGCTTTCATGGATCCCTAGTATCATACCCTTTGTCTATTTTGTGGAAAAAATTCCCTCAGGTCTTTTGAGATTTCTTATACTGTTACTTTGTACGGTGGATACTAAGGGTAAATAAATAAAGGGGATCGCATTTAGAAATCATTCCCCCATTATTGCATTTCTGTTCTCTGGCTATTGACTATAACTAAATACTACCTTTCCGCTAGCGAAAGCAATCAAACAGTAGAAAAGAGACCATAAATCTATTAAATCAAATACATGTTGCTCAGACATTACTTAAAAGGAAATTTTTCTCAGTGTACTCTCCAGGTCTGTATGATAAAGCTAATTGTAATGGCAGTTAAATATCTTAAATTGCCATTGAACATGATTATTGTGACTCAGGAACAGATATTTTGATTATTTTCAATACCAACCATACCTCGTCACTAATGGGCCAAACCAGCCTGCTAACGTTGTAAAGGTGCAGATTGTACAAGAGGTCATTTAGAGATGGTTAACTAAGGGGATTTAGGGAGCGAATTGAAAAAAAAAAAATTGAAATTATTTTATCTGTCAGGTAGGGGGTTGTTGAGGTTGAGGCTACTTTGTCAAGCCAAATTTGTTAATTCAAAAACACGTGCTGTGCATCATAGGCTTAAGGAAAAGCAACAAAAAAGTTCTATTTGAGAGTCTTTGTTTATTATCACCATGTTCTGTATGTTTCTATTAATCAACTTTTAAAAAGAAGCTCTAAGAAAATATATATTTTCTTAAAAATATTTATATTATTATTTCTGAGTTGTGCTAATACATGAGAAAAGTATCACAGATAATCCATAAAGAAGGAATACTGTAAAATTCATTGACAGATGATAAAAGCATTCGATATTAAAATTGCATTTAATCCAGAGATGTATCACCAGTAAATTCCCATAACCCAGAAAGTTCAACTAATGAAGATTTCCCTCTGTTCTTGACAGTTATTAGAGTGATAAATGACAGGTAAACAAGCTAATGCCAGGAAATAAATAAAAAAGACTGTAGGAAATATGAAGTGATCAGTACATATTAGTGCAATCCACTCTACCTTCATGGCTTTAACAGTGCACAAAGGTAATCAAAATCCATAGTGACGAATCTGGTGCCCTCTGAATCCTCAAAGAACACTCAAGTGGCCTTCAGTATAAATATAAAATAAGTTGTTTGAGTGTTTATTTACTATACCTCATATGCTATAAAAGGATTTGCAGCACCTTATAATAAACACACATCCAGCAGGGCAGTGAAAAATGAAGTCAGAAAGAGAGATCGGAAGCCACAGAGTTCAAAAATGTTCCTGGGTCAGAGACCCCTTTGAAGATCTCATAAAGAGCTGTGGAAAATCTCCCCAGTAAAGTGTACCTATGCAAATAGGCTCAACGTTTTGCTGATAACCTTGAAGTCTATCCAGGCACCCTCCCTCAGGGTATCCTTGAACCTCAGGTCAAGAATTCCTTGCAATACTCTTAAGTAAGACAGTTATTACACTTGAGCCTTGCATTTAGCCTTGAGCTTCCTGTCAACTGAGGTTAAAAGATAAACACACCGGATTAGAGAGTTCTCAATATCTCCAATAAAAATCAGATCACTTCACAACTTTCATGAGAGAAACATAATTTTTAAATGGCAATCTTTATACATTTTATGAAAGGATTATTTTATAAAGGGTACTCAAGAAAAAGGGTTATAGCATAATTTGATGAAATTCTTTGAAAATAAGCAATTTGAGGTAGAATATCTATGCTAATTAGATTGATTGCATATTAGCCACTATGACTCATTTCCAACCCCCTGGAAAAGAAGGAATTTACTGTATTTGTCTTTCTTTAATGGTAGATTTACCCACCTAATATTATTTGATTAAAGCTGACATTAACATAGTACATTCCCATGAGCACACACCAGCTAAGCATCAAAGGAGGCCTAAGGGTATAAGAAGCAATCAACCTGTGCTTAAATAATCTATTAATAGATCATTCTGTGGAAAACTGGCATGTAGATAATAGCAAATAATCACTTTGGGTGACTACTGCTTTTAACTCAGCATTTAGTTTCTCAAAGGCAAATAAGTAACATAATGGTTCCTGTCACAATCGTAGGCAGAGGCTGTATATATGGTAGGAGCTAAGAACGCAGCCTCTGCAATCAGAGACTATCTCTCCAACACTGATTAGCTATGTGATGTTAAGCAAAGTCACTTAACTTCTCTGAGCTCAGTTTCCTTGTCTGTAAGATAACCAGTTGTAGTCAAGTCAATTCCAACTCATGGCTACCGCATATGTGTCAGATGAGAACTGTGCTCCATAGGGTTTTTTTTTTTTTAATTGTGATTTAGGTGAAAGTTTACAGCTCAAGTTAATCTCTCATTCAAAATTTTATACACATTGTTTTGTGACTTTAGTTGCAATCCCCACAATATGACAGCATGCTCCCCCTTTCCACCCCAGTTCCATTTGTCCGGTTCCTGTCCCTTCCTGCTTTCTCATTCTGCTTTTGGACAGGGGCTGCCCGTTTGGTCTCATATATCTGGTTGAACTAAGAAGCACATTCCTCACGTGTGTCATTTTTTGTTTTATAGGCCTGTCTAATCTTTTTCTGAAGAGTGGGCTTTGGGAATGGTTTCAGTTCTGGGTTAGCAGAGCATCCGGTCCATAGGGTTTTCAATGGCTGTGTTTTCAGAAGTAGATTGCCAGGCCTTTTTTCTGAGGCACCTCTGGGTGAACTCTAACCTCTAACCTTTCAGTTAGGAGCCAAACACATTAATCCTCAGGACCACCCAGGGACTCCTCCTGTAAAATAGGAATAATAAAAGCATCAATCTCAGGGTAGGCCCTAAGCTATGTGGGGGTCCTGTGCAAATATTTTTTTGGTAGGGTTCCTGTCTATACAGGAAGTTCCTGGCTTATGAATGAGATACTTATCCTAACTGTCTTTAAGTGGAATTTGTAGGGAAGTCGGAACAGGTGCTTACGGTTCTTATTTAGCCTGACTTTTAGTGCAAGAAGGGGTATGAAGCCTTTTCAATGATTTAGGAGCTGCACGTGCAGCAAGTGAAGGTGACTGTGATGAAGAATTCATTCTGAGTAGACGTTGGATCAATCATTTCAAAGCTAGGGCAAATTTACATAATATTAAAGGGCTAGTACAAGTTGTCCCTGAGTCAGAATTCTGTAATCTGGGGACTTAGTGTATAAAAAATTTGAGTTGCCTAAAATCAACATGTCAACATTATTCTGGCAGTCCAATCTCACACGATCCTGAAGGAAATACCATATGGCCACCCTCCTGGGATTGGGACTTGGTGCAGGGCTACCCCATGAACATGAGTACTGGAGCTTTTAGGAGGAGCTAGTCAACCCCAAGGAGAAGGTTGGTGTAGAGGATTGGAAAACACCCCAAAGGGCCAGGGCAGGGGCCCTGCTGCCCAGCTCTCAGGAGGATATTGGTATATCTCATAGGGTCACTGGGAAGATAGAATGAGATAATCTATCTATGTAAAGCACTAGGTAAAGCCTGCCTCACAGTAAGTCCTCAGTGCATGTTGGCAATGATTGCTCTCTTACCATCATCACCAACAATGCTCATTGCATCTCATGCCTTGTCTGCTTTTCTTTCAGTGGATGGCTGCATTGACTGGTCAGTGGATCTCAAGACATACATGGCTTTGGCAGGCGAACCAGTCCGAGTGAAATGTGCCCTTTTCTACAGTTACATTCGCACCAACTATAGCATGGCCCAGAGCACTGGCCTCAGGCTCATGTGGTACAAAAACAAAGGTGATTTGGAAGAACCCATCATCTTTTCAGAGGTCAGGATGAGCAAAGAGGAAGATTCAATATGGTTTCACTCAGCTGAGGCACAAGACAGTGGATTCTACACTTGTGTTTTAAGGTGAGTGCTATGTGGAAATTTTGCTCAATCACAGAGCTGATAAAGTTTTGGCTGGGGCTGAAGTGTATTCTACAGTGGAAGTGTTCTTGAAAGATCACAGTATACGTAGAGCTTCAGTAAATTCAATTCTAATTATTTATTGAAACCACGTAGCAAATCCTTATCGATTTTCAAAAACTGGGACTCTCATTTACCATGTGTGCTCATTTAATTTAGAAAGTTTTGTGATTTATAGCTTCCCCCACCCCACCCCTGCCTCCAGGGTCTTACATTAATAATTTCTTTGCATAGAGCCACTTGGCTCATTGATCTTGATAACTGGCCATAAAAATGACCTAAAATATCATTTAGGCCAAGGTCTCGCCTTTCTTGTTGATGAAAAAATAGCCTCAAATGGTTCTGGGAGCAGCTGTAAAATCTTTCATAGAATTAGCAATGTGAGCTTGAGTCCACTGTGCCTAAATATTGAACATGGAGCCCTGTAAACACATAGTCTTCTTGGGTACTATACTGTGAAGGTATCATAGACACAGTTCCTGCTTACAAGATGTGTATAATGAAAAGGAATCTGCCTTATCCTTTTTGTTCTTGTTAGCTGTCATCAAGTTGGCCTCTGACTCATGGCAACCCCGTGTGTTATAGAGCAGAACTACTCCATAGGTTTTTTTGTTTTTTGTTTTTAACCCCGTAGGGCTGTATTGGCTGTAATCTTTACAGAAGCAGATTGCCAGGACTTTTCTTCTATGGAGCCGATAGGTGGGTTTGAACTGCCAACCTTTAGGTTAGCAGTCAATTGCAAACCTCTTGTGCTACACGGGCTCCCTGGGATTCCATAATATATCCTCTCCTCGCCCTCCACCCCAGTGCTAGAATCTAGGATATAGCATCTCAGTCATTGCTTTAGATACTGAAATAGTTAACTCAGATGACCTTTAAACCATCTTGCAATTCTGCCATTTTGTGAGTTTCTGATCTTGCTCACCAGGGGCCTGTACTCTATTTGATTTTAACTTCTTGGAAATGCAGACCCTTCCTATTTTTGTCTCCTGTGGACTTTTTCTAATGCCAAAGCTGTGTCTCCTCTTCATCAAAAGCACTTGGAAACCCCTTGTGAGGCCTCATTGTTCAAAAGGCCAAGAGAACAAGGTGGTGTATAGAGAACCTTCTTGATGTTTTAAGAATTGCTGGGCAGGAAGAGGGGGGAGGCTCTTGGGGGAGCAAATGGTAAGTTTAGTCTCTGTTTGTGGTGGGCTAAATCCCTAGGATCTTGGTAGAAGCAGCACTTATTCTGATCACACCCTTAGTAATGAAGCAGTATCTTCTCCTACTTGGGCAGCCCTTGGCATAATTGGGAAGTGGGTATAATTCAGCTTCAGTGACTAACACTGCATTCCTGTATTCTCAAGGGTTCTGCTATTGTTTCTCTGCTCACCCCCTCTCCATTCTGCCAATCTAAATACACCTTTTGTCCCCACTCCTGTTTGCTTTTTAATAAGCTTTTAAATTTTAGAACAGTTTGAGAGTTACAGAATTATTGCAAAGATAGTACAGAGAATTCCTGTACACCCCACATCTGGTTTCCTCTTACTAACATCTTACATAACTATGGTACATTTGTTACAATTAATGAGCCAACAGTGATACATTAATAAAGTATATACTTTATTCAGATTTCCTCATTTTTTTCCTAATATTCTTTTTCTGTTCTGGGATCCCATCCAGGACACCATGTTACATTTAGTTGTCATGTCTCCTTAGGCTCCTCTTGGCTGTGATGGTTTCCCAGACTTCCATTGTTTTTGATGACCTTGACAGTTTGAGGAGTACTGCTCAGGTGTTTCCTATCTATCACGTTCCTGAATTGGGATTTATCTAATCTTTTTCTCATGGTTAGACTGGTGTGTTTTGGGGAGGAAGACCACGGGGGTAAGATACCATTTTTATCACATCATATAAAGAGTACAAAGTATCAATACGACTTAGCACTGTTGATGTTGACCTTGATCGCCTGACTTGAGGAAGTGTTTTTCTCCACTGTAAAGTTATTATTTTATTCCCCCTTTCCATACTGTACTGTTTGGAAGAAAGTCGCTATTCACAGCCCACACTTAATGAATGGGAAGTTATGCTCTACCATTTTAAGGATTGAGTATCACAAAGTATTTGAAATTCTTCTGCATGGGAGATTTGCCTGTTCTCCTCAATTTATTTATTTATTCAGTCATTTATTTATGTCAGTATGGACTCATATTTGGTTTATACTTTGAGTTATAATCCAATACTAGTTTATTTATTTTGTTGCTCAAATTGTTCTGGCTTTGCCCATTAGAGCTCTTTCAGTTGGCATCTGTATCCTTTTGGCCACACTACCATCATTGTAAGATATTTTCTTCCTCTCCTTCCTCTCTCTCTCTTTCCCTCCCTCTCTGCCTCCCTCCCTCTCTCTCTCTCTCTCCTTCCTTCCCTTCCTTCCTCCCTCCTTTCCTCCCTCTCTCCTTTTCCCTCTCTCTTTCTTTCTTAAGCAAGTTCTTACCTTCTAGCATTACAAGATGCTCCAGGCTCATCTTGTGTATTTCCAGCCCCAGTCCTCAAATGATTTATTTCTCTGGGGAGCTCTAGTTCCTTTTGTTGAAGAATGGTATTAGAAGCCAAGATCTGGGTGTGCTTGTTGCTACCGGGGCATCATTGCTTCTAGGCCCTTTCAGCTCACAGCTTTGCATTAATTTCATGCACAAGTCCACAGATGGTGAGGGAGTACTTTGGGGGTGTAGTAGGACTTCCCAATGCTCATGAAATATTTTCCTGTAGCTGGTCCTCTTTCAAGTACACATCAGATTGACCTTGCTTGTACCCACTGTAAATGCAATCTGAGTCAGTGGTCCTCAACTAGTATCTAAAAACTCGTTGCTGTTGAGTTGATTCTGACTCATAGCGACCCTATAAGACAGAATAGAACTGCCCCATAGGGTTTCCAAGGAGCAGTAGGTGGATTCGAACTGCTGACCTTTTGGTTAGCAGGTGATCTCTTAACCACGGCGCTACTAGGGCTCCTAACTATATCTAGATCAGTAGAAAAGAAAGGGATTGACATTCCACTGAGCAGAGGCTTAGATTCTAGCATACTGGTGACCTTGTTAATTCATACAACATGCCCTGAGGAGTGACTGGGCATCATGGGAGTAGGTGGAACTTAGGTACCTTGGTAAGAAAAAGAGAGTTCGAGAGCCACCATTCCAAAGGAAGCAACCAGTCTTTTGTCAACTCAGAGATATAGAAATCTCTTCCAGATAGAAATAAGTGAAATTGCTAGCATTTGGTTGTGAATAATGAACCTATTTTTTAGACCTAGTAGATGCTGCGGACTCCAGATATGTGCTCAGGGAGAAACTCAATCCATAGAGGTGATTTTAATGCAATTGTCAAGAGACATTCATAGTGAAAAAAGGCTCTTAATTTGACAATGTCTACATAGGGTCGCTATGAGTCGGAATCGATTCAACGGCACTGGGTTTGGTTTTTTGGTTTGATATTCACCTAAATTTCCAATTTGATACCACTTTAAGGTAATCGTAGATTTTTTTTAAATGTTTTAATGACCTCATTAAAATTACTCTATTGATTTCAGTGTGCTTTAATATGCAGATATGAAATAACTAGCAACATTCTCCACCTCTTTGAATCATAACAAGAAAAGTTTTGTTTGTGATCTTTCAGTAGGCAATTACCCATTTTTGTATTTTTCTTTGGTCAGTCTCAAGAGTTATTGGTTGAATTTCTTAGCGTGTTAATGGGTTAGTAAAAGAAGAATGGTGGAGGATTATGTCGTATTTCAAGAGGTAGTGCCAATCCAGGAATTACTGTACCCTGCCCCTACCCACCCTAATCTTTTCAGTGGAGGAATTTAGCAGGATAAAAATGATGAGAGTAATCTTATTTGACAAAATCCCACATATCACGTTTTCAGCAACTTGGAACTAGGGGTGACTTAGGCTGTGGATGAAGATAGATATATTCATATAATCCTAAATTGAATTCACAGATATTGAAAAGAATGACTAAATATAATTGAACATCTGCAGAAACCTGCATGCTTGGGGCTAACCATGGACAAGTGCAGAGAACCAGTTATAGCTTCAGAACCACTATGACCTCTTCAATGAGGTAAATGAACAAAGAACTCCCTTCTTAATTCTCATAAACTTTTCTAAAAGATCATTCCCTGGTATGTTTATCCAGCCCCAACCTATAGGTAGGCTGACATCTACATTGCTGGTAATCACATTCCAAAGAATACTGTTACTCCAGAAAAATAACATCAACAGAAAAGCTGAGGGGGCTGGGGTATTTGAAACAAGAAATGTAGAAAGTTGTTCATTACTGAATCTGTGTGATGGGTACATGAGGATGAGTTACATCACACTAATTTTTTGTATATGTTTGAATATTCCATAGTTTAAAAAAAAAAAAAAAAGAAGTGTATACTTTTGAAGCCCTGACGGCCAAGTGGTTAAGATCTGGGCTGCTAAACCAAAAGGTCAGCAGTTCGAATCTACCAGCTGCTCCTTGGAAACCATTTGGGGAAATTCTACTCGGTTCTATTGGGTCACTGAGTTGAAATCAACTGGATGGCAACTGGTTTGGTTTTTGTTTGTTTTATAATAATCTCGCCTGATCTTAATGGCCCTTAAGTTATCCTCATCTATAAATACCTATATAAAAAAAAAATTTTTTTTCATATATAAAAGCTGTTACTATATAGGCAAGATTTTTTATATTTCAGTCAAAAAACATCAAGCATTTATTGTGAGATTTGCTTTGTTCCATATTACAAGAAAACCTGTGTCTTTAGAGAGAAAAGTGATTGTCCTAGTCTACCTCAGACACTAAGAAATAGCTTTTATCACCTTCCACCCTCCTATCCTACTCCCCACCATGGTTACCAAGAACTTTTCAAGGGCAGTGAACATTTCTCATAATTCAATTCCAACTTAACTATTGATCCTTGAAAAGTTAAAGTTAAGTGTCAACAAGTCGGTTGCCTGGGTAGCTATTTCTTGGAAAGCAGATAGTTTCTTGTAGGAAAAATGAGCGTCTAGATCTTATAGAATTAATTGACCTCAGAAAAGATCAAGATTGTACAGCAGAGCCTTGAGACAGCAGCAATGCCTCCTCTAGGCTAAAATGCAGGGCAATTAATTATTTTATTCCATCTATTTTTATTTTCAGTCATAAGCAGGAGTCCCTGATTTCATTATTTTTTTGTAGCAACTAGGCATAATGGAACACATTTATAACTTGAAGAATTATTTTTCAACTTCCAAATTGGTAATATACCATCATTGTTTATATTACTATAGGTAACTTAAAATGTCAAAAAAGTGGCAATTGTAATTTATTTTTATTTCATTAACAGTGAATTAGATGTGCTATAATGTTTTTATAATGTTTAGAAATATAACCATATTGTTGTATATTAGGTAGGTAAGACTGAACTATAATCATTCTATTGTACAATATCTATTAATTTAAACTCTATTCATTCAGTTTGTTTACTGGAGGGAAGCAGATGTTTACAGCTTAGTCAGTTAGCAGGACTACCTACTTTGTAAGAATTAATGGGTCATATTTGACAACCATAAAAAAATTGATTTCAAATAATCATTAGTTAGCTGGTTAACACTGGTAATCATATATATTTTTTAGTTTTGCTCTTTCTATCATTACACCGTCTTCAGTGACATTTTACTTTTGGTTATTTTACTCCTAACCAAGGTTTTAACCTATTGCCGGGCTTGCAAACTCAACCAAGAAGATAATGGAGCCAAGAAGATAATGTAATGAGTGTGACAGGCCTTGGAGTGTTGGAAGCTGTAGTAAATTCTCCTGTAGTCTCATTTTCATGCCTTGCTACCATTTCCTATTTTTCTAGCTCACTCTTTCTATCTGCCAATTCCAATAATCCACTGACCGTTTCCAGACCTCCAGCTCACTGATGCCACAATCTTTCCTTTTCACTTCCCCTTGTTCTGTTCCCTCCTAGCATAGTTTAAATTCCATGATTAATCATTATAATCGCTCCCATACGTATCCCCTTCATTCCTATGACTCTCTCCCTTCATCCTCCTCACTTGTGAAAACCACAGCACTGTTTAAACTCAAGTCTCCATCTATGCTGTGCCTATATTCTTGCAACTGAACTTGGCTGGAGGAAAATACTGACTGGTCTTATTTTAAACTCATTATCATGACCTTCAAATAGACTCTTAATGAAGCCAGATAGTCTTACTATATATTCTCGGTCAATTCAGTCTCCTGTCCTCCCAGATGACTATTTCATATCCTCTCTTCTCTCCTTATAGGGTCGCTATGGGTCGGAATTGACTTGATGGCAATGGGTTTGGTTTTTGGCTTTCTTCTCTCCTTAAACCTCCAACATCTTCTCTCCCTTGCTTCCCATTTCACTGAAAAAAATTGAAGCAATCAGGAGAGAACTTCCATTACGTTCATCCACCTATTGGTATCTGTACCTAAACACTGTGCCTTTAAGCTTGTTACCATAGATGAATTGTCCTTGTTCCTAAAGGCCAATCCATTTTCATGTGGACTAGACCCTATCTCCATTTGACTCCTCAACAACATCACCCCAGCAACTCTCCCATCTCTCGCCTATATCATGGAAATTTCAATTTCTACTGGATCATTTCCATCAAAGTACATACATGTCGATATTTGTCATCTTAAAAATATCCTATTGACGCCACTTCCACTTCTAGCCACTGCCCACATTTTGTTTGCTCTCATTTGTAGTAATTCTCCTTCAAAAAAGAGTTGTTTGCACTCAGTCTTGAGTTCCCCTCTACCCATTCTCTCTCAAATCCGTTCCAATCAAAATTTCACCTTCACAGCTCCACCAAAACCGCTCTCATCAAAGTCTCCAGTGGCCTCAATAATGCTAAATTCAATGGTCAATATTCAGTCCTCCTATTACTTGGTCAGCAGGTTATTACTTGGTCTATCAGCAGCATTTGGCACAATTGATTACACGTTTCTTTTTGATAATACCTTCTATACCTGACTTCTAGAGAATCACATTTTCCTGGTTTTCTTCCCATTCAATTGTTTACTCTTTCTTAATCTCCTTTGATGGCTAGTCTTATTCTCTCTGACCTGTTAATATTCGAAGGCCTTAAGGCTTGGTCCTTAGTTCTTTTTCATTTCTATCTACACTTATTCCATGATCTTATATAATCTCATGGCTTTATATACTGCCTGTACACTGACAACTCCAACATTTATACTTCCAGACCAGACCTGTCTCCTGAACTGTAGACTCCTCTATCTAACAGTCTTCTTAGCATCTTCACTTGGTTGTCAAAATCAATATGCCCCAAACCTGAACTCCTGATCTTCCTCCTATCTTACTCTAGGTTCCTAGAAAATAAATCTTGAGGCAAAAGCTAATGAATATTAGAGATTTTAATCCCAAGGAAACATGAGTGAGGCAGGGGATGAAGGAAGTATACTTCAGGATACTTGACCCAGGGGAGAAAAGAAGAATTTTTCTGCCAGCTCCTATCTCCCATTGGTCAAAGGGGATTGTGCATAAGTAGCTTCCACCCCACTGCCACAACTGTGGTCTGACTCACCATCTCTTACCTTTATTGTTATAATAAACTCCTAACTGGTTTCTCTGTTTTTCCACGTCTCCCTTCAGTTTGTTCTTTTTTTATTAATAATAATATTTTATTGTTTTGGTGAAATTTTTCATAGTAAATTAGGTTCCCATTTGGCAATTTCTATTTTTTTTTTTATACAAATTGTTCAGTGACATTAGTTACATTTTTCACAAGGTGTCAACATTTTCTTTGTGTTCTCATTGTTCCGTTTCCAATACTCTAGTTTCCCTGCCCCCTTATCTTCTCATCTTTGCCTTAGAGTAAATGTTGACCTTTCGGCAGTTTGTTCTTAATACAGAAGAGAGATCTTTTTAAAACATAAGTCGCATACGTCTCCATTCTGCTCAGAACCTTCCATTGACTTCCCATTTCACTCAGGATTAAAGGCAAGTACTTACCATGACATACAAGGCCTTATGTGATCAGGGTTCTGGTACCTTTCTGACTTAATACTACTTTTTCCCTTGCTTTTCTATTCCAGTCACACACTGACCTCCTTGCTCTTTCTCAACATGGCAGGTACAGTCCAAACTTAGGGTCTTTGCACTGGCTGTTCCCTCTATCTGGAATGCTTTCCCCTCCTATATCTACATTGTCTGGTGGATTTGAACTGCCAACCTTTTGATTAGCAGCCATAGCTCTTAACCACTACGCCACCAGGGTTTCCATTGTTGTTAGGTGACATCAAGTTGGTTCTGACTCATAGCGACCCCATGTACAACAGAATGAAACACTGCCCAGCCTTGCGCTATCCTCACAATCATTGTTATGTTTGAACCCATTGTTGCAGCCACTATGTCAATCCATCTTGTGGAGGGTCTTCCTCTTTTTTCACTGACCCTCTACTTTACCAAGCATGATGTCCTTCTCTAGGGATTAGTCACTTCTGATACCATGAACAAAGTAAGTGAGATGAAGTCTCACCATCCTTGCTTCTAAGGAGGATTCTGGCTATACTTCTTCCAAGACAGATTTGTTTGTTGTTTTGGCAATCCATGGTATATTCAATATTCTTCACCAGCACCATAATTCAAGTGCATTAATTATTCTTTGGTCTTCCTTATTCATTGTCAAGTTTTCGCATGCATATGAGACAATTGAAAACACCATGGCATGGGTCAGGCACACCTTGTTGCTCAAGGTGACATCTTTGCTTTTTAACACTTTAAAGAGATATTTTGCAGCAGATTTGCCCAATGCAATGTGTTGTTTGATTTCTTGACTGCTGCTTCCACGGGTATTGATTGTGGATCCAAGTAAAATGAACCCTTGAAAACTTCAATCTTTTCTCCATTTATCCCTCGTTACTTTCAATTCTACAGTTTACTGAATTGTAACTTTATCAATTAGTACCTTCTTGACTATACTATTAATACTCTCAACTCTCTTCCAGTCAATTCTCACCCTCTGTACTTCTGATACTTCTTACCTTGCTCTAATGTTTCTATTTCTATGGCATTTATAACCTTTTATGACATTATATAAAACCCTGGTGGCATAGTGGTTTTGTGCTACGGCTGCTAACCAAAGGGTCGGCAGTTCAAATCCTCCAGGCGCTCCTTGGAAACTCTATGGGGCAGTTCTACTCTGTCCTATAGGGTCACTATGAGTCGGAATTGACTTGACGGCACTGGGTTTTTTTTTTTTTTTTTGGTTTATAATTTATTTATTTATCATATTTGTTATTTATTTTCTATCTGCCCATGCTAGAATATAGACCCCTTAAGGGCAGAAATATTTGTCTGTTTTGTCCACTGATGTATCCACAGGGCCTAGAACAGCATTTACAGGGTCTAGCACTCTATACAGCACATAGTAGGTGCTTAATAAATAATTATTGAATTAGTGGATGTGCTGTGCCTCAGAGTTAGGCAGCCACCTGACAGATCCAGATGATTGTTACCATGTAGAAACACAAGCTTAATATTGCCAGATCTTTCTATTTTTTGCCCCCCCCCAAAACAGAAATCTAGATATTTATGTAAAATCTCCCAAATTTTAAAATTACTCTTTGGGACCTCCACCCCCATGAAATATTCCTACTTAGATGGAACCAATGGACTTACAGTTTGCAAACTTGGAACTAGTGAGTTTGGGCTCCAACATTAACTTGGGGAGTCATCTCAGGCCAGGGCTGGGGCAGATTTTATAAAATAAAATTCCTAGGAATGAGCATTCCTAGGATTAGAGGAATATTGCCACTAACCCTAGAGTACATATAAACAGTCAGTAAGGTCAAATGGTTCCTCTGTATGTGGCAACTGGCTGCATGCAAGCTTAATCCCTTGCGCAGCTATGGAAGTCACCGAGAAGAATGCACTGGTCAGCACAGGGACCCTTACTGTTATCTACGGTGTATTGAGATGGGATTCTTTCAGGAGGGTTCTATTGCTATAAATTGGCACTTCTCCTCCACCTTCTTGCCTGTCAGTGATGAAACAAAATGTATATATCATTCCCAACTCCTTCAAAAAGAAAAGGACTGAAGATATGCAATTACTTTAATCTCGGGCTTGAAAAAGTATCCATTTAGGTACCTCTCTGGACGAGTATGGAGCCCTGGTGATGCAGTGGTAAAGTGTTCAGCCACTAACCAAAAGGTCAGCAGTTTGAATCCACCAGCTGCTCCTTGGAAGCCCTATGGGGCAGTTCTACTCTGTTCTATAAGGTCACTATGAGTCGGAATCCACTCGACGGCAATGAGTATGGACAAGTGCCATTTACTATGGTGAATCCAAGAGAAAATTATGACACATCATCTGCCTTTAAGGCATTACTAAGGAAGGATATGGACTAGCTATACTTCTTCCATACCTGACTATATGGTGCAGTATTCTACATCACTGTATCATACTGAGTAAGAGTATAGGCTCTGGAGCTGGACAGTGTAGGGCTGGATCCTGGCTGTACCACTTACTAGCTGTGTGATCTTGAGCAGTTTATCTGACCATGCTGTGCTTTGGTTTCCTCGTCTGGAAAATGAGGATTCATTTGTGTATTAAACTGACAATTTTTTGAATACTAAAAAGTATTAAATGAGGGAGATTAAGGTTCCTACTCTCTCAGGATTTACATTCTAGAGTGGGGGAAACATACAAATTCCAAATACTTTGGATAATGATACATGACTATGATGAGAATAAAAGGGGGTCATGTCCAGGAATGACTGGAGGTTACATTAGGTTGGGTGGTAAAGAAGGGACTCTCAGAGAAGGTGACATATAAGCTGAGACATGAATGGCAAAAAGGAGCCAGCCTTGTGAATATCTTGGGGAAGAGTGTTTCTATCAGAAAAAAAGGAACAGCAAATGCAAAAATCATTAAACTGGAACTGGCTTGCTATATTCAAGGAGGCTGAAGAAGGCAAGTCTGGATGGAGCACGGTGAGCAGGGGAAAATGGTACTAGATGAATCTAGAAAGGGAGACAGAGGCCAGATCTTGCTGCATATTGTGGACCAGGATAAGAAATTAAAAAAAAAATTATTGTGGTAAAATATATATAACATAACGCTTGCCATCTTATCCATTTGTAAGTGTACAATTCAGTGACATTAATTACAAGAGATTGATTTCTATTCTAAGTGGTGTCAGAGGCAAATAGAGAGTGTTTCTGCTGTCGTCATTTTTGTTTACTTGCTTTAAGCAGGGACATGACATGATACGATTTCCATCTTAAAAAAGACCACCTTGGCTGCTGTGGTAAGACAACCAACGAGGCCAGATGTGACAGTGGCTTGGATTGGGGTGGTAGCTGTGGAGAAGGGGAGAAGTGAATGGATTCTAGATAGGTATTGAAGAATGATCCAACAGGACATACTGACATGATGTGAGAAATGAAATATTGATGTGAGAAATTAGAAGAATTGTTAAGTAAATTGAATGTCTCCTGTGTTTGCAGCTTAAGTGACTGAGTGATCATGGTCCTATTAACTGAGAGAACACTTGGGAGGAGCAGGAATAATACGTGCCACAGAGAATGTTGACAAGTACTTAGCACCGATGCTGGCATGCAGTCAACATGCAATTCGTTCTCTTATTTCTACTTCTGCCACCACCACCACCACCACCACCACCACTAGCTAGATATTTTAGCCCTTATTTATAATAACCTTATGAAGTAGGTAATATTATTGAAGATAATGAAACTTATACTCACAGAGGTTAAGGAACTTTCCCAATGACAACATGGCTAGTAAGTGGTGGAGCTAAGACTTGGACCCAAGTCTATCTGACTCCAGAGCCCTGCACATATCAGTTTGCTCTACTGTCTTCTTGTTTATTACCTGTTTTTACTGTCCCTAATATCCCTAATGGAAACCCTGCATGGCTTAGTGGTTAAGAGTTCGGCTGCTAACCAAAAGGTTGGCAGTTCAATCTACAAGGTGCTCCTTGGAAACCCTATGTGGCAGTTCTACTCTGTACTAGAGGGTCACTATGAGTCAGAATTGACTTGGCGGCAGTGGGTTTGGTTTTTTCCCCCCTAATAGGTATCTGTATTTGTACACCACAGCAAATGAGACATGGTTGCTTATGTTAATTACTGCCTGTGTGAAGATCTGTGGTTCTGTATGTTTTCAGTGTCCTAGTGCATAATACTGTCTGGTGGTAAGGATGGAATTCTATTGATTAGAAAGTTGGATAGGAGGGAGGGGAAAAGGGACTCACTGCTTAGGGGACACCAAGCTTCTGGTAAGGATGATGGGAAAATTTGGAAACAGATAATGGTAATGGCTGAACAACATGATAAATGTAACTAACGTCAATGAATTGTGCATGTGAGGAATGTTAAAAAGGCAAACGATTTGTTACATGTATATTTACCACAACAACCAAAAAAAGAAAGATGGACAACAGAGGGCAATGAGATAGAGGTTATAAGTTCATGAAAAGTGAGAAATCTAGTTAAAGCAGTAATTTTCAGAGACAGAGCCAGAATACTTGTCTTACAATGTTTGAAACCTTTTGTAATCATTATGCAGTTTTCCAAACATTATACAGAAATGCTTAAAAGTTGCTTTCTACCAAAGAAGAGAGATTGAAGAATTGTGAAAGATGTATACCCTTAACTGGCTTTCTTTTTGTTTACTCTGGCTCCCAAACCTCCAGGATACAAGACTGGCACGTGAATCATTTAAAGGAGCATATACATCAGTATATAACCAAGTGCTGCTGCTGCTGTTGTTAGGTACTGTCGAGTCGGTTCTGACTCATAGCGGCCCTATGCACAACAGAACGATACACTGCCTGGTCCTGCGCCATCCTTAGTTTGTCATACTGTGGGGACTTGCGTGTTGCTGTGATGCTGGAAGCTATGCCACCGGTATTCAGATACCAGCGGGGTCACCCATGGAGGACAGGTTTCAGCTGAGCTTCCAGACTAAGACAGACTAGGAAGAAGGACCTGGCAGTCTCCTTCTGAAGAGCATTAGCCAGTGAAAACTTTATGAATAGCAGTGGCACCAAGTGCTAAGATGAATAAAATCAGGTGTCATAAATATATGGTTATATTTTTCAAGAGCTCATTGCATGAAACTAGTTCCCTTCGTTCACCCTAAAGCTGAAATATTTCATAGTGGCACAGAAATAAGAGCTCATTCCTTCCTAAGTACAGTTTTGTTTTTAATGAAAGGGATGTTTTTCAGCCAATACCATTTCAACTCTCAGGCACCTATTATTCATTAAACAAATATTTATTGAGTGCCTATTGTGTGAAAGATACTAAAAAAGGCAAAAGTGAATGGCAGGGCTCCTGCCTTCTATTAGATTAAAAGGGGGGAATTAAGACATTTGTACAAATTACAATTGAGCAAGCATAACTCAAATAAAAGACAGGACCCTATACTGTCCAACATAGAACTGTCTTTTAAGAAACATAGTGCATTACGAGAGGGAGGAGGGAGGGAGGTTGGGAGAGGGGTATTTACTAAATAGATAGTAGACAAGAACTACTTTGGGTGAAGGGAAGGACAACACTCAACACAGTGGAGGTCAGCATAACTGGACTAAACCAAAGAAGTTTCCTGAATAAACTGAATGCTTCGAAGGTCAGCGAAGCAGGGGCAGGGGTTTGGGGACCATGGTTTCAGGGGACATCTAAGTCAATTGGCATAATAAAATCTATTAAGAAAACAAAAAAGAAACAGTCTAGAAACCAAAAATAATTTTTAAAGTTTGAATAAGAATTTACTGTAGTCCCTTGAAAAACATCAAGGGGGAGCCCATTTGTAACCCCCAGCAACACTTCTTACAATCATCTTTTCATATTGCTTTCACTCTCAATATCTCTGACATGCTGCAGCTGCCCAGAAGCTTCTCTCATCACTCCTCACTCCCATCACTTCTCACTCTCATCCCCAACTAAAAAAACCCTCCCTGGAATGCAGCCTCTGCAAGTTTTTTCTTTTTGCCCCTTCTCATCTTCTATCTTCTTTTTTTTTTCTTTTTCGTTCTGAGAAACTCTTGTTCTACTTCAAATGTAATTTAATGAAACTAGCCTGACTGCTTGCAATCCATCAGCTCTTTCTGCCCGTTACCGCTATTCAGCGTAGTAAATGCCCAGGAACTGCTCGGGAACAACAAGAATCTCCCTAAAACTTGCTGGATTGGGAGAGGCTCTTGTAGCCAAAGAGAGGCTTACCTTTGGAGGATGGGGGTGGGGAAGGTGGGGGGAGCTGCAAGTGCTAACTTAATGTCTTTTATTCCATCATACATGAGAATAAAATGAAATATGCTATATAAAAAAAAAAAAAAGAGATAAAGCAGTAGTAGAGTTGAGAGTAGGGAAAAATAGTTTTTGGCTTACGGAATCAGGAAAGGCTTCCTAGAGGAAGTGGTGGTTGAGACAGCGCTTGAGGATTTAAACAGGTGGCAATAGTTTCATCTAGACAGATGAAACAGTGTTCAAGGGCAAAACCCAAAACCAAACCCATTGCCGTCAAAGTCGATTCCGACTCATAGCGACCCTATAGGACAGAGTAGAACTGCCCCATAGAGTTTCCAAGGAGCACCTGGTGGATTCTGCCGACCTTTTGATTAGCAGCCATAGCTCTTAACCACTATGCCACCAGGGTTTCCATTCAAGGGCAAGGAGGCAGTAAAACCTGGGCTATGCCCCAGGAAAAATGGGGAGGTCCACTTGGCTGGAACTTGGGTTTACCAAGACCTTTTTCTGAATGTGACTCTAACAATAACTAACGCTGCTTTGTGGAGGTTTCAGATATAATTTTGGAGCATGAGGCTTTAAGACAACGACCAATTCTTAAAAAAGAAGCTAAAAGACACAGCTAACGTGCACCTTAACTTGCAGTCAGATAACTATGCACGTTTTCAATAGATGATGTTTCCATGGAGAAAATGTATATTTAAAGGGTGTAAAGTCCTTTCTATGACCCTACCCTTATTAAAGAAAGGAGATGGTGCTGTCAATCACAGGATGGACTCCAACTTCTTTTCTCAGGGAGGGAGATGAATCCACATGGAGCCATCCCCATTCTCTTACCATTCTCACAAGTCATCCACCTTGGCAAGACAGCAGCTTAAAGTTTGATGGGTACAGACTGTATCTATGGCTATGAAATAGAGAAAAACTAAGTAGAAGGGTGATGTGTAGTTCCACCCCATAGTCCTGATCTCATTAAAACAAGACTCAGGGTCACAGCAATCTACACAGGCTCATTTCCAGACCAGATCAGACTTTTCAACATGAAGGCATTATGCACTTATCTGTGTAGACAGATAACTATATGTATTTTTAATTTTTCAGCCCCCATATCCTGACTGTTTTCCAACACCTTAACTCCCCATAAAGAGGTACTGTTTAAAGAGGGTGGTTTGGCCAGATTTCAGATTGACATTCTTCCCTTTTACTCTCAGGCAAGCAGTATCTCTTTCCTCCTTTTAAACTCAGTCTAAAGCTTATGCCTGAATTACCCCCTCACACACACATAACACATACATATGTATGACCAGGCTTTCCATACATGTTGGTGTTGACTTATTGGCTGTAGCCCTCAGATCACTAGGGTCTGGAGGGTTCTTAATTTGATCAAATGAACCCTTTTCTTTTGTAATGTGCTAAGTAATGCTAATACACCTGTTGCCATTGAGTCGATTCCAACTCACAGTGACCCTACAGGACAAAGCAGAACTGCCTCCTAAGAGTTTCCAAGGAGTGCCTGGTGGATTCGAACTGCTGACTTCTTGGTTAGCAGCTGCAGCACTTAACCCCTACACCACCAGGGTTTCCAGTGGTACTAATAGCAACAGAAATAGGCGGCATGAAGGCAGTTAGTATGAGGTGAGAGTGTAAACAATGACGCTGGGGGAGGGTGCGAAGTCATGGAAAATTCTGATTTTTAAGGCCTCTAAGAAAGTTTCCTAGTAGGGAATGTCTCTGTACAAACACCCTGGCAAACTTTTGAATGTGATCCCATATAAACAAAGATGAAAAAGCATTGTTTTTTTTTGCCAATAAAGCATGGTTTGAGTCGTTTTTACTTTCCATTATTTTAGAAACAGGTATAGCCAAGTTTGACTTCCCAGCATGTGGATGGGTCATCAGAAAGAGGAGGGAGGTCAACAGAGGAGCCTTCCCTGGTCATTCCCCTTCACCACTTTGCTTGCTGTTATTCCACATGGCAAGCCCAGAGAGGACCGCTGTATCTTCTCCAGAGGGAAAAATCACTGATTTTGACCAAGGCCTTAGTCCCCATGGAATTTCCATCCCCTTCCCTAACCCACCAGAGCTGGATCTGTCTTCCAGCAACATTGTTTAAAGCATTCCTACTCATTTGCTGCCCATCTCACTAAGCTCAAGGACTCAAAGGCCAAGTCAGATCACTTGGGTTTGCTGAGGATGTTCAGTGACAGAAGGGAATTCATTTTAGTTTTATAAATTCTTTTCTTTTGTCCTTACACAGAGAAAACTTTAAAATGGGCATAACACATGAAACCATGAAAATGTCGATGTCTTTCCTTATTCTTACCAAACAGCAACTAACAACGGCAACCAAACATAAAACCCAAATCTAAACAAATTGACTGATTCTTTTAATGAAAAAAAAAAAAAAAGTCATGAAACCAAGCTGTGACACTGGAGAGATTTGGGTCTGGTGCCCCTCCTAGAACTATCTTCCTTTTCCAGCGTTCCCTTCCAGGCTCAGAGGCTTATCTATGGAAAACTGTGCCTGTGGCAAGCACTGAAATCGCACTCCTGCAGAGGTGTCGCGAGGGTAGCGAGCACCCGCGGCAATCTCTAAGTTGCGCCCCCGCTCCCCCATTTCAAGATACACGTTGATAACCGTGACACATCAGCAGAAACGCCTTACTCCCTCTTGTTCAGCTGCCACAGTCAGGCGCCTTTCATATTTTTGGCAACTTAGAATGTCACTCCTACCTCGTCTGGTGCCCCCTTGGACTTGCACCCGGGGGCAAGTTCCCCCTCTGCCCTCCCACTCGTTATGCCTCTGCACCCCTGTCCAAACATCTGACACCCATCTTTTATATAACTTTACCATATCATCAGCTCAAAAATACAAGTCGAGCTCGTTCAATCTTTTACTTAACACATTATGATACTACGAGAAAATTACAACTGCATCTTCCTTGCTTTCAGTGATGAAAATTGGTCTATCATGTGCTCAAAGTCGTTTTTGTCAGTTTCTTCTCTTTCTACACTCAGCAGAGCAACATCAGAGTCTGCCTTGACCCATGGAGGCTCTCAAATATGGAAGTATTAGTGTGAACTTGCTGAATGATCTCACAGCTGGTGATGGAAACTGTGATAGTTAATAAGAACTGCTCAGTGGTATGTGTGTGCTCCCCCCCACCTTCAAGTGGCATCCAGGGCACATGCCATACCTACCATACCTTAGATACACGTCTGCTCCCACTGCCCTCCTCCTTAAATTTTTTTTCAGTTTGGTCCTATCAAATTGGATCCTCCCTGCAGTGATGTTCCTTTCCTTTCACTCCCTACTCCCACCCTCACAGTTATTCCAAAAAGTGCCATTGCCCAGAAGCCTCCACCCGACCCTGACCTCCCGTCCTCTCTCTCTCAGGTGCCTTGTCTGTCTACATCATGGACATGCAGGCAGGAGCCCCCTCGGTTCCCCGCCGCTGCCACACACATCAGTGTTTCTTCTCCTTCTCTCTTTCTGTCCCAGAGGAAGAGGTGGCCTTTCCAAATCCATCCAACAGATTTATTTCATTTATTTAAAAAAAGAACTTGTGAACACTTAATTATTTCACTTTACACATCAAAGAAGTATACAAACAAGTAAAAGTCCCCCACCCTATGCACCTCTTCCCCACCCAAACCCCCCTATTGTCCCACACCCCACTGCCTCCCATCCCTGACCCTCATCCCACCCCTCCCTTGCTAACATCTTGTTTGGTAAATGTTTTTCTCAGACCTTTCTCTATGCTTAGTCAGACATAAATCTGTAAGTCAAACAATCTACAATAATGCATTTTATACGTGTACCAAAAAAACCCAAAACTCATTGCCCTCCAGTCAATTCTAACTCATAGTGATCCTATATGGCAGAGTAGAACTGCCCCATAGGGTTTCCAAAGAGCAGCTAGTGAATTCATACTGCTGACCTTTTGGTTAGCTACCAAGTGCTTATACACTGCACCACCAGGGCTCCATATATGTACAGACTTACAGAAATTCTGGGGAGTTCTGCAAAAAACAAAAGGGAACCTGTCATATGATTATTTTTCATGTAACAACACAGTGGATATGTCACCAATACAGTATGCAGGATTTACCTCATTCTTTTCTATATTTCTTGCATTTTAAAGATTTCTTTAGCTATGTCTTCCGTGACTCACGCTCCTCCCATATTCAAAAAACCCTCTCTCAACGGTGTATCCTCCCTTACTCCTTCCCTTCACAGCCAAAGGTCCTTGAAAAAGAGCTTTCCACCTGGGACTTCTCACTTCACACTTACTCCGCAGTCCCTTGCAGTTTGGCTTCTGCCCCTATCTTGCCCCTGGGTCAGTGGACACACGGGGCCCCTCTGCAGCCCTGGGCATTGCTGAACACGCTCCCCTTGAAACTCTCTTCTCAGCTTCTTTGATCCTCTTCTCTTCTGATTCTTTTCCTGTTCTTACTGTTCATTTCCTTTGTGGTTCTCAACCAGGGGCGATTTTGCCCTCCAGTGAACATGTGTTAATATCTGGTGACATCTGTGGTGGTCACAACTGAGGGGAGGCTTGCTACAGGCATGTAGTGGGTAGACGCTAGGGATGTTGCTAAACATCTTACGATGCACAGGCTAGCCCCCTACATCAATGAATTATACGGCCCCAAAAGTCCAGAGTGTTTAGCTTGTAAAAGTCTGCCCTCAAGGGATATAAACAAGCCCAAAGGCATTTCTGACAAGTGCATTTTCATGAAACATAACTGTAGGAACTGGGAAAGTGGTTAGGCAGCCACTTTCTCTGGGGTCATGGGATCAACTTCTGCTTTTTTACACCTCTCTGTTCCCTGGGACCTCATCCTGGCATCCTCTAAGACACTTGCCTCTGTAAAGTACATGGTTCTCCTCCCCTAGTTAGGGCCTAGGCCTCAGCATCCATGGCCTGGACCCTGGCCCCAACACCAGGTAACCCACTGCTCCACTGCCCAACACCATCGTGACTATGGAATCTGCCTCTAGTGTGAGAATCTGCTAGGCTCAGGATGGGTCAAATGTCCACTCCTAATCATCTAAGGCCTACATGCGGGTGGGTGTTAATAAACATGCCTGCCTAGGTCCACCAAAGGCTAAAGTGGCAAGGAGACACACAAATAGAAGCTGTAGTAGTTCTGGACTGGCCAATGCTAATGTCCTGGAACACAAAAGGGGTCATCAAAATACAACTCTGTCTCTGCTCTCTCCCCCTAACCTCTGGATCTACACCCTCCCAGGCCCCCCCACCGTCTGCCCCACCCGCTACAGGTCACCCCACCCCCACCCCCACCATCCACCCCACTTCACCTCCCTCCTGCCTCCTTTACCCCCACTCCCCCTCCCTCGGAAAACTGATTTCCCATTAGGATATGTTTCTGTTCCAGCTCACATTTCCGCATTCACTCAGACTTTTGTAGCCAGATTCCCCTCCCACAGCGGAAGCAAGTTTTCCGCCGTGAAAAATTCACAGCTTTACACCAAGAGCAGTCCCAATCTCCCAACCTGCGCACTAATGGAGCTCTTCTCTGCTTATGGAATTTGGGGTCTCTCCTGCTTCTTTGGGGTTCTTGAGGATCTATTCCCTGGGCCCCTCCCTCAGACCAAAAGCTAACATCAGAGGCCCCCCGATGGGGAGCCATCTGAGGTGGAACTGATGCTGTGAACGTGGCTGTTCGTGGGGATGGTGTGGGTGCGGGTGGGTCTGGGAATGAGGATGAGGGGCAGGAGTATGAGTATGTGAATGAGGCAGGGAGTTGGACAGGAAAGTGTGCCGGCGAGGCTGTGGGCCCAGGTTTCACAGCCCCAGAGAAATAAACCTTGGCTGTTCCCAATGACCTGAGCTCGCCCTCCCGCTGCCCTTCGGAGGTGAAATTTTTCGGTTTCACAGCTCCAAGAAGCTGCAGGAAGCTTCCGCTCAGCTCCCGTGTCGCCTCAGTAGCAGGGGTGGTAGTAGCTCCTGCTGCATCCCTCTCCTCCTCTCCTCCTGTGGCATCAGCAGCAGCAGTGGTAGCAGGAGCCGCCATCGCCTTCTCTTCCTCTTCGCCTTCTCCTTCTGTCCCAGCCCCATCATCAGCGGCCACAGTTGGCCACCCTGTGGTCCGCTCCAATGGCTGCCGCAGTTCCTGGGGAGAAGGAAACAGAATTAAGACATGTTCTGGGGGTGAAGGGAGGGGCTGAGTGGGGGGTGGGGCCAGAGGGCGGAAAAGGAGGGACTTGCGGGGCCAGGAGAGTGGAGGACCCGCCCTGGAGCAGCTCTTACAGCCTGGAGGAGCTTCCGCCTCAGCTGGTCCCGCTCCTCCTGCACTTCCGCCAGAGAGGCCCGGAGCAGCTGCAGCTGAGAAGCCGCGTCCTTCCGCTCCAGTTCCTGCTGCGCAGTGAGCACCTTCAGGTCTGCAGCCAGGGACTGCGCGGCCGACCTATGCAGCTTGGCGAAGTCGTGCAGCCACTGCACCCTGCACCCCTGTAAATGGCTCTGCCTGCAGGCGAAGCGCACGCTCAGGGCCAGGCCGCCCCAGGCGCAGGCTTCCTTGGCCTCGCTGGACACAGTGCTGTTTTCCAGGATGGCCCTGAGCTTGCCCTCCACCTCCTCCCAGGACGAGGACATATTCTCGATGTAGAACTCGGGGCCTTTCACGTGCCCAGCCATCTTCTCGTTGATGAAGTCCGCCACCTTGGCATGGTGGAACCCACCACAGGGGTCCTCAGGGTTCAAGGCCATGAGAGTTGAGGCCCTTAGCGGCTTTGCCAGCCCTACGGGGAAGGATCAACCTGTTAGGTTCTCTCCGTCCCTCCCTCTCCGCCACCCACCCGCCACCCACCCTTGAAATGACGCTCTGACCAGATTGCCTCACCTCTCCGGGGCCAGAGGAGGTGCAGGCCAACCGCCCCGTCTACCACGCCCACGGAGAGAAAGCGCCTCTCTCCTCGCAAAGCCTCCTGGGAAAAGAAGCCTCAGGCCCAACCCCTGAGGCGACTACCCTAGGGCTGTTCCAACTTCCAGAGTCTGTGGGGGTGAGTGCGAGTGCATAGCTGCCGATCCAAAGGCTCTGGAAGTCAGGAGGAAACAGGAGTGGTCAGAAAAGCCTTGCCACCAAGAAAATAAGATTCTTAGAATCAAGTAAAAATAGCATCCCCATCATAATAGTTTGTCCCACCCCGTTCAGAGGAGACCCCCTCCTCCCGACGGTGGAATGTTCCATAACAGGAAACAGCCTCACTTCCTCAGCGGCCTCTGGCGCCACCCACTAGAAAAGATTCTGTAGCTGCTGCTCCTGTTCCAGAAGCTTCTGAATTCTGGTACAGAGAGCGGCAAACTTTTCCTGTACGGGGCCGGGAAATAAATATTTGAGGCTTTCTGGGCCTTATAGTCTCTGTCCCAAGTATTTACAGCACAGAAGCCATAGTCAACATCTGACTGTGTTCTAGTAAAACTTTATAAAGACAGGCAGCTGGCAACATTTGGTCTGTAGTTTGCCTTCTCTTACATCCGTATGTTTGTAAATATTTTATCTAGTTGCTCAATGCAGAAACCTGAAAACCATCAACACGTACCTTCCCCTTAATAATTTATATTGAATCAGTCACTGAGTCTTGTTAAGACTACCTCAGAAATTTCTCTTGACACTCATTCCCACTTAGGGAATGCTCATGTCTTTCCTAAATAGTCTCCCTGGCTTTAATCTCTTAATTCCTAATCTCTTCCTAATTGTTTTTTAATGATCATGCTACTCTTAAGCTTAAAAATATTTGATGGTTCCCTATAATACACTTCTTGGCTTCATATTCAAAGCTACTTAGAGTCTCACTCCAGCCTACCCTTCTAACTTAACTCTTTCCATTCTCATTTCCTCCATCGTTTATACATCCTAGGGACCAGCCATGCAGAGATAAACTAATCTTGAATTTTAAGTTATTTTTCATCTTGAAAAATCAAGGCATTCCTTATTATATGGACGTTATGTTCTGTTCTATGAACTACATTGAAAAAGACAACATTTCTTCTCTAAGCATCTTATGTCAGATAGTGAGAGAGAAAAAATAACCAGGCATTAAAATATTACCTATGAAGGTGGTTAAATCCCAGAGTTTTGAAGTTGCACTGTTTTAGTTCTCTTCTTAAATACTGTTTTGTGTATTCTTTCCATCTCGACTTGTGTGTTTTATTTATCAATCCTCAGTGGAAAGAGTTCATGTTCTGACTTGTTGGATAGTGATTTCTACAGAAAGAGCATTCGGGGTAATGTAGAAAATGCAATGATGAGGAAAGGGTCGAGAGACTGGAGTCAGAGAGCCCCATTAGGGGAACGCCACAGTAGTTCAAGACATGAACTAAGACAGTGGAAGTAGGGATGGAGAGCCATTTAGTAAGTAGAATTCATAGAAATGTCAGGGATGAGGATGAGGGAATGCTTAGGATAACTCTCAGGTTTCTGGTATAGGGGATCAAGTAGATAGTGATGCTGTAGACTTAGATGGGGGATAAGGAGAAGTTGTTTGGGATGAGTTCTCCTCTAGACATATTGATGTTGAGATACCTATAGGGCATCCTGGTAGAGATGCTCAGTAGGTAATTGGATAAATGAGACTGGAACTTAGGAGAGACATCAGGGCTGGAGATGCAGTACTGGAAAGAGGGAGTTGAATTCATAGTAGGAGTTGAGATCACCCGGGGAGAAGATGTAGCACCAGAAGAACAGAGGGCTTAAGGTAAAGCCCTGCCCTGCTTCTGTGAATCTCTGTTTTCTACCATTGTCCACCAATGTCATTGGTTGTTTTACCACTGACCCCCTTATTCTTTTATCTTCCAGCCTCAGAATAGCTTTTACCCTATCTCTTTTATTCCGTCTGTAATAATTGAAACATGGACTTCAGCTTGTGATCATTTGGCTCTGTATGCTCTCATCCTTCCACTTCTGCTTAAAAGCTCTTCTAGAAAATTAAGCATTTTGTTTCTTTTAGACAAAGAATTGGTGAGGAAGAATAGATTGTAGGGGAGAGATAATGGGTTCAGTTTTATACTGATAAGTTGAGTGCCTTCAAGACAGGCACATGGAGTCATAGTTGGATGACTATACTGGGCTGGAACTTTGGAGGACAGAACTGGAGATTCATATTATGGCTGTCATCAGTGGTTAGTGGTTGGAGCCTAGCGTCTGAATAAAATTACTGGAGATGAAGATTGGGGGAGAAAATAAAAGGAAAATAACAGAGGAAGGTAATCCTGAGGCCTGGAGAAGGTGGCCAACATTTTGGGAATAGACTGAGCCGTAAGGACCAGCAATAAAGTTGTAAGGAGTAGTCAGAGAAGTAAACAATCAGAATAGGGAGGTATCTTAGGAGTAAGGAGAGATGTAGAAGGTAGAAAAAGTGGCTACTAGTTTCAAATAATTCAGGGATGTCACGTAGGGTGAGGAAAGAGAGGTCATTAGATTTGGCTAACAAGGTATCTTTAGTGAGCTTAGTGATAGAAATTCAGTAGAATGATGAGGCAGAAGCCAGATGATAGAGTGTTGTGGAGTAAAGTTAGAGGAGCAAGTAGAAATTTTGAGTGTGGACAATTTTTTCAAGACCTCTGGCAGTGACAATTATGGTGGGTAGGCAGGAGTCAGAGAACAGATAATGGATTAATAGAGTATGACAGTTTAGTTGTTGAGACAATTGAGTTATATAGCTTTTAACACAAAGGGAGAATACTCTGGTAACTACTGTATGGGGAGGAAGGTAACATATAAAGAAAACTCTGCTTTGGCAGTGTAACCCAGTGGGCATTAAAGCAAAACGGCATATTGGCAGAAGCAAAAATATTGGTGTAATCTAAATAAGAAGCAGTAAGGAAGTGAGAAGTCATCATTAGAGTTAGTGGAGTTGGTCAAGGAAGGCTTTGTAGAGGAGTTTTTTTTTTTTTTTAACAGAAACATCAGACTTTTCCCCAGACTTAAAGTCTTCTCACTACAATATGATGTGTCACAGAAGATTGACACTCTTAAACATGTCTTCAACTGAACAAGAAAGCAGGGATCAGTTACACCATGGTAGAAGGAAATATATTTTAATTTACCTTGATTGTTCCCTTACCTTTCCCCACACTCTCGGTCAGTCACTGGCAGCTAGATTTTGAACAAGCTACCTGTACCCTTAGGTGGCAGATTGCAATTGCTTTCCTTGGGAATGGTAACTTGAACTTACCACTAGAAAGATCCACAATAGTCAATTATCTATAAATAGATTAGCATATATATGCATACATGTGTATGTGTATATATGTATACATATGTATGTATGTGTATATAGTTATTTTTCTTGAATAGGTTTCTAATTTAAATGGTTAACCCCCAAATAAATTATAGATTGTTTTGAATTCAGAGGATATTTTGATGGAAAAATTTTATCTTTAGTGAGTAGTTTTAAATATATATATATATATATATAATTTCTACTGTAACCTGGTCCACTGGCTGCAGTTTGTTTTTTTTTAAACAACAAAATAAAATACCTTGATTCACAGTTTGGCATGGGAGTCAGTAGATTAATGTGGTAATAGTAAATGATGATTCCAGCAGTGGTTAATTTTTACTGAGCATTTAGTATATGCCAGGTACTGTGTTAAGTGTCTTAAGTGAACTATCTCATTGTTGGGAGACAGTTCTCCATGGGTCTCTCACATTTCTCCATGTCTTGTGAGCAGAGGCTCTTATTGTCTTTTGTCCTAGATTATCTTTTTAAGAACGTTGGTTTGGAGAACAGTCTTGGAAGATACAAATAGTGTCTCCCTCCAGAGCAAAAGGCTTTCTTAGGAAAGGAGATAAGGATAGCTGTTTTACTTGTTCCCATGTTACATATGAGAAAAACAGACTCAGTAACCTGTCCAAAGATCCATAGTTAGGAGACATGTCTCCTGTCTCCAGAGGCCATCTTTTCAAGCAGTGAGCTGCTCAATTCCAGTTCACTTGAAGTCCCTGGGTCAACCTTTCTTCTTACTGCATCACAAACTGTAGGGAAATTATTTTTGAGTAATCATCAGAAATGTTATCAGTGTCATGCCAAAGGCTGCATGTTCATGTTAGCAGGAGAGAAAAGCAGTTAATAAAGCATTCTTTGTTCATTCCTTCAGCAAACCCTTTTTTTGTTCACTAACCAGGTTTCTGCCTGATGTATAAAAATGTACATGAGCTTAAAAGCTATTATATTGACATTGCTGTAAGCTAGAGACATCATCCATGAAAGGCGAAAACCAACCAACCAACAAAACCCTGAACTTTTCACTGCTCTACTACTAACCTAGAAATAAGGCTATTTATTTATAGATTACAACTGATAAAAGGAAATTTTTTGAAAGATTTTGTGTTTCCACAACTAACCTAGAAATAAGGCTATTTATTTATAGATTACAACTGATAAAAGGAAATTTTTTGAAAGATTTTGTGTTTCCCCAACCTACTATAGCACAATTATTTAAATTATTGTATTAAGTTTAAACCTACTTTACAACGTTTATAACAGCATGACACATGGTAGATGCTCAGCAAATGTCATTTGAGTGAGTCTGAAGGGTTGTGGTTCTTCATAGAATGATAATATTAATAAGTTGGTCAGAACTTCGGATCCTCTTGGCCTTTGAAAACATAAACAGTGCATGTTTGCACTTACATGTAGTTGTTTCTGTACTTTGTTACGAGTTAAAAGCGTTTTCTACAGAATTTTGTTATTGGAATTTCATCCAGGGGCTTGAGATCCTGTTTGTTTATGCATTTGTTTCTCTTCCCTAAATTTGCTGCAATATGGGTTCATAGTTCTTATGTTTTGGGGAGGACACTCTCTTTAAAAAAGGGTAGATTGTTTAATTGACAGTTATGCATAGCAGTCAACTCACATTTCAAAAATGTCAGAAAGTGAAGTTTTATTTTACTGATCATTAGATGGCTCTGGAATTTGCAAGGTAAGCATTTTGAAATGAGGATTCGAGGTCCCTACAATCGAAGGAACCACTTAGAAAAGTTCCAACTATATCCTGAGGCATTTTATCTAGGGCTTCTGCTTTTAGGTATGAAGAAGTTCCCTAATTTATTTAGTTTCTTTTCTCTGGCTTAGTCCTGGTGATACGAAAAATTCACTTAAACTCAAATTCTAAAACAAAACTTTAGGTTTTATAGTATAAGCATATGTTTTGTAAATGGGAGTTAGGAAGGTGCATCTGGATTTTTCTTGTATGTTTAAAATCCAAGTCTTGCTTTTCCCTGCAGAGAATCCAAGATCGGTCAACATTTTCCCTTGGAAATAACTCTGAAAAAAAAAGTATAAATTATGATGCGAACTAACTAACATTGAACCTTTGGAATAGAAAACCAGGTTTATTTATAAATTTGTGAATTCTGTGCTGTGCCCATTACCAACATTATTCTCTAAATGTTATATTTTTCACACCTGGTTTTCTTTCTAGCAGCTTCCCCAAGTTGGTATGGATAACCAAGTGTTAGTTTGGCTGTTAACCCATTTTAGCATCAAGTTCTGACATTAGTCTAGCAAAAGAACCAGAGGCTAGTGGTCAGGAAAACTTGGTTCTAATCCACTGACCATCTATAAGAGCTTGACCCTGTTATTTGTTCTCTCTATGACCTCCGTGAAATGTAGATAATATTCACCCTGACCATTTTCCTGGGTTATTGGTGAAATTAATGAATTACATTGAAAGATTATAAATGCATACAACTGCAAAGAGTTGCTGCAGCATCACTGCCAGGGCCCTTTTTTCACATCGAATCTGAATGTTCTCCTTGTCCTCCTGAGGATGTGGAAGAGAGAGAAAAAAGAACAGTCCCCATTCTAGCACACTCATCAGTCTGTCTCCTCAACTTTGCATGGCTCTAATTGTACCTAATGAAAGAAAAGGAACATTTTTAGGTCCCAGTTGTAGGAAACATTTTAAATAGAACTGGCCTGGGGCATTTTTCAAAATAAAATCTAAATAATGCAAGATTGTTAGCAGGAACTGTGCCAGGGCTGGATTACAGGACTAATAAAAATCAACCTGAGTCTCAGACTGTCAGGCAACCTTGATCACACTTCCCCTAGGTCAGCCATGGCAACAGCAGGACTCAAACCTGGCCTTGTCTTTAGGTTCCAGGGACCTTGGTCATCATCAAGGACTTCATTCCACGGCTCGTTCATGGGTTAACAAGCAAATTCTCAGCACCCATTCACATGCCAGAGATCAGAGTGAGAGGGAATTCATGCAGGGCCCTGGCCTAGGGTTGTTTTGTGGGTAAGGATTGGGGAGTAGGGAAACACTACCTCCTTCAACCCATCAGCTGTCCCCAGCCATTCCCATCCCAAGTCAGTGCAAGTGCTGCCAACATGGCCTACATAGTTTATACTCTGGAGGTATTGAGGAGTGAACGTATAGGAGCATCTAGTGTCTTTTGTCCCTAGAAGCCTTGCCTAGAGTTCTGGGCTTTATTATAGAAGGCATTTAGGAAGCTCCCAAAGGCTTAGTGGAGCTCTTACTAACCCTTTGATCTCTAAGGTTCTAGTCTTTGCCTAGTACCTAGTACTCTTAGTACCTAGCAGTTTCTTCCTGCCTTAGCTACTTTCTCTCCATTCACTTCTTTTTGTGCCACAGTCAATGTATCTTTCTGTTCCTTTCAAACTTATATGACCCTCTGGTACTAAACCTCTTGCCGAACTGACCTCTTCCAGCCTCTTTCCTATCAAGTAGCACTCTTAATCAGGAGTCATATCTTAACCCATTACAGTCAGTGTGTTGTTTTTATTATATTGGTGATTGTTCATGATTATTATATCTCATATAGATTATAAGTATTATTTATTAACAATACATATAACAATACTAGCAATACTAACAATTCTAATTATAGCTAAGTTTATTGAATACCTACTACGTGTCAGATACTGTATTAGGTGTTTCATATATATTATTTAATCCTCACAACAGCCTGGAGAGGTCAGATCTTATAATCATCCCAACTAAAAAAAATGATAAAATATTTTTTTTTCATAGTTATATAGTGAAGTGAACTCCTTCCTCCCACCCCCAATGAATCCCCATGAAGAGCTTCTTATCCTCATTTTTCAGATGAGAAAACAGAGACTTAGAGAGGTTAGATAACTTGCCCAAGGTCACAGAGCTAGTTGAACCCAGTGGGTCGTTATTCAAAGCTGGTGCCTCGTTAAAGATACCACTATGTTATACAAAAAAAACAAAACCAAACCCAGTGCCATCGAGTCGATTCTGACTCATAGTGACCCTATAGGACAGAGTAGCACTGCCCCGTAGAGTTTCCAAGGAGCGCCTGGCAGATTCGAACTGCCGACCCTTTGGTTAGCAGCCATAGCACTTAACCACTACGCCACCAGGGTTTCCCTACTATGTTATACTGGCCTTTTATTTTGTCTACCCTGTTTTCTGCCCAGGGCTAAACACATTTGAGGTAGTAAGCTTCTTTCATGGCATTGAACATCCTACCTACTCCATTCTTTGCTGAGACCTCTGGTCAACAGCTCTCTTTCCCTGGGGTTATAACATAATAATGGAAAATATTTAACAAGTAAGTCTCTTCGACTTGTGTGAACACTGTGGAGCAGATGCGATCACAGGTTGTAATATCATGCATCCTTCAGAATACTTCGGATATCCAGCAGAGGGGATTCTCTTTCTTCTGTGTTCACCTCTTAAAAACTGTGACCATTTATCTTTCCTCCATCCTCAACTCCTGCCCCAGTTGTCCTTGTCTCCCAGTTGTAACCAGTATAGTCTGTTCTTTGTCAATAAGCTGATGCACAAAACTTGGACAATCCTTCCCCTAATGGTGATCCAAGGACACCTGCAAATTATCCTGGATCGTAGTTATAAAGGACATGTGAAATTTGGCCAGCTATGTACCTGAATCTGTAGAGTGCTGAGGTTTGTGCTATAAGGGGTTGATACAAAAGTAGAGCAGAGAAGACATATCTGTCAACGTGCAGTTATTTTGACGCTCATTCATTTAATCAACTAACATTTACTCAGCACCTACTATCTATTCACTTAGATCCTAGGAATAAAGTGGTAAATAAGAGCAACAAAGTCCTTGCCCTCAAGAGCTTACATTTACCAGTAAAAAAATGATGGAAGATCAGAGTGATAACTGTTAATAAGGAAATAAGAGCTATAGGGTATGAGAGAGATGGGAAGATCATAGAAGGCATCTCAGAGGAAGCAAATTTGAAATTATACTTGATTAATAAAAGAACCTTTAGAAGATCTGGAAATGAGAGTAAATGGACACACCAGCCCAGGGGCAAGGATGAGAAGGCAGGAGGGGACAGGAAAGCAGGTAATGGGGAACCCAAGGTCAAGAAGAGGAGAGTGTTGATGTGTTGTGGGGTTGGCAACCAGTGTCACAAAACAATATGTGTATTAATTGTTTCATGAGAAACTAGTTTGCTCTGTAAACCTTCATCTCAAGTACAATTTAAAAAAAGAAGAGAAAAAAAAGTTCTGGGAGATGAACATTCTGGGCAAAGAGAAAAGCAAGTGCAAAGGCCCATGGCTGGAATAGGCTTAGTGTATTCAAGGAACGGAGAAGATTCCAGTGTGGCTGCACCATAATGAGTGAAGGGGAGAGTGTTATGAAGGGCCAGATTGCACAGGGCCTTGTAGGATGCAAGGAGAAATGGAAGTGTCTAGCACTGAAGTATTGAACGTAGGGTTAAGGAGAGCTAAACTGATTGAGCGAAACTTTACCCTTCTTGCCTAAGATTTTTTTTTTTTTAATTCTAGTAGCTTTAGCTTCATGGCTTTTAAAGAGGCTGCCCAACATCTGACAAGAGTATGAAAGTTTCTATCATTTGACTACCAGTGGGCATATCTTTTGCCTTTTGGACTCTGAGAACCCACACCAAGGAAAGCAGAAAAACAGTTTATCTCATAATCTTCATTGTGTAATGAAGTTGCATCTGCATATCAAAATGGGAGTGCTTTCATAGCATCCTTTTCAGATGACACAGACATGGGCATAATCAGGAGTGCTTCCGTGGAAACCTAAGTAGGAGTCATTTTGATTAACTTAGTTTGTAAACCCAATGGACAGGAGCTATCTACATACCTGTGTTTCTCATAATGCCTGGCACGTTTGGAACTTTCAGTGAGTGGGTACTAAATAATATGAATAGTAGCCATCATTTGGAGCCATCTTAAAATTATTCATTGGTATGCTAATCCCATCTGTCAGGATTGTTATCACTTGGTTGTAAAAACACTTGGTTTTGAATAGCTGTCCTTGACACTGTGTTTTTGACAACAGGCATGCCTTAATGTTTAGAATAGATATGGTCCTGAAACGTCCTCTGTAAAGTAAGATTAAACACTCTCACCAAGATTTATAGTTGACTTTCTTCTTAGTTTTACCAGGCTACTTCTGATCTTTTCCTCACACTTTCCAAATTTTTGACTGATATCTGGAGTCCATTTAGGGTAAGGGAGGTTAGAACAGAGTGGGGTAGGGTAGGATAGGGTAGAATAGAGAAGAATCATGGAGTACATAGAGAGATGAAAGTAGAATTTCATTTCATAAATACCATTAGGTAATGAGTCAACCAGTCAATGCCCAACTTCTGAAGTGGCCTTACAGTGAAAATCAATGCTGAAATTCTTTTATAATGTTAGTGTTGGTAGATAAAATTAATCTAGACTGACTACACTCTACTAGAATTTGTTCTTTATAGGAGCCCGGATTTGACCTCCGAAACATCTCATCAAGCACCTTAAAAACCTTTGTAAGTTAATAGGTATCATTGGCATGTTGATTTGGTTTTTAGTGGTGTAGCTCAAAAAATGTTGGCTTAGAAACCAATGGCAAAATGAGTCAACTTCTGGAATATTCAGTAAGGGACTGGTCACCGGGGCAGAACAGAAATGGCTATAGCCATGGTTATAGAGAGACTTTCTCAAAGGTTTTCACTACCAGATTATCAGCGTACCAATATTTACCATGGGTAAAGAAAGCTGACAGTCTTAGAGTTCAGAGATGGATACAGCTGCTGTCTGTGGCTGTCTCATGGCCAAAGATGTCCACATTAGCATTTTGGTTCATATCTTCCTGCCAGTTGAAGTAGAAAACGGCTCTGTATTGTTTTGATGTTGTTTCTGATTTCTAGGCAAGGCCCTAAATGGAAAAGTCAATACTCTTGAAATATATAGGGTGCAAACAAAGTTGTAAACACCCAATAAAGCCATTTTGCTATTTCTCTGTTCCTACAGAAACTCAACATATTGCATGAAGGTGTCAATGTCCTTGACTGTGGCAGAAAATGAATCAGGCCTGTGCTACAATAGCAGGATCCGCTATTTAGAAAAATCTGAAGTCACTAAAAGAAAGGAGATCTCGTGCCCAGACATGGATGATTTTAAAAAGTCCGATCAGGAGCCTGACGTTGTGTGGTACAAGGTAACTCAGCATGCTGTCAAATGCATTTTTTTCCCTCTCCGTCAGTCAATAGCTGGCTTGGGGGAAAGGGAAAGAGAGAGGTCTTGTTTCTAGCTTTTTGTATTAGGCATTTCACTCAAAAGAATCAACAGATCTGCAACTAAATCATTTGGAGCTTTGACTCCTGTGTAACACTGGTTTTCATGCATTTCCATCAGCAGGTGTCAGAAGCAATCCCATGTAATCCAGCTGCTAAAAATAAATAAAATCTCCTTCCACGTCAACGCATGAAAACAAATGGGAAGAAGGGTGAAGATTTACATAAAACATGAGAGAAATAATTTAAGGACATAAAATTATCATTTACTGTTAGGAAAAAAGACCCACCATTACAGGTGGTAGTAGTACTTGTAAAGAATAACAACCGTTATTGTGGTCTGCACTGTGAGAGCCACTGCAGTAAATGTAGAGGAGAGAAATGGGCCCAGTGCAGGATGTGTGAACACCGCTAAGGTTAAGTTTAGCTGGAAATAAGCCCCAGTCAAAGGCTGAACAGAAGAGAGTTGAATAAGGGACTAATGACAAAGGTGTGAGCAGGGTTAAGGGAACCAACAAGAGAGGTGTTAGTTAGCAGCCTTAGGCCTGCAGTGGCAGGGGAAGCAGCAGTGTCACTGGAACCTGGCAAGAGTGAAGGTAGCCTGTCAAGAGCAGGGTCCTGTCAGGAACTATGGCCTTCGAGGAATAAAACTACTATTGAACTCTGACAAGTAGGGAGGGAGTGGGTGGGATAGATACCCTAACCCACCTTAACTCCTGCCTTCCAATCTCCTGCTAGTGCCTCCCCCTACCCTTTGGTTGAACTCAAACAGAAGCCAGAGGCAAAAAGAGACCAGACGATAGAAATCAATAGTGTTCAGCTTTCCTGGGATAAAGGAGGACAGAAAAGGGTGGAGAATGGATCTAGGCAAGAAAACAGAGAATAAACACAAACATCCCAGTTAGATGCTGGCTGCTACCCTGGAGTCCTGTGGTCCTACAGGAGCACCCCCTGGCAGTTCTGGGCCACAGCTGTACGTTTTATATGTGAGGGCTGGAGGTGACCAAGGAGGCTTTCTGCACAGGTGCTGTGTGCATTGTTGGAACCAAGCACCTGTCAAAGAAGGTGGAGCAGGTTGTTTGTATAGGATCTGACCGACCCTCAGGTTTCCAGGGAAGTCTCAGCTATAACTCCCATAGCTGTCATGTGCTTTTTCCAATTTGGAACCCCCTCTATCTTTACACTTGGGGAAAATTCACACCAATATCCACCAAAGGCATGTTCTAAACTAGGACATCCAAATCTCTAGGTGAATTGCCCTCCCCCCATTTTTTTCTTAATGAAGACAATATTGTGCCAAAAAAGGGCATGATGTTCCTTATGCACGCACATAGGATATGCATAATTTAGTAGAACCCTTCATGTTATCATCAACCTCATTAGTATTTATTAAGGAATTACTATGTGGCCTTCGCTGTGCTAAGTTTGTTCTATACGTTATCTCATTTAAGTCTCAATGTAACGCTGAGAGATGGGTGCTCTTATCCTTATGTAATAGTGAAAAAACTGAAGCTTAGAAAAATTTAGAAAATTGTCCAAAGTCTCACAGCTAATAAAGCCAGGTTTTGAATTCAAGACAGCCTGACTCTAGAGGCCATTTTCTTAATGACTGTCATCTCCTGCAATGTGCTAAACCCAGCCATGATACTGGGCACTTCTTTAAGATGCAGCACTGGAATAGAGGAGCCATGCAAAAGACAGAGTAAAAAGGTTTTATTTCAATTTATAGTTGAGAAAACTAAGGATCAGAAAGGGGAAGTCGACCTACTGAAGAGTGAGCAGCCAGGGGTAAAATCCAGGTCATGAGCCTCTTCTTACAGTGTTCCTTCTGCTATCTCATCTTATCTTTCTGGTAAATTCTTTCTTCTCTCCCAATATCTCTAGACATCACTGTCATCATTATATACCAAAGCAATTTATTCTTTGGGAAATATTAACCCTTGTTCTTTCTTGAAATGGACCAACAGTGGTGAAGCAAAAGGCTTTTCCAGGTCTGCCTGGATAATAATATATTTAATATTTCTATAATATTTTACAATTGATAAGTAATAATCATTACAGTAACTAACATTTATTGGGTACTTACTATATGCCAGTAAGTACCCAATAAATGTTAACTTAAAATGTCATTTTAAGTGTTTGGAGAGTTAAATGAATCATTAGAACTACTATATGAGGTGGGTATTATTATTATTTCCATTTTTTATAGAAGTGACTGGAGACTCAGAGAAGTTAAGCAACTGAGCACAAGTCACACAGTTAGTAAGTGATTCAAACATTAGCAGCTTGGCTACTGGGCCCATACTCGTAGCCGCTACATCATACTAACGGGTCATGATAAGAAACCAGAACCAAAAGTTAAAGAACTCCTGAAGCTCACAAACGCTTTGTTAATTATCACTTCTCATACAAAGTTTGAAATAGACCCCTGGGAAAAAAAATACATCGATGTACTGGTAAAACGTTTTCTTTTCCAGTCAATGGCTGAAAATCTACCCTGTCCACTTTGCAGTCTGTGCATTCTTTACCAGTGATTTTGCTATGGTTTCCGCAATACAAAGGGGAGCACGTACTTATCCAGAGTTCATTCTGGTGTACACGAAAAGTTAGAAATGTGTAATGGTTTATATCTAGTGTTTTGACAGTGAAAAGTATGTGTATTGTATGATCCTTTTTTCTAGCCATCTTTTCAAATGTATGTAATCTTTAACCGACTTCCATTCATCTCTGCCATTTACTTCCTGTTTTGTAATTTTGTATCCCTCTCGCCTGTTTTAGCTTTACATCCTGTCTGGAATATATTATGGTAGGCCTCTGAGGACTGTCATTCCATGCCTGTGTGTAGTCAGTTGCTGGGTAGGAAGGTACAGCTGGATCAAGTGGCATTGGGGTATGTTCGTAAAGATGGCTGAGTAAGCCAATTCTGTTGGTCCTTGGAATGCAAGGGATGTGAGGAAGGGGACTGTAACTACTCTATCTGAATTCCATCAGTCAACGAAAGGAGGTGAGGTGAGAGGCTATGCTTTTTGACAGTCCCTCCTGACACTACACGAAGCGGGGCGGGGGGGTTAGATATTACAGCAGAATGTTCAATCATTATAGTGTTTTTAGAAACATTTTAGAAATGGAAGATAAAGATTCTTTTCTTTGTTGACCTAAGAAGAACACTGTAACATCCTCACTGTTCACTGAGCACACTGTTGGAAGAGTTTAAAGTCCTTTTATCCTATTTCTGAGCCAGACACCTGCCTAACCTCAATAGGACATCAGCAGCAAACAGAAATACACATTTTACGATAAAGCATTCATTGGTATAGTTTGTTAACCTCAGTTGGGAAAAGCCCAGTGTTAATGAGGTCAAATTTGAATCCTACTTTTCTTGCCACAACTATCCCAATTTCAGTTGTCTACCATGGGTTATAGATGGGTTGGGGTATGATAAATGGTTCAAGGCAAATTCATTAATTCATTTGTACAACTGTTCATTTACTCAACACATATATATTGGATGCCTACCATTTGCCAGGCACCATGCTAAGAAGTAGGGATATTGACATGACCACAATAAATATATTTCCATGCTCTCATGGAGGGAAACAGATACACAACTTATTCTCAATACTCTAGGAAGGAGCTACATAAATGAAAACATCTAAAGAACAGGTCCTACTTTTAATCAACATCATCCTTGTATCAAGTATAGGGCAGCAGACATACCTCTCTTTTTAGCCATGGATAGACATGAGTGTCTTTGCAAAGGAAACTTTCAAAACTAAATAAAATCAGTTAATATTTGCATGGTACATAATAGTCAACAGCAATCTTTCCCAAATCTTTTCATGTTATAGCACACATAAACCAAAAAACCAAACCTTCTGCCATTGAGTCGATTGTGACTCATAGCGACTCTATAGGACAGAGTAGAACTGCCCCCATAGAGTTTCCAAGGAGCGCCTGGGGGATTCGAACTGCTGACCTTTTGGTTAGCAGCCGTAGCACTTAACCACTATGCCGCCAGGGTTTCCATAGCACACATAGAGATGATAGTATAGCACAGTGAGGTGAGCGAATGGCCTGCTCTGAGGGCTTTGGCTGCTTCAGTCCCCACCTGACTTATTTAGGGTTGAGAAAAAGGAGATCAATCTGTTTCTATACCCATAACCTTCCCCAAATGCTTCAGAGTGCTGTGGCCTATTGGTTTGGAAGCTGCGGTCTACATTTCCATAAAATTTGTCATATGAGTCTTACTTAAAGATGACTGAGAAAGCCAATCCTAGTTGTCCTTACATCACAAGGGGTATATGGAAGTGAACTTATCTCCTCTAATGTCCGTCAGCCAGAAAAAGGAGATGAAACCACTCATGGTGGCCATTATCATCACCTTTTTACAGATGAGGAAACTAACGTAACTTACAGGGGATCACCGAACTAACATTGGCCAGTTGGGGGTTCAAACCCTGAACTCCTGGCTTCTAATACGTGTTCTTCTAGTAACATCACTCTGATTGCTCTGCTAAATGCATATCTTATGCATTTATAATATACTTGCATTACTGATGCAAACAGATGCGAGAGCTCGCAAAATTGTTACTTTGGAAATAGTCCCTGAAATCCTCCCTAAGGACTCCCTAATGACTCAAAGTGTCCAAAGGGATTCGAACAAAAAAAGAGAGATTTTCTCAAGATGAAGCTGGAACTAAGTAGAAAGAATTATAACGTGACGATTGTGAGGATGGCGCAGGACCGGGCAGTTTCATTCTGTTGTGCATAGGGTTGCTATGAGTCAGAACCAACTTAACAGCACCTAACAACAACTACAAGGGATCTTAGAGCCCATCTAGCACAACTCGTTCCTCTTACACATAAAGAAGCTGAAACCCAAAGAGATAAGTGACTTGCTTAAGTTTAATGAAACCCATTTCCCCCCTTTTTTAAATTGTGATAACAAAACATTTTCTAATTCAACAATTTTTATATGTATAATTCTGTGACACTGATTACATTCATCATGTTGTGCCACCATCACCACTATCCTTTTCCAAATTATTCTATCACTATTAGCAGAAACTCAGTGCCCCTTAAGCAATGACTCCTCCTGTCCCCTTCCTTCCTACCCATGGTAACCACTAATAAGCTTTGATCTCTATACCTATGTCTATTTCATATAAGTGAGATCATACAATATTTGTTCTTTGTATCCAATTTATTTCACTCGGCATAATGTTTTCAAGGCTCATTCATTTTGTAGCATGTATCAGGACTTCATTTCTCCTTATGGCTGAGTAGTATCTCAGTCATCTGCAGGTAAAAATTATATGACAAATTTTATGGAAAAGTAGTATTCCATTGTATGTATGTACTGAATTTTGTTTATCCATTCATCTGTTGATGGACATTTAGGTTGTTTCTACCTTTTGGCTATTATGAATAGTGCTGCGATGAACACCAGTGTACAAGTCTCTGTTCGTGTTCCTGCTTTCAGTTCTTTTGAGCATATACCCAGAATTGGGATTGCTGAGTCATAGGGCAGTTCTACGTTCAACTTTTTGAGGAGTTCCTCTTTCTTTCTTGGCATTTACTGAGTTTTACAAGAGGCTCTGAAACCACCCAAAAGAAGTGAATGTATGTTGTCCGTATATATGTATCTAAGAACTATGACCATGTTGACAAAGTAAACAGTATAAACCAAGCCTGTTGCCATCGAGTCAATTCTGACTCATAGCAACTCTGTCTTATAAGACAGAGTAGAATTGGCTCAAAAGATTTCCCAGAAGTAGCTGGTGTATTGGAACTGCCAACCTTCTGGTTGGCAGCCGAGCTGTTAACCACTGCACCACCAGGGCTCCAGTAAACAATATAGAGGAGTATAAAGTCAGTTATCTTCTCCTTTCTCCCTCCATTTTCACCATCTAAGGTCATTAATGTTACCGTTTTGTTATATCCTTCCACACTTTCCTCTATGCTAACACTATATGCTAAAATATATATCTGTATATTACATACATATTCACACATACACATATATCTTTTTTTAAGTAAAAATGGGAACATACTATACATATCATTTGTAAGCATTCCTATCACACGCATACTTACCATGAACATCCTCTCATGTCAATAATGTATTTCAATTTTTTTCGATAGCTGCATAATAGTTGATAGAGTGGAAATACCGTATCTTATTCAATCATTCTCCTACTGATGGATATTCATGTTTCTTTCTAGTTTTTTATAATCACAATGTAGCTATAAACATCCTTGTAAATGCACATATGTGCTTACATCCATGACGTACAAGACAGGAATACTCTGCCACTACTTTATTCAACATTGTATTGGAGGTTCTAGCTGATGCAATAAAAAGTTAAATGAAATGTGCTGTATAAATATTAATTTTCAGATACGATCGAATACCTAGAAAACCAAGAGACTCAACAACAACAAAAAAAATAGAACTAATGAGAGAATTTGGTTAAGGTAGCTTAATAAAAAAATACAAAAAATTCAATAGCTTTTGTTTTTGTTAGCAATAATCAGTTAAACGTGTAAAAGCAAAAAATAAAACTGTCCCATTTGCATTAATAGCAGTCTGTAAAACACTTAGGAATTCATCTAACAAGGATGGGAAGAGACTTACATAAAATATAAGTTTACCAAAGGACATAAAATATGGACTAAATTAATGGAGACTCAGAACATGTTTCTTCATGGAATAAAAAAGCCAATCTTTCCCAGCCAAATTCATATAAATATTTAACATACTTTGCTAGAACATCAATTTTTTGGAACTGGACAAAATGATTATAAAATTCATATGGATTAATGAATATGCCAGAATGGCCAAGAAAATATTGGGGAAAAACATTCCTGGGAGGGAACTTAGTCTCCCATTCAGGAACAGTTACACAAAGCAACAGCAGTTAAAACAGTAAGTTTAGGAAATGATGAATAGATCAGTAGAATAGAACAGAGAAGTCAGAAACATTAAAAAATATATATATAGATATAGATATACATGAGAACTTAGTATATGATAAAGGTAACATTTCATTTTAATGGTTGTGGAGGGGAGATAATGGCTTATTAAAATATGGGTGGGTGTAATTGACTATGCACTTGGGAAAAAATAATTGATCTCTGACTCATACCATGTTTAAGAAAAATTCCAGATGGATTGTAAGGAGTCAATTTCATCTTCAAAAATAATAGTTTAGGAATGGCCATTTCTAAATGCCATCACTCATCTAGATGAGTTAAACTTCCAAGGACATGAGCTGTACATTGATTTATCTTTCTATACATACTGGCAATTTTCTTAAAAGGGGGAAAACGGTCATTGGAGACCCCGTAATACCGCAGCCCAGATGACTACTGCATCCGTACTTAAAAAAAAAAAAAAAAAGTTTGCCAAAATGCTTCAGAATTTTGAATCTCTTTTGGAAATGAAGTAAAATTTCATCAGTGCCTTCCCTTCTAACCATAAAATTATATTCCATTCTTGAATTTTTTATCTTGTCAGCTGGATTTTCAAAGATGCTTTTGTTTAGAAGAAATGAGATGTGAAGCTCATGGTTTCAGTTTAGTGTGCCCTGAAACCACAGTCATGACACCAGATTTAAGATCCATTTGTCATTGTTTTTGTTCATAGATATGGCATTAGAAGTGGGGGAGGGATTCTTTACTGATTGTAAATTAGAGAAAAGGTAGGTTAATGTGGGAGGAATGGGTATGTAATAGATGTAAGAAGCACTAGGACTTCAGTCTGGGAACCTCGATTGTGGCCACCATTCCACCATTAACATGGATAACTAATTGGATCTCACTGGGCCTCAATTTCCTCACAAATAAAACATATGTAATAATATTTGCCATGTATCCTAGACATGTTATAAAAATTGAATGACTAAAATCATTACGTGCTATTAGCTGCTATTATAGGAAGAGAAAAGTTTGTGAAAGCTAGAAATACAACTATCTAAGACATCTCAGACTCTAATCGAGAATTTAGGGTTGAGTTTTTTTTTTTTAAGTCATGTATATTTACAAATAGTAAAATTCATCCATTTTATGTGTATAATTTGATATTCTTTTGACAAATGTATACATCACAATCAAGATATAGAATATTTCCATCATTCCAAGTTTCTCCATGCCCCTTTGTAGTCAATTCCTTCCTCCCACTCTCAGTCCTTGGTAAAAACCCAACTGTTTTTTGTTTCTATAGCTTTGCATTTTCCAGAATGCCATATAAATGGAATAACATAACGTGTACATACACATACATAGTATTTTGTGTTTGACTTCTTTCACTTAGCACAATTCATATGAGATTCATCTATACTCTGGTATGTATCAATAGTTCTTTTTTTTTTCTTTTGTGGTTATATATATATATATATATAACAAAACCTTGAACATTTCAGTAATCTTCACATGTACCATTCAGTGACATTAAGTATTCCAATATTGCACTATATAGGTGTACTACTACTGTTGGTTTAACCATTCACTAGTTGATGACCATTTGGGTTGCTGCCAGTTTTTGGTGATTAGGAATAAAGCTCTTATGAAGTTGAGTTTTGACTGTATAATTTCTTGATTTATCAACTCAATTTTTATCAACTTTTGTAATCTTCTTTCAACGTGGATGCTTTTTTTTTTTCAAATTTAACAGTAGTTTGCTGTTGACTTTTTTCCCCAGGTAGTTGTAAGAATCCAGGCCTAGAGGAGACTTCAGGATATCTTTAACGATATTTAAGGGATAAAAAGCAATCAGAGCAATTTAAAGCCTCTTAAGCAGTGTCCCTTTCTATAGTCTGACCACCTTCTATAGATCCACCAGAATGATCTTTTGGAAACACACATCTGATCTGATCATAGGATGCGACTATTTAAAGCACTCCAATGATTCCATAAAACCATTTAGATAATAGCTTCTTTTTAATGAGTGTTTACAGGGCCTGCCATTGTGGCAAGCATATTCATGCATTATCTAATTCAGTCCTTACACTAGCCCTATGAGGTGGATTACACAGTGTTAGAGCTGGAATTTGAACTCTGGCAGTAGGTAAGTATCTTAGGATGGAATTTAAGGCTTTTCATACATGGCCTCAGCCTACTCAGTGCCACTCTCAACTGAACAAAACTATTTGTAATTTTATGTCCACTCCATGCTTTTTCACACCCTGGTGCTTCCAAATGGGAAGTTCTCTCTGGCTGTTCCCACTGTCTGATATGTCCTACCTCTCATCTGCCTGCCGAATTTCTATACATTGTCTAAAACTCTCCTCTGATGTTAATGGTAGCCAACCTGCACGCCTGACCTTCTGTCCATGCCCAGCCTGCTAGAATACTTGGTTGACCAAGCATTAGAATTATAATTTTGGATTAAGGCATTACCTCCAGACTCCTATAGAAATGTGAGTCACATTTAACCCCTGACAGTCATTAACGTATCATAATAGATGTGTGTATTCCCGAAAGCAGAGTACTGAGGGTAATAACAATCACAGAATAATAATTAATATTTATTGAGTGATTTCAACATGGGATACCCTCTATTGCAGGCCATTTACATGCATTACCTCATTTCTTCCCATAATTACTCCAATTGATAAAGAATATTATCACCGCTCATTTTTTACAGGTAAAGAAGCCGAGGCTTAGATTAATTAAGTAGTGTACTCGAGAATATACAATTTACAATCCCAATCCAAATGCTTGAGTCTAGAATTTATGTTCTCAACCACTGTGTACTACCGTCTTCACCATTAGGATTGTGAAAATAGGAACTTGGAGAAATAGAGCTAGAGAGAGGAAAGGCTCCCTGGAATGGGTTGTCCTAGGAATTTGGGCCAAAAAGAGCAAGGTTGATACCCTATTCATAATTGTGCTCCTAACCATCTCCTCCATCTTTAGACTGAAAAAGTTCAGGTTCCCTGCACACTGTTAGGCAGATGTCTGGATGTTCTATGGGACAGCCCAGTCTCCTGGGGAAAAGAGAATGACTTGGGTCTAAGGAGGTAGATGTTGGGTGTTGAAGCAAAGATGCTTTGAGGAACAGGGGTTACATGATTGGCTTATGGTTGTACATCTGTTTAATAGCTGAAACTCAAAATGAGAAGAAATATTTAAATCAATCTTCCTGATATTCTGGCAATGAAAAATGTGCCATGTGCTTTGAATAGCACTGAAGTAACCACAGCCACCAAACTGATTACAAAGTACCTGTAGATATGATGACGGTATCTCAAAAGTGGACCTTGAATACAGTGGTGAATATTTCAGGGTAGAGACTCCCAGATCTCAATGTGGCTGGCATCAAGTTCACTTGGAGGGGCTTGGGTTAACAGATATCTCTGTTGTGCGTTCCAGGCTCCCATCCCAGCAACTGCTGACAAGTGACATCTGCCACCCAGAGAGACTGGGAGGGAAGAAAGGAAGCTGAGCTTTAAGGGCTGTCATTGTGTTGACTGAGTAAGGATGTATTACAACAAACTGTTTCAGTGAGGGAATAGCCAGGCCATGAACTGGAGCTGCTTGTTGAACTTTAATTTAAGCACCTCCAGCTAGACTGGCCCTCAGCAAAACCTTCAAGTTGATGAAGTTTCTTTTAATATCCCCAAGGGCATTAAATAATAGGGAAATTGTACATTGGGGTCAATGTTAGAGTTCTGCTCACATTTGAGGTTTGGTGGTTTGTCTTTGTCTCAAACAACCAGCTTGAGCTTTGACCTATGTGTTTCAAACTCCATTGCCTAACAGGCTGTCAGGATTAAATGGAACAGGTCTGGGGCAGTGAGGTCTGGAAATGCTGCCTGTCCACAAGGAATGAGGTGGCGGGAAGAGCTGGGGCAGGAAGGAAGCATCGACAACAGCAAGCCCAGCAGCTATCAGCTTAGGGATGAACACTGAAACTAATGAAGTCAAGAGTCTGGATGACTTCAGAGATTTCGTAGACACCCAGACATGGGTAGGAAAGCCAACAAGGTAATCTCGTTAAGGGTGACTTGGTGGGGGCAAGATGGTCATCTATATGGTGAGACAAGAAGGGTAGTTTAAAGGCTGTTCTGACCAAAAAAAAAGTAGCTCCTTTGTACTGGGGTTGCCTCTTCAGAGCTATATGTTTTCAGAGAGTTAAAGTTTATGTTGCTGGGGGGGGGGGGCGAGGGTTTAACCCATTAGTGAAGATTTTCTTTAATCCGATTAGTCCGTTACCACCAATTTTCACCAAGCAGAGCAGGAGGTTCTGAGGAAACAGAATCCAGGATAGGGAAAAATTCAGGAATGGGAATCATTCTCTGTGCTGAATGACCACTATATTTAGTGCTGCCCAAGAAGAATGTGGAGCCCTGTTGGCACAATGGTTAAGCATTTGGCTTCTAACCAAAAGGCCAGCAGTTCAAATCCACCAGGCACTCCTTGGAAACTCTGTGGGGCAGTTCTGCTGTGTCCTCTAGGGTCACTGTGAGTTGGAATCGCCTGGATGGCAACGGGTTTGTTGTTTTGGTTTTTTTTGGACAGGAGCATAGTGAATAATAAACCCTGCAATCCTCTGAGTTATGACTGCTCACATGGTAGTTACTATTATCTCCGCACTGCAGATTAGGAAACGGAGACCTAGAGAAGGTAAGCAAACTCGCCCAAGATCACAGAACTTGACTGAACTCCAGATGTGAACATAGTTGTCTTGTTCTAAAGCTATTTTGCCCTTTCATCTATACTACATTACCTCTCGAGGAAGGGAGGTGACCTGAAGACAATGTGTTCCTATGTCATAGTTTTCCAAAAAAAAAAATCTTTGCTGAACACAAAGAATCCTTTACTAGGCTAGGTGACAACTTGGAAAGCATGTGGGACTACCTAGATCTCTTCAAAGGATGTGTAAACATACCAGGCTGTTCTTCATGAGTAGTGTTTTCTAACTCCTATTACTCTTCGGTTTTTACTTCTGGGGGGGGCGTTGGTCAAAGCAGTGAACAGAGAAAAAGGAAATGTTTAGAACTAATTGCGTATCAGGGCTTTAAACCATTTTATCCCGTTAGAACCCCTGCTGAGAATGTGCATTTCCAGCAAGTTCCCAGGAAGTTATACATAAGAATCACCGGAGGATCTTGTTAAACTATGGATTCTGATTCAGTGTATCTGGAGTAGAAATGCACATTCTCAGCAGGGATTGAAACCCGAAGGAAACTGGTTCAAAGCCCCGCTTCATATGGACTTTCCCCAAAATGACAATAGAAAACACTGCCATTTGTCTTTGAATAAAATGAGTGTGTGGGCTCATTTGCCCGCCCCCACCACCACTATTTGAAAGCACAACAGCTCAGTTTTCATTTTGCTTTCCCTTCAAAATGCCCAGAGGGACCATATTTTTGTTTAATGACCTTCAGAATGATTCTTCAGAAATCTGAGGCTATCAGAGTTGGAAGCAATGCGAAAATAATTGTGGATTATTATTGTATGACGGCAGTGGCAGCTGGGCTGGGCTTTTTTCTCTCAGTTCAGACTTTCTTCTTCATTTTCCCAGAAACCTTATATCCCAAGGTTTAACTCAGAAGCAAATCTCATATAGGTGATAAACCTTGCCAGACATGGTATGTAATATAATTTCAGACAGACCTTTAACTGTTCTTCAGAAAGGCCCTTGGGGGGGTGAACCAGCCTTATATCTAGATGCTCTAGATAGCATTACTTTTATTTACTCTTGGACAATGTGCGTGGGTAGTTGTATTGGACATAAAGCAAGCATATCTGTTAAATATTATACCTGAGAACGTAATTGCCAGTTTTTGTGTTTTGTTGTTCAAACTCCTGCTAACATAAAAGAAAAAAAAAAGTTATAGTGAAAAACTAATAAACGGGGGCACTCTCCTGAATCATTTTACAGGCACACACACGCACATACACAAATGCTAAGAGCTGGGGAATTGAGAGTCAGCATGAATTCTACTTTTACATGCATGTTCATGCCATGTATGTGTGAGGGGGTGGAGAAGAGGCAGATGCAAATGTAGTATACACCGTTCATGGTGGGGAAGGTGGAAAGTACTCTCAACTACTATTTACCTCATCTGCCTCATGATCAATTTCTCTTATTGCCTCAACTGACAGAATAAGAATTCAGATGACAAAGCTCTTTTTGCCTTGATTAATCAGCACTCCCTTACAGCTACCCCCATGCCTCTACTGATGTTCGTACAGCATTTGACCCCCACTTTGGTTGGACTTTTGGGGTGAGTGGTAGACTTACTGGGATAATATCTAAAATGTAGCCTGAGAAAGCTCCCAAAAGGCAAAGCGACTTGGCTGAATATTCTTAGATACTTACCTGAAAAACCAAACCCATTGCCATCAAGTGGATTCCGACTCATAGTGGCCCTATAGGACAGAGAACTGTCCCATAGGGTTTCCAAGACTGTAATCTTTACAGAAGCAGACTACCACATCTTTCTCCCATGGTGCCACTGATGAATTCAAACCACTGACCTTTTGGTTGGCAGCCGAGCGCTTAGTCATTGTGCCTCCAGGCTCCTTTCTTAAAGCTATTGCTATATCCTTGATACTCTCTGGATAAATGTTAAATATTCCATTCTAAAGAAATTAAATCCTGGTAGCAAGATTCTCTCACATTCCTATCAGGAAAGTAGGAAAATTGGCTTCAACACACAAATCTTATTCTCTGGTTGTACATTACTGAACTCAGAAAGTAAGTGAATGATATCTCCATGTTGTTACTATAAAAAGTGTGCCCTTGTTTTACCTAGCTACCGCACAATGGTTAAGAGCTCAACGGCTAACCAAAAGGTCTGCAGTTCAAATCCACCAGCCGCTCCTTGGAAACTCCGTGGGGCAGGTCTAGTTTGTCCTATAGGGTCGCTATGAGTCGGAAATGACTTGACGGAATTTTTTTTTTTTAGTTTTATGTTTTTAGAGAACTCCTTAGGTCTAATTTTCTAGATACTGATATCTCCTCTACCCACCTCCGAACACACACACTCTTAAATGGGTCTCTTGACTATGAGGAGGGAGTCTCTGGAGGAAGGATTAGTGTTGTTTTTTTTTTTTTCTGTAAGGAGTAATTAATGAAATCATTGTAGATTTGTTGCCAATGTAAAAGCATATTATGAATGTTTAATAATCCCTAAACCTCCCCTGGAGTCTACTATGTGGCTAAGTGAAGACTATCCTCCAAGGACTCATAAAATAGTTTTGTCAAATAGAAAGAACCAGGGCATTATAATAATATTTAGTGACTTTTTAGTTGCTGCTTTGCCTCTCTTGCATTTGGGGGACTTGTATGCTTTTCTATTTTTACTTTTTTTTATTTTTTAGAATGCCTTTAAAGGGCATTTTAGGGTCAGGTTTTTTAATGTGGCTTTTAGTGTGATACTTGTGATGTTTGAGTTGGACACAATAAGACACATTTGTGACATTGCCTGGTCATTGGCTTAACTTATCAGTTATATATTTTGAAGATTTAAAGAACAGAGCATAAGAAAGTGAAAGTACTAACTTATCAGTACTAAGATTTAGTGATGTGGGTTTTTTTTTCTTACTATCTTTTCTGTAGGAATGCAAGCCAAAAATGTGGAGAAGCATAATAATACAGAAAGGAAATGCTCTTCTAATCCAGGAAGTTCAAGAAGAAGATGGAGGAAATTATACTTGTGAACTTAAGTATGAAGGAAAACTTGTAAGACGAACGACTGAATTGAAAGTTACAGGTAGGAATTGGTTCTACCAAATTATGGCAAATGAGATTTTAAATATAATTGGATTTGGGAAGAAAGTTTCTTACAAAGAGCCAACTTGCTGTGAATTTAGAATTGGCTGCAAATCAAACAGTTGGGAAGCTCACTATTAATAAGTTGCACTGAGTCAAAACAGTATGAACAATTATTTATGGAACAAGGGCCCGATTGCTGCATATCTGTTCTTTATAAAAGGCTCTTAACTCTTCAAAGCATCATTAATTGCTACTATTGCTACTAAGCTTCTCAGAAAAGGTATACTGGAACCTCTGTAGGATGTTAACTTGACCCGTATGTGAAATCTCCTTGTAGTTGGAGGCTTCCTTAAAATGAAGTTCTCTTGGGCTTTTGGAATGATATAATCTTGGATTGCACCTAAAATATCATTTATACAAAATTCTTCATAAGTGAGTGATGTTATTGTGCGCTCAAGCCCTGGTGGCACAACTGGTTAAGCACTCGGCTGCTAACTGAAAGATTGGTGGTTCAAACCCACCCAGCAGTTCTGCATGAGAAAGACCTGGGGAACTGATTATTTAGAGATTACAGCCAAGAAAACACTATGGGGCAGTTCTGCCCTGTCACATGGGATTGCTAGGAGTTGAAGTTGACTCGATGGCACCCAACAACAACAACAAAGTGACTTTTAAATGGAGCAACCCAAGACAGTAGTGCAAACCTTTATGTTTTAAATCTGAAGTACAAGTGAAGTGTGGAAAAGATAAACTTAGGATATTCTTACTTGGCAGAGAATGTTAGGAAGTCTTTCAGAGACATAGGTCAGAACCAAATACTTAAAAGACCCTAAGACACTGGATGACAACTGTCTACCTGCTATTGCTCCTGAGCAAATCTTGATAAATTTTCCTGTTATTATAATACGTGTCTTAGATGTACACGTATATGTGTGTGTGTGTGCGCGTGCACCATCTAATGTTGACCTCAACCAACTGGTTAATTTTAATATACTCTCACTAGTGTTACGAATATGTATTTCCTTCTATATTGTTTTTGTTTATGTCTGGCTGACCCTTCTGGGGTAGAGTTAACATTTGCGAGCCTAGTTATTGCTATAATGCGTATGTTTAATTTCTTGATCCATGAGATCCAATTGTTTATTTTTGTCTATGACAGAATTCTGAATGTTAACGGAGGTAGTTCAAAAATATTTTATTAGAATATAATATATATGCTTTAGCTCGCTCTTTATCCTAATACATGACAGTTTTCCTTCATAGTCAAAATTTGTAGAGTACATTCTGGGAAGATTTAATTTTTTATTAGAATTGCATGTTCTTTCCCCTGTGGGCTTTAAAAATAACTACCATATTGGGCCAATCTCAACAAAGATCTGCTTTTGATTAGTCCCTGATTTCCTCAACGTGAACCTGACTTCCCTGCCTCATTCGTGGCAGAAAAGTCAATCATAGGCAATTACACATCAGTAATGAGTGGCCATGCACAATTCCTTGCAGCATCATCCCTTTGACCACGATCACCCAATCCTTATCAGACGCTTGCAGAGCACCTTTATTTGGAAATCATCTACTAAAGTTTGTAACATTATAGTACTTGGCTTGGATCCTAAGTTGGACCAGAGTAAACACCAAACCACTTTTACACTGGTTATGGTGACAATAAATTTGCTTCTTTAGTTTCTTCTCAGATTTTGGGAACGCGGAGCTATAGTTACCCATTTTCTGTATTTTATAAGACATTAATTTGCTTGCTCTAAACTTTTAATCTAGTTGAACTATGATTTAAAATTCAAACACACACACACACATACACACACACACACAGACCAGACTTACTGGCCTGACAGAGACTAAAGGGACCGCCAAGACTATGGCCCCTGGGCACCCCGCTAACTCCGAACTGAAGCCACTCCCATAGTCCACCTCTCAGCCAAGATTAGACAGGCGTATAAAACAAACAATAACACATGTGAGGAATGTGCTTCTTAATTCAATCAAGTGTAGGAGACCAAATGGCAACACCTGCCCAAAAGCAAAGATGAAAAGGCAGGAAGGGACAGGAATCCTATACAAATGGACACAGGGAACCCAGGATGTAAAGGGAAAGGGGGAGAGTGCTGACACATTGCAGGGATTGCAACCAATGTCGCAAAACAATTTGTGTATAAATTTTTGAATGAGAAACTAATTTGCTCTGTAAACTTTCACCTAAAATACAAAAGAAAAAAAATCCATCTGAACTCTACCTTAAGCAGAGGTTCTTAAACTAATGTGCATCAAAATCACGAGGAAGCACCCAGGTAAAGTGGAGATGGGGGTCTTTAAATATAGATTCTCAGCCTCCTCCCTCAAATTCTAATCAACCAGTTGGTTAATTATGACATACTCTCACAAATGTTAAGAATATATATTTCGTTCTATATTATTTTGTTTACGTCTGGCTAACCTTTTTGGGGTAGGGTTAACATTTGCTGAGTCAAGTTCATTGCTATCACATCAGTAAGGCTGGACATTTGCCTTTGTGTCCAGGTGATTCTGTTGCAGGCAGTCCAAACACCATGCTCTGAGAAACACTAGATGAGAGAATGGTGCAAAAAAGGTCAAAGTCAGAGGATTTATTTCCTTGTGAACATGTTCGTTCGCATGCGTAGGATAAAACAAAACAAGCAATAATTTACATGGGCCCCAAGTTGTTTTCCCTGAACTCCTAAGAGCTGTCATGAAAACGTAGGTCATTGGTCACAAGGGAAAAGCTGTCAAGACATTGGGTAGAGCAACCTCAACCATCGAAAACAGTCATTTATTCATATATCATTTAAATAAAAACGTACTGAGTACCTATTGCATGCCAGGCAACGAGCTGGGAGCTGGAAAAAATAATTCAAAATGCAGTCATGATTATCCTTAGGACAGAGGTCATCATTCATGTAAAATAGTTAAGTTCTTATGTATTCACACAGTTCAAACTCTGCTTGATGTAGAAACAATACAGCTTCTTGGTATGGAGGTTCAAGAGGTGGTTGCTCTGGAGGGCTTCTTATTTGTAGTATTACATGTTACACTGTGCTTTGTATGCTCAGTATTGTAAAGGCAATTAACAAACAGTTGTTCCCTCATAATTCAAAATATAAGGCTGAGATTTTTTAAAGAGTAACCAACTCATACTTGTTTTGAGTTTAGCAATATGCAGGCATGGGATAAGAATTTCAACACGGGGAGTTTAAAAGTATTTTATTAGAAATTAATATATATGTGAATTAATATGGGAAATTCATAGAATTGGCTAATTAGAAATTATGCAGATAGAGGTTCTTTAAGATTGTGTTTTGCAAGTATGCAAGTTTTAAAAGATTATCCAATTTTAAAAAGGTTATTTTCTGATGGTTCTTTTTCAACGTATAAATCTGAGAACTACCTCAGCAGTAAAACAAGTGTTCTAAGCTATATAGGTGCTACTTGCTTTAAGAAGATCAGTTATAAAAAGATCCAGAAACAGGTTTCTCCTGCTCTCCAACTATCCAAAAGTACAGCATTGCTATGAAACTTTCCTAAGCTGAAATGGCATAAAGTGAAGATGCAGTCACCATTAATTTACATGGGAAACATTTTGGAGCACTCCCAGACCCAAAAAGTAACCTACCAAATCATACCAAATAGCACATAAAACCTAATAACACGAAACCAAAACCAAACCGAACCTGTTGCCCTCAAGGTAATTCAACTCATAGGGACTCTATAGGACAGAGTAGAACTGCCCTATAGGGTTTCCAAGGAGCAGCTGGTGGAGTCAAACTGCCGACCTTTTGGTTAGAAGCTGAGCTCTCAACCACAGCGCCACCAGGGCTCCATTAACATATAGTAAAAGCAGGAATGATTGATAGGTTAAATAAGTTGAGATAAAGCACAGATGCTCACAGATACAGTTCTAAGCTATGGCAGCTTGATGCAGAGTGTAGTTCCTGGGAAGGAGCTTGACCAGGACCGGGACATCCCTTAACTGAGACACAGGCCCGGAGGGCTGCCCCTTCTCTGGGGTTAGGGCTACCACCCCCAGGTCACCGCCCTCCCCTGCTCATGCCTCTGAGAGTGTCTAGCATGTCGGCCTTCCTGGAGGGACTGGGAGCCGCCCTCCTCTCCAGCCCAGGAATGGCCAGGGCTAAGCGGTGATGGGGCAAGGCAAGGGCAGAGGCCATGAGGCGCCTGGGAAGAAACCACGAACCAGGAAGGAGGTGCTGAATCAGCTGCTTCCTCCCACCTTTACTGGCACCTGGGATTGAAAAAAAAATAGGCTGATAGGTGGCAGGTTGCGGGGGGGGGGTGGGCATTGGCCTCAGTTGCAGGTGCCCCCTCTGGGCTCCCTCTCCTAGGGGAAGGGGGCGGAGGCCAGCCCCCACCTAGGGCCGTGACACTCTTGCTGCTAGGAGTGGCTGCTAGGGGTGGGGCAATGCCCCTTTAATGGCTCCATGCAAAACAAACACTGTCGCCTTTTTTTGTAAAAGCGAAAATCCTCTTTGGATTTCTCTAGGTTAATGAAAACAGGTACTAATGTACTTCTGTCACACAAGTGAAGTGGCATAAAGTGAACTTTTGAAAAGCGTTGGATACTTGTATTCAAAATTGATAAATTAGAAGGTTATCATTTGCTTTATGAAACAATTAATTTTTCCAATGAAAAGAATTTACCATAAGATTTCTTTAAATAGTCAACTTTCCTACTATATTAAGGTACAATTTGATTTAAATGCAACTTTTCTGGAACACTCTTATTGTATAAGTCATACCAGACCTGTGTGATTTTATTGTGATTTTTTATTATTATTATTCCCTTGGAGGCTGCAGATGAGTCGGGAGAGGTTTAATAACACATAGACATGCACAATAGCGTGTTTAGGTCATTTCCAAAGATGCCAACACCTAACAGTTTTATTTCCCACAGGATATTATATATAGCTTTTTACTATTTTAAAGGTTTTTTTTCTTTATTCTCACATCAAATTTGTACAAGGGCTAGCTGAAGTGATAAGGAGAGAAGGGAGGTTTGGTTACACCACGGTAAGAATGTAGACCAGGTGATAATGGAAGAAAGCAGAGGAGAGGAGTGGGAGAGGGTGAGCAGGATAATGGAATAGGGTCTCCTGGGATTAAAAGAGAAGGTCTTCCTGGAGAAGGTCAAAGGCAGACATAAATTATAGGGGCTCCCCAAAATGTTTTTAAAGCCAGCACTAATTAACTGTATTTGGAAGGTCATTCACCATTCACCTGGCAAATCATTCACAAATGCATGATTTTATGCAGCTCTTTAGAAATGTACATTGCCTATTTAGAAGAAAAAACAAACAAATAAAATCTGTTCTCTCATGAGTATGCAAGCAATACCCCCTCCTCCTGATTATTGTAGACCTCTCCTGAACTCTTGAGTTGGGACCCTTCACACACTAAGGATAATCTCTTAACCCATTGGTGTCTAAACGCCATGGCCAGAATGACGGGTTTATTCTATGCTTAGGTTTCAAAGATTTGCTGCTGGGTTTCTATTCCAGGGTTTCAACCTGGAAATGCAAAGCTTGGTAAAAATTACAGAGTCTGATTTGGGACCAGTCTTTGGTGAAGATGTTCAAATGTATGGCTTCAGTGCTTTTATTTTCACTTTGCAAAGGTAAAACAAACTGTAGTGCGTTGTTGCCAGTGTCACTTAGACTAACTTGTTAGAATAACCTTCCTCTGGTGTGGAAAATGGTAACTATTTACACACAGAGGAAGCAATTTAACGTTCAGGTTGGAAAACAGGCTTTTTGTGGCTTTGGCTCTTTCTTCCTTTATACCTCTACTGTTAAGACGAAGGCACTGGAGTGAGGGAGGGGATAGAAAAAAAGAGTGGAAGAGAGCAATATGGTGGGGAGTTGGGGGAATAAAAACAGAAGTGGGGATTTTGACCGAGTAATGATAATACAAGAGATGTGATCTCTAAGCCAACAAATACAAAATGATCATAATAGGGGCTCCCAGAGATTTAATATCTATTGAGAACTTAATGCGTGGCAGATATTGTGCTTGGTTTTTTCATTCATTTTCTCATTTAAACTTCACAATAACCTAGGAGGGTGTATATTATTCTCGTCCCCATTTTACAGAGAATGAAACGAAAACTTAGAGAGGTGAAGTTACTTGCCCAAGGTCACCTACTTAGTAACTGGCAGAGTAGGGACATGAACCTAGGTCTTTCTGATTTTCAAATATAACCTTTTAATCATCAGCAAGCACAAATCATACAGCTTCACTCACCAAATGTATATTGTGTACCTTGAAAACAGATGCCAAATTATCAGTCACAATGTCAGTCATTCTACTATAACGTCCTTTTTAGGCATTCACTTCTTGATCTTCAGTAATTCCCTGTTGGAGTTAAAAGGATAAACTTGACATTTTTGGGTCCAGTCCTTAGCTCGCAGGGAGCACCTTGGCTACAATCAGTAGGAATGGGGCACCAAATTGAATCAGGCCTTGCTTGGGGTGGTGCCAGGAAAGAAGCAAGGAGCACTGACAGGAAAAATGAGAATGCATGAAAGATGGAATTTGCCAAGTTTCATGTTTTGGTGCCGTTTGGTCTTACTAATATGACAGTCCATATTGAGAAAAAATAAATTCCTGCGAGGTTCATTGCAGCTACGAAAATGATTTCAAGCTAATGGACGTGTGTCAAAGAACAGTCCAGTTAAACAGTGTTGGCTCAGTTGGTAAAGAGCAGTGCCTATAATATTCTAATGTGTACTTTCATTTTCAAAAAGGGAATAGGATATAGTTTAGGACATTTCCTAAACTTGTTCAACCATATAGCACCTTTCCCCAACGCCCAGAGCATCGGACGGTGCTGTTTCCACAGGGGGGAAAAATTTGGGGAAAGCAAAGTTACTACATACCAAGTGAGTACCCAGCTCTATTGTCATCCTGCTAGCAGAGGATAAAATACTTATTGGGCATTCGCTTCATGTTATGGTTATGATCTTTCATTGATTTCTATTGATGGTGCAGTGGTTAAGAGCTTGGCTGCTAACTAAAAGGTTGGCAGGCAGTTGGATTCCACCAGCTGCTCCTTGGAAACCCTTTGGGGTGGTTCTACTCTTTCCTATAGGCTCGCTATGAGTTGGAATTGACTCAATGGCTACGAGTTTGGTTTTGGCTTATTGTTTGTCTTATTTTCTTGATTAGCCTGTGACTACTTAAGGGCAAGGATTTGTTGACTCTCTTTTCTATCTCCCCAAGTGTTGAGCAGATACTAGGTACTCAAAAATTATTTGTGTCTTGGTTTGGTTGGGTAGTTGGTTGGTGGTACTTTGGTTAGGAACAAATAAGACAGCTTTATATTTGTAGAGTACTTTATAATTTCAAAGCACTTTCACTTCTGGGATATCACTCTGTTGTTCACAGGAACTTTTATGGAGTCAGCAGCAAGGATAGTGTTATTCTTTACATTTTGTTTTTTTCAGAAGAGTGAGCTATGGTTCAAAGAGTTTAAACCATTTGCCCTGGTGTGGCAGCTGATGAATGGCATGGTCAAGACTAGAATCACCATCTTCTTGCTCCTAGTCCAGTGCTCTTTCTACCCTATTCCACTGTTACTCTTTCCCAAGTCACTTACCATAATCCTGGATTTCAGGCCAGAAGAAGAGGAGATACAACCCCAGAAGGAGTCCAAAGTTGGCAGTTCCAGGGTTCAGGTCTAAGGAGCATTGAAATAACCTGTTATTTAAAATGTTAATTTGCCACTCCATTCCTTTGGCCTTAAGTATAAATAGCTTTGATTCCAAAAGGAAAATCGTTTGCTCCTGATGGCTGAAGCTGAATCAGCAAAGGGGTAACCCCTTAATCAATGCTCAAATGCTTGTAGAGGCTAGGCAGATCAGGTACATGAGTGAGGTGAACAGGTTGTGAAAGGCAACCCAAACCCATTGCTGTCAAGTCGATTCCGACTCATAGTGATGCTATAGAATAGAGTAGAACTGCCCTGTAGGGTTTCCAAGGAGCGGCTGGTGGATTCAAACTGCTGACCTTTTGGTTAGGAGCTGACCTCTTAACAACTGTGCCACTAGGGTTCCATGAAAGGGCAACAGGCAGGGACAAATTGGAGGGTAATGCCAACCCCAACTCAGCCCTAGGTGGTTGCTGCCGTGTCGCATTGAGGATGCAATATTGCTTGGCCCTCTAATTTTTCGAGAGATACTGGCAGTCTGGATTTTTATTTGGAAATTCCTGATTTGTGAATTACCGTGTAGACCAAATAAAACATGTCTGTAGGAGAATTTCAGTTTAGGGGCTGCCTGTTTGTGACCTTTGCCCTAAAGGATTTGGTTCAGTAGGCAATAGGCAACTGACTGTGTGGCTGGCTCAGACTCTAGCAGACAGTGGGGAAAAAATGCCAAAAAAAACCCCACCTAGAGAGCAGTTAATAGACAAACTGAGAACAGCACTCAGAAGCCATCCTAATCACACCATCCAATAGGCTGGTCGATCCAAGCAGAGAGTGAAGGGCACAATTTATGGATGTAATACTACAGGAGGGGTATTGACAAATTGATCACCGTACAGAGAAGAGCGATTTAGATGATGAAGCAAGTTGGTCTCAAATGTTACAGAGAAACGAAGAGCCCTGGGGAGAAACCACCCGCCTTGAAGCTCCCCCGAAGCAGTGTGATGTGAAGCACCAAGGAGAGCAAATCACTAGCATATGTTCACCCTCCTTCCTGTCCTCTCTGAGCAGCCAGTTAACACGACATGAATGTGTGTGCCCTGATTATCACAGAATGTATCTCGTTTATACCTTTTGTGTGCCTTAATAAGGAGCGACCTCAGCAGTCAATAGTTCTTGGCTGCATTAAGGGAACTTTCACATGACTGACTGTGCATTTCATAAATGACTGTTCTTTTGCACAGTCGCAGGTGCAGAAATCTCATGACCCAAATTGGCTTGCAGCAGCCCCTTTGCTTTTTCTGCTAAGCGTCCCTCCCCCTTTCCGGGTGGCCCTGGCCTTTCCTAGTCTACCCAGCCCACTCTGGATGACCTCTTTGTCCCTTCTCTGCTTCTTTTCAATGTCCTAATGTCCTGTCTTCTCTGTGGCCCATCTCCTCAGATCCTTGCTGTCTGCTAGGGCTAATCTGATACCTCCATGAACTAAAGAATTCCTGACTGATAATGACCAGAAATGTTTCCCTTCTCAGCTAACATATTTACAGTTTAATAGATATTTCAATTTTGTAAGTCATAGGCATGACTAATGGTGGGAATTTCTGGCAACTTTGTAGGGCCTGTGGGGGGCCTTTCCCAGAGTGTCATAATTCATACCCTGCAGGTGGCTGCTTGCTCCATCTAGACACAAGGTCAACCCTATTTATGACCTTGGGAGACTAATAAGTGACAACTAGGAGGGGAAAAAAAAGCGTGCTTAGAATTAATGGGAAGAAGGACCTTGGATGTCAGTATAAACAATGATTTTTTTTCCTTCATCTCCTGCCACTCTTATTTTGTCTTTCCCTTCCCTCCATTATTTCCCTCCTGCCCTCCCCAACCCCAGCCTAATGGAATGAGCTTACTATGCCACAGGGCTATCAATTAACCCCGCTGGTGACAGCCAGGGTCAAAAAGATTGCCGATCTCTGTTCTAGGCAAATGTTTGTCATGTTTCTATGTCCTACAGGGAGATGAACGAACAGTATTAACTGTCCCATCAGCAGAAAGACTGTCTTGTTACTCTGCAAAGTCAGGGACTATGAGAAAGTTCATTCCTGTGAGCTTATTTTGCTAGTGGCTGTACAGGAGACCAGTTGGAGGGCTGAGGGTGAGCAAGTTAGAACACATGATAGCAGGATATGGCAAACGTGCCCAATCCAGGCCAGTTCTACACCATTGGCTCTCTTCTAGCACCTTAGGTGATCATTGACTCTTTGGCTGACTGCTCTGACTCTGCTAGGGGTGAGGGGAGGCGGTGCTTCGGAAGGGATTGCATTGTGACTCCTAGGTGGCTAGGCCCATAAGATCCATAGGCACAGGTTTTCTTAGGTCCATTATGCTCATTTGTGAGAGTGGGAGCTGCCTTGTTCTCCTCCAAGCTGAAAGCAGTAGTTGGAACAAGCTACACTCTTCTATAGGAATGAAAACCAGGAGCTTGGTAGGGAGAGAGACCAGCTGTTAACTAGTTCCATGAGGGTGGATCAGATGCTCAGAAAACTACCATTTATTGGGTCAGGCATTGTACTTTACAATCAGTCAAAACTCACAACAACTTTGGAAGGTTGGTGATATTTTCCAAGGGGAAAAATTGAGATTCAGAGTGGATAAGTGACTTGTCTTTGATCACAGAGCTAATAAGTGGTAGAACTGGGATTTGAACCCATATTTATTCCAAACTCTTGCTCTTAAAGCAGCCTTCTATCAACTACCTGCATGACACCTGCACACAGCAGAGCTCAATACATGTTGTTAGGTCCTGACTTCCCAGCTTGCCCACCTGCTGCATGCCCTTTCCACTCCTCTTTGCCAACATGCATCTTGCACTTCTACACTTCCCCTATGAAGCCTTCACAGACTAACTTCATCTTAAAACCACTTGTTTCTTTCTCCTGAATTCCTTTGGCACTTTTGCAAAAGTCTTTACCACACTGTCTGATAATTACCTCAGAGTTTTTCTTTGCTTAGGTTTTGACTCACCAATTAGCTTAAGATTCTCCAAGATCTTCTGCTCCCCGTATTAAGGTTTACCTTAACTTCTAGATACAACATGTATTTATGGAGCTAGGAGCTGGGCTCTGCTTTCACGTGATCTCATTTAATCCTCTTAAACTCTTGTATGGCAGATCATTTTAGCTATACTCTAAAACCAAAACCAAGCCCATTGCTGTCAAGTTGATTCTGATTGCTATAGACCCTATAGGAGAGTAGGACTGCCTCATAGGTTTTCCAAGGAGCACTGGTGGATTTGAACTGCCATCCTTTTGGTTAGCAGCTGTAGCTTACCATAGTTCTTAACCACTGCTCCACCAGGGCTCTGGCTACACTCTAGACATTTGGAAATTTAAATCCAGAGAAGTTAAGTGAGTTTCTCAATATTCTATAGCAGCTACATTATAACTGGACCGAAGATTCAGATTGTTGTTACAGTTTTTCTCAAACCTGAAACCTTCCCACTAGTAAATGCTGATAAAACTATTCATTGCTCATAGTACTATGATCTGAATTGAATAGAACAAATTTTGTCAAAGGTAGAAGGATAAGACTTTTTGTTGAGCAAAATGTCTAGATGAAGAAGCTTCTAAAAATGTAGATAATAACATAAAATAATTTTAGCTCAAACAAAAAACTTGATTCTAAGAGAAGACCCATGGAAAAATATGGAAACTCAATTTTCTCCCTTGGATTCTGCTTCAGAACTAGAAACCATAATGAAAATCATGAGTCTCACACTTAGTAGGTGTGTGACTTTGAGAAAATTAATTTACCCTTCTGAACTTCAGTTTTTTCTCCATGTAAACTGGGGATGGTGTTGCTGTGTTGAGTGAAGAAAATATATGTACAACACTTAGAGTGGTATCTGGGAGGTACTAAGTATTCAATAAATGATATTAAATGTATAATTATTATTATTATTGCAAAGCTTGCGAAGATGACCTCAGAGTCATTTTGCCACAAAAAAGCTGTCTGACAGATGGCCTCAGACAAATTGCATTTGTTAATAGGATGCTTCATTTATAGGGGATGAATTAAAAAAAAAATTAGGAAGTTAACCAGGGAATATGAAGAACTCAGGCAAAGAGCCACATAAATAGGTATTTCAGACAGAACTATTTCATTCAAGGAGACGCAATCATGTGGAGTAATTTGTCAATTAAGATGGTCAAGGCAAATATTGTTGTCTATATAAATGAGCTTTTGCAGCCAGCAAGACATTTTAATGATGTGTGAGCCAAGAGTGAAAGCTGCTAAGACAAAACTGAGGTGGAAATGAGTCTTGAGGATAAGCCTGTTGAAGAGAGTAGCCTTTTCCTGTCCAGCAATTTCTTATGTCATTATGATTCATCACTGGTGGTTTATAAAGGCAGTTAAATGGCCTCCTTTGGCTGTCAGATAGGAAAATAATTCATTAGTTCAAGTCCATAAATCATTTCTTGATACCAGGAGTGCTTTATATAGCTAGAAATCCCTCCGTGATATGGCACTATACTCCTGTGGGGATCCTGAGGAACAACTGGGAACCACCAGATGCAGAAGCCAAAGGGATAAGCTACATGGTCATGGGTCTACTGGAATAGAAGGTTGATCCCTTTCTGGGCTTGTTGCTTCAATCCCCTCTGACTGGCCAGGAAAAACACCCACACTTGGGTCTAGCACATAATAGTCGCTTACACTGTGCTTGTTGAATGAATTTAATTCAAATGTTTTGTGTGTTTTGAATCCCTCGCATCAGAGTCCATCCATAAAATCCATAGTGTCCAATAATTCTCCCCATTTGTATTCTAGGAAAAGGACATGGAAAGGCAATGATGATAATATTTAGAAGTTATTGGAACAATACCCTGAGTTATTTGCTCAGCTTTTATAGTCAAGGCATCAGAACCTTACTATAAACTCTAGCATAATAGTTGTATAGGAAATAATAGTGTTTTTATTTTTTTTTCTGATAAAATATATTGTAAGTCATGTTTCAATTCACCTAGTCCCCCTTGGGAGCACTAGTGGTCCAGTGGTTAAAGCCCTCAGCTGCCAACCAGAAGGTTGGCAGTTTGAACCCACCAACTGCTCTGTGGGAGAAAGATGTGGCAGTCTGCTTCCATAAGATTTACAGCCTTGGAAACCCTATGGGCAGTTCTACTCTGTCCTGTAGGGTTGCTATGAGTTGGAATTGACTCAAGGGCAATGGTTTTTGGGTTTGGAGTCCCCCTTGCTCCTTATATCAAACATTCATTGGTATCTGTATACTTATATTTTGTGCCAATAAAATTATCTTCATGATGTTATTTATTTCCTGATGAGTGTATGAGGTGAAAGGTGAAAAGGACATTTTGAGCGTTGTTAAGTGGACAAATACTTGATGTCAACCCTGGTTCTACAATGAATGTATTTGATGTTCTTTTAACAACCACCAAATACTCGTTGTCCTGGGTGAATAGAGGTAAAATAAAAGACACATGAACTTGAGTGTAATGGTGGGGGGGAGGGATAGAGATTAAACAAACATATGGATAAGTGTATAATTATAAATTACAGTAAGTGATAAAAAGGAAAATAACAGAGAGTAACTGAGAAGTAGGTGGATGTTCTATATTGGACCACTGGGCAAGGTCTACTTGAGGAAATAATATCTAGGCTGAATCCCGAAGGTTACGTAAAGGCCATCTAGGTGAAGACTGAGGGAAAAATGTTTCAGGCAGCTGTTACAGCACATGTCAGTTCTGATGTGCTAAAGATCTTTTCATGCTCATAAAACAGAAAGAGAGTGAGTGTGGGAACAATGGGGAAAAATGAGATTGGAAAGGTAGGCAAGGACCAGATAACGCAGTGCTGTATAAGATTTTTTTTAATATAATTTTAATTGTGCTTTAAGTGAAAGTTTAAAAATCAAGTCAGTCTCTCACACAAAAACCCATGTATACCTTGCTACACACTCCCAATTACTCTCCCCCTAATGAGACAGCCCGCTCTCTCCTCCACTCTCTCTTTTCCTGTCCATTTCACCAGCTTCTAAACCCCTCCACACTCTCATCTCCCCTCAGGGCAGGAGATGCCAACATAGTCTCAAGTGTCCACATGATCCAAGAAGCTCACTCGTCACCAGCATCCCTCTCCAACCCATTGTCCAGTCCGATCCATGTCTGAAGAGTTGGCTTCGGGAACGGTTCCTGTCCTGAGGCAACAGAAGGTCTGGGGGCCATGACCACCGGGGTACTTCTAGTCTCAGTCAGACCATTAAGTCTGGTCTTATGAAAATTTGAGGTCTGCATCCCGCTGCTCTCCTGCTCCCTCAGGAGTTCTCTGTTGTGTTCCCTGTCAGGGCAGTCATCGCTTGTGGCCAGGCACCATCTAGTTCTTCTGGTCTCAGGATGATGTAGTCTCTGGTTTATGTGGCCCTTTCTGTCTCTTGGGCTCATAATCGCCTTGTGTCCTTGGTGTTCTTCATTCTCCTTTGATCCAGGTGGGTTGAGACCAATTGATGCATCTTAGATGGCTGCTTGCTAGTGTTTAAGACCCCAGATGCCACTCTCCAAGGTGGGATGCAGAATGCTTTCTTAATAGATTTTATTATGCCAATTGACTTAGATGTCCCCTGAAACCATGGTCCCCAGACCCCTGCCCCTGCTATGCTGGCCTTCGAAGCATTCCATTTATTCAGGAAACTGCTTTTGGTTTAGTCCAGTTGTGCTGACCTCCCTTGTATTGTGTGCTGTCTTTCCCCTCACCTAAAGTAGTTCTTATCTACTATCTAATTAGTGAATGCCCCCCTCCCACCCCCCTCCCTCCCCCTTCTTGTAACCATGAAAGAATGTTTTCTTCTCAGTTTAAACTATTTCTCAAGTTCTTATAATAGTGGTCTTATACAATATTTGTCCTTTTGCAACTGACTAATTTCACTCAGCATAATGCCTTCCAGGTTCCTCCATGTTATGAAGTGTTTCACAGATTCCTCACTGTTCTTTATCGATGAGTAGTATTCCATTGTGTGAATATACCATAATTTATCCATTCATCCGTCGATGGGCACCTTGGTTGCTTCCATCCTTTTGGTATTGTCAACAGTCCTGCAATAAACATGGGTGTGCATATATCTGTTCGTGTAAAGGCTCTTATTTCTCTAGGATATATTCCAAGGAGTGGGATTGCTGGATCGTATGGGAGTTCTATTTCTAGCTTTTTAAGGAAGTGCCAAATCGATTTCCAAAGTGGTTGTACCATTTTACATTCCCACCAGCAGTGTAGAAGTGTTCCAGTCTCTCCACAGCCTCTCCAACATTTATTATTTTGTGTTTTTTGGATTAATGCCAGTCTTGTTGGAGTGAAATGAAATCTCATTGTGGTTTTGATTTGCATTTCTCTAATGGCTAATGATCATGAACGTTTCCTCAGGTATCTGTTAGCTACCTGAATGTCTTCTTTACTGAAGTGTCTATTCATATCTTTTGCCCATTTTTTAATTGGGTTATTTGTCTTTTTGCAGTTGAGTTTTTGCAGTATCATGTAGATTTTAGAGATCTGGTGCTGATCAGAAATGTCATAGCTAAAAACGTTTTCCCACTCTGTAGGTAGTCTTTTCTTCTCTTTTAGAGAAGTCTTTGGATGAGCATAGGTGTTTGATTTTTAGAAGCTCCCAGTTATCTAGTTTTTCTTCTACATTCTTTATAATGTTTTATATACTGTTTATGCCATGTATTAGGGCTCCTAACCTTGTCCCTATTTTTTCTTGCATGATCTTTATCGTTTTAGATTTTATATTTAGGTCTTTGATCCATTTTGAGTTAGTTTTTGTGCATGGAGTGAGGTATGGGTCTTGTTTCATTTTTTTGCAGATGGATATCCAGTTATGCCAGCACCATTTGTTAAAAAGACTGTCTTTTCCCCATTTAACTGTTTTGGGGCCTTTGTCAAATATCAACTGTTCATATGTGGATGGATTTATGTCTGGATTCTCAATTCTGTCCCATTGGTCCATGTATCTGTTGTTGTACCAGTACCAGGCTGTTTTGACTACTGTGGTGGGGTAAAGTAAGGCCTCCTACTTTGTTCTTCTTTTTCAGTAATGCCTTATTTATCTGGGGCCTCTTTCCCTTCCATATGAAGTTGGTGATTTGTTTCTCCATCTCACTAAAGAATGTGGTTGGGATTTGGATTGGAATTGCATTAAATGTATAGATCGCTTTTGGTAGAATAGACATTTTTATAATGTTAAGTGTTCCTGTCCACGAGCAAAGTATGTTCTTCCACTTATGTAAGTCTCTTTTGGTTTCTTGCAGAAGTGTACTGTAGTTTTCTTTGTATAAGTCTTTTACATCTCTGGTAAGATTTATTCCTAAGTATTTTCTCTTCTTGGGGGTACTGTAAATGGCACTGATTTGGTGATTTCCTCTTCGATGTTCTTTTTGTTGGTGTAGAGGAATCCAACTGATTTTTGTATGTTTATCTTGTATCCCGATACTCTGCTGAACTCTTCTATTAGTTTCAGTAGTTTTCTGGAAGATTTCTTATGGTGTTCTGTGTATAAGATCATGTCGTCTGCAAATAGAGATACTTTGACTTCTTCCTTGCCAATCTGGATGCCCTTTATTTCTTTATCTAGCCTAATTGCTCTGGCTAGGACTTCCAGCACAATGTTGAATAAGAGTGGTGATAAAGGGCATCTTTGTCTGGTTCCCGTTCTCAAGGGGAATGTTTTCAGGCTCTCTCCATTTAGGATGATGTTAGCTGTTGGCTTTGTATAAACGCCCTTTGTTATGTTGAGGAATTTTCCTTCTATTCCTATTTTGCTGAGAGTTTTCATCATGAATGAGTGTTGAACTTTGTCAAATGCCTTTTCTGCATCAATTGATAAAATCGTGTGATTCTTGTCTTTTGTTTTATTTATGTGGTGGATTACATTAATTGTTTTTCTAGTGTTGAACCATCCATGCATAATATGAATCCCACTTGGTCATGGTGAATTATTTTTTTGATATGTTGTTGAATTCTATTGGCTAGAATTTTGTTGAGGATTTTTGCATCTACGTTCGTGGGGGATATATTGTCTTATATTATTTTTTTACCTGGTTTTGGTATCAGGGATATGGTGGCTTCATAGAATGAGTTTGGTAGTATTCCGTCCTTTTCTATGCTCTGAAATACCTTTAGTAGTAGTGGTGTTAACTCTTCTCTGGAAGTTTGGTAGAACTCTGCAGTGAGGCCATCCGGACCAGGGCTTTTTTTTTGTTGGGAGTTTTTTGATTACCTTTTCAACCTCTTCTTTTGTTATGGGTCTGTTTAGTTGTTCTGCCTCTGTTTGTGTTAGTTTAATTCACCCATTTCTTTTAGGTTTTCAAATTTGAGTATAATTTTTCATAGTAATCTGATATGATCCTTTTAATTTCAGTTGGGCCTGTTGTAATATCGCCCCTCTCATTTCTTATTCGGGTTTTTTGCTTCCTCTCCTGTTTTTCTTTTGTCAGTTTGGCTAGTGGTTTATCAATTTTGTTGATGTTCTCAAAAAAACCAGGTTTTGGTCTTGTTAATTCTTTCAGTTGTTTTTCTGTTTTCTATTTCATTTAGTTCAGCTCTGATTTTTATTATTTGTTTTCTTCTGGTGCCTGTGAGTTTCTTTTGTTGCTCTCTTTCTATTTGTTCAAGTTGTAGAGATAATTCTTTGATTTTGGCCTTTTCTCCTTTTTGGATTTGTGCATTTATTGATATAAATTGACCTCTGAGCACCACTTTTGCTGTGTCCCAAAGGTTCTGATAGGAAGTGTTTTCATTCTCATTGGATTCTCTGAATTTCTTTATTCTATCCTTAGTGTCTTCTATAATCCAGTCTCTTTTGAGCAGGGTATTGTTCAGTTTCCAAGTGTCTGATTTCTTTTCCCTGCTTTTCCGGTTATTGATTTCCACTTTTATGGCTTTATGGTCAGAGGAGATGCTTTGTAATATTTCAATGTTTTGGATTCTGCTAAGGCTTGCTTTATGACCTAATACATGGTCTATTCTAGAGAATGTTCCATGTGCACTAGAAAAGAAAGTATAGTTGGTTGCTGTTGGGTGGAGTGTTCTGTATATGTCTAGGAAGTCAAATTGGTTGATTGTGGCATTTAGATCTTGCCTGTCTTTATTGGGCTTCTTTCCGGATGTCCTGTCCTTCACTGAAAGTGGTGTGTTGAAGTCTCCTACTATTATTGTGGAGCTGTCTGTCTCACTTTTCAATGCTGATAGAGTTTGTTTTATGTATCTTGCAGCCCTGTCATTGGGTGCATAAATATTTAATATGGTTATATCTTCTTGGTGTATTGTCCCTTTAATCATTATATAGTGTCCTTCCTGATAGATTTAACTTTAAAGTCTATTTTTGTCAGAAATTAATAGTGCCACTAGTGTTCTTTTTTGATTGTTGTTTGCTTGATATATTTTTTTCCATCCTTTGAGTTTTAGTTTGTGTCTCTAAGTCTAAGGTGTGTCTGTTTTAGGCAGCATATAGACAGGTCTTGTTTTTTAATCCATTCTGCCACTCTCTGTCTGTTTATTGGTACATTTAGTCCATTTACATTCAGAGTAATTATGGATAGGCATGAATTTAGTGCTATCATTTTGATGTCTTTTTGTGTGTTGTTGACAGTTTCTTTTTCCCACTTTATTTTATGTACTGAGTAGATTTTCTTTATATATTGTCCTTTCCTCATATTTGTTGTTGTTGATTTTGTTTCTGCTGAGTCTGTATTTTTCCCCTGTATTTTATTTTGATGAGGAGGATAGTTTGTCTCCTTTGTGGTTACCTTATTATTTACCCCTATTTTTCTAAATTTAAAACTAACTTTTATTTCTTTGTATCGCCGTGTTTTCCTCTCCATATGGAAGGTGTATGATAACATTTCTTAGTTCTTTATTATTTTAATGTCATCTTCTTTTATATATTAACATCGCTGTTACCCTGTTTTGGGCTTTTTTTTTTTTTTTAATAATCTTGCTTTGTTTTTTTGGATTTCCCTGTCTGGGTTGACTTCTGGTTGTTCTGCCCAGTGTTCTAGTCTTGGGTTGATACCTGATATTATTGATCCTCTAACCGAAGAACTCCCTTTAGTATTTCTTATAGTTTTGGTTTGGTTTTTATGAATTCCCTCAACTTGTGTTTATCTGGAAATGTCTTAATTTCAGCTTCATATTTAAGAGAGTTTTACTGGATATATGATTCTTGGTAGGCAGTTTTTTTCCTTCAATATTTTAAATTTGTCATCCCATTGCCTTCTTGCCTGCATGGTTTCTGCCGAGTAGTCCGAGCTTATTGTTATTGGCTCTCCTTTGTAGGTGACTTTTCGTTTATCCCTCGCTGCTCTTATAATTCTCTCTTTATCTTTGATTTTGGCAAGTTTGATTATAATATGTCTTGGTGACTTTCTTTTAACATCTACCTTATGTGGAGTTCGATGAGAATCTTGGATAGATATCTTCTCATCTTTCACAATATCAGGGAAATTTTCTGCCAACAAATCTTCAACAATTTTCTCTGTATTTTCTGTTATTCCTCCCTGTTCTGGTACTCCAATCACTCGTAGGTTATTTCTCTTGACAGAGTCCCACGTGATTCTTAAGGTTTCTTCATTTTTCTAAATTCTTTTACCTGATTTTTCTTCAAATATATTAGTGCCAAGTGATTTATCTTCGAGTTCAGAAATTCTAGCATCTAGTTGCTCAGTTCTGCTCCTCTGACTTTCTATTGAGTTGTCTAATTCTGTAATTTTATTGTTAATCTTCTGAATTTGATTGCTGTCTGTCTATGGATTTTTCCATCTTATTAAACTTTTCATTATGTTCCTGAATAATCTTTCTGAGTTCTTCAGTTGCTTTCTCTGTGTGTTTCTTGGCTTGTTGTGTGTATTGCCTCATTTCCTTCCTGATGTCTTGAAAGGTTCTATATATCAAACTTTTGTATTCTGCATCTGGTAATTCCAGGAATGCACTTTCATCTAAAAGATACCTGGATTCTTTGTTTTGAGAGTCTGTTGAGGTGGTCATTGCCTGTTTCTTTATGTGACTTGTTATTGACTCTTGTCTCTGAGCCATCTCTAAGTTATTGTATTAGTTTATGCTTGCTTACTGTGTCGTAGCTGCTTGCTTTGTTTTGTTTTGGTATACCCCTATGGGTTGCTCGAGTGAGCTAGCTTGATGATTTTCGCCTTTGGAGCTCTGGTGTCCTGTTCCCAGCTGGCTGGAGCTGTTATCAGGTATATCAGTCTAGGAGTCCATTCAGTTTTCTTGTATGAATTCAGCTCAGGTTTCCAGGTAGCTGATCATCAAGTGTGTGGTACAGGCTCTGTCCTACAGTCTCAGAGGGGCAGGGGTGATTGACGTATATACCCGTATCTGATTGCAGCAGGGGGTCACACTCTGAACAAGGTAGAGGGCTGAGAACCGACCTCCAAGTGTCTCTGAGGAAAATGCATCTCTGTTCCCTAGAGCATGCTGGTGGGTGGGTTCTGCACTGGGACCATGGGCACCCAAAGTTTTTGGTTGTAAGGACTGGGAGGTACCAGTTATCTTTGGACCCCTGTTGCAGGTGGCTGGGTGACCTGAGTGGAGCTACCAGTCCTTAGGTCCCTGTTGTGGGTAGATGAGGACCTTGTTTAATAGGCAATGTCAAACATCAAACACCCACCTCTCCACCGCACAGTTGAAATGGTTGGAGTTTGCCAACAAGGGCCTATTCTCCCAAAATAGGCCCACACAGGTCCATGCAGAAGGGACAGGTGCTCAAGGTCCACGGACGGTTTATGCCTGGATAGGAGCTGCTTCTGTCCTGAGCTCCCCTGGGTAATGGAGCTAGCAAATTATCTTTTCCCCCCAGTTGCAAAATTTTTTCCTTCCCCATGTCCGGGAGGATGGCTCTAGGTCCTCACCAGGGTGTATCTCAGGCCCAGGGATTCAGCCACTGAAGCTGGCTTGGGGGTGTGGGGGCATGGTAAAATATACGTGAGTACTTAGCTTTTGCTGAGAGCGCTGTTCTCCTCAGGTTCCAGAGGTGTGAGTAGGCTGTGTGGCTGGCTGCTTCTGCCTGAGGAAACTGCGTCCAAACGCTAGTACCAGCCCGCCGCCGCAGCCGCGGCCGCTCCAGGAATGATGCCTGAGGGCTCCCCGTGATTTAGGTCCGGTAACTCCTCTCCACTGCTGAACGGTCTCTTCCTCCCCCTGCCCCTCAGTTCATTGTCTAAGCTTGACTTTGATGCTCACGGCTCCCAGCTTGTCACAAATATACTCGTTTCACTTGTTTTTTTGGGGGTCTTTGTTGTAAAGAGGGCTCGCCAGAAGCGTCTGTCTATTCCACCATCTTGGCTCTGCCTGCACCTTATAAGATTTTGATCTTTATCCTAAGAGCAGAAGGAAGCCATTGGATCATTTTAAGTGGCAAAATGCCATATTCCTTCTTACATTAAAAAACAACCAAAAAATCAAAACTGAAAACAAATACCTCTAGCTCTTCCATGGAGAAGAGATGGAGGGAGGCAGGGAGACCAGTTAAGAGGCTATTAACAGCATCTCAAAGAAAGATGATGGTAGTTTGGACCAGAGTGATGATAATAGAGATGGAAAAAAGTGGATATATTCAGTAAATATTATGGAGGTAGAAATGACTGGACTTTTTCCCGATGATCCCTAGGTTTTTGGTTTTAGCAATAGGGTAGACAGCAGAGGCTATTTACTGAAATGGGGAAGGCTGAGGGAGGCAAGATTTTGTGGAGGATTCAAGAGTTCTGTTTTAGCCATGTTTTATTTGAGATACCTATTAGATGCCCAAACGGAGATGTTGAGTAGGCAATTGCTTATGTGAGTCTGGCATTCAGAAAGATGTCTGGGCTGGCAGTACAGATTTTGTAGCTGTCTGCATGGTATATAAGACAGGCTATAATGAAGTACTAAATTGTGTGGGACAACTGATGATTACTATAGGAGATCAATGCAAACTACAGTTCCTAGGCCCTATGCTATATATTTTCCCCAGAATCATGACAGTATAAGAAAGCCACTTGTCATGATTTTTCCAAACCTCATCAAATTGTTAAATTTTAAGCATGATATTTGTGCTTGTATTTTTGCTGATATATGGGATGGCATCCCACATTTAGCTGACATTTGAATCCTTCACAGCTAGAAGACTATAACTAATACCATACTAAATACAAAAAAAAAAAGTTTTTTTTTTTAAATACAGTCGCTATTTATTATATATGCTAGACACAGAACTAGTCACTTCACCTACATTATTTCTTATCTTTACCACAGCCCTGGAAAGTATGGGCCCCTACCTATAGATGAAGAAACTAGAACTCAGAGACATTAAACATCTTGCCCACGGCCACACAGCAAATAAGTGGTGATCTTTTTCCCATTCCATTCCCACACTTTAAAAAAAACCAAAAGCCAAACCAAACCCATTGCTGTTGTCAAATCGATTCTGGCTCATAGCGACTTTATAGGATAGAGTAAAACTGCCCCATAGGGTTTCCAAGGAGTGGCTAGTGGATTCCAACTGCCAACCTTTTGGTTAGCAGCCGAATGCTTAACCACTGCTCCACCAGGGCTCCTTTACACCAAGGGAAGGTGTATTTTCTTTTGACAGAACTGCAAAGACTCTCACCCACACCAACACCAAATCCTCCAATTCATGAACGACTACTCTTTCCTCCCTTCACCCCCAAAATGTTCCATCAAAGGAAAATCCTCTATCAAGGAAATTATAGCTCCAGAGGGGAAGAAAAATGAGCAAGGTACAAGGATCTGTGTTGTTGTTGTTAGGTGCCGTCGAGTCGGTTCCGACTCATAGCACCCTATGCACAACAGAATGAAACACTGCCCAGTCCTGCGCCATCCTCACAGTAGTTGCTATGCTTGAGCTCATTGTTGCAGCCACTGTGTCAGTCCACCTCCTTGAGGGTCTTCTTCTTTTCCACTGAACCTGTACTCTGCCAAGCATGATGTCCTTCTCCAGGGACTGATCCCTCCTGACAACACGTCCAAAGTATGTAAGACGCAGTCTCACCATCCTTGCTTCTAAGGAACATTCTGGTTGTACTTCTTCTAAGACAGATTTGTTTATTCTTTTGGCAGTCCATGGTATATTCAATATTCTTCGCCAACACCACAATTCAAAGGCGTCAATTCTTCTTCAGTCTTCCTTATTCGTTGTCCAGCTTTCACATGCATATGATGCGATTGAAAATACCATGGCTTGGGGCAGGCACACCTTAGTCTTCAAAGCGACAACTTTGCTCTTCAACACTTTAAAAAGGTCCTTTGCAGCAGATTTACCCGATGCAATGCGTCTTTTGATTTCTTGACTGCTGCTTCCATGGCTGTTGATTGTGGACCCAAGTAAAATGAAATCCTTGACAACTTCAGTCTATTCTCTGTTTATCATGATGTTGCTCATTGGTCCAGTTGTGAGGATTTTAGTTTTCTTTATGTTGAGGTGCAATTCATACTGAAGGCTGTGATCTTTGATCTTCATTAGTAAGTGCTTCAAGCCCTCTTCACTTTCAGCAAGCAAGATTGTGTCATCTGCATAACACGGGTTGTTGATGAGTCTTCCTCCAATCCTGGTGACCCGTTCTTCTTCATATAGTCCAGCTTCTCGGATTATTTGTTCAGCATACAGATTAAATAGGTATGGTTAAAGAATACAACCGTGACGCACACCTTTCCTGACTTTAAACCAATTAGTATTCCCCTGTTCTGTCTGAACAACTGCCTCTTGATCTATGTAAAGGTTCCTCATGAACACAATTAAGTGTTCTGGAATTCCCATTTTTCACAATGTTACCCATAATTTGTTATGATCCACACAGTCAAATGCTTTGCATAGTCAATAAAACACAGGTAAACATCCTTCTGGTATTTTCTGCTTTCAGCCAGGATCCATCTGACATCAGCAATGATATCCCTGGTTCCACGTCCTCTTCTGAAACCTGCCTGAATTTCTGGCAGTTCCCTGTCAGTAAATAATTGGTTCACAAAAAATTACAGCTATTATTATCATTTTCATCATCTCATTGAATACTCAGAAAAACCTTTTAAAGTAGGTGTTATTACTTGTTATTTCTTACTGATGAGAAAATCAAGGCTCAGTGAGGTTAAGTAACTTGCCCAAGGTCACACAGCTCATACGGGACTACACTGGAACTTCAACATCAACTTCCCTGATTTCTAAGCTTATGATTTTTGCACTCTCAAGTTTAATAATCAAGTGAAGCCAGGGCACTGCATTGGAGAACAGTCTATGTTATCAATAGATAACATAGACTTGATTACTGCAGGGCCTTGAATGCCAGGGAGAATACGTCTTATTCTTAGCCTATTTGGCAATACGTGCCACGAACTGGTTATAATTCGTCCTCACTAATGAAGAAGATCCAGCTTTTGGACACCACGTACCTGTTTCCAAATTGAAATCCCTCACAGCTGTGTATAAGTCAAGCTCCTTAGACCTATGCCACGAGATCCCAGAGGCTTTTCTTCCCTTGTGCTGTCTGCTTTGCTCATTTCGTTGCTCATCTTTCCTCATTTTAACTCAGTTCAAGGAACATTTTCTGAGTATCCCCTTTCTGCCAAGGCGCTGTTCTAGGCATCCACTTAAATAGAATAGCTAGCCGCTACTGCATTCTTTGTTGGGAGCGTGTGGATACATCTCATCGCATCAACTGGTCCATCTGTGTAGCTCTCGCCTGGGGGTAGGAGTAGGAAGGATACTTGAGAGTATCACTTTCTTGGAGTTCTGCAAGAGAGAGCATGAGTTTATCCTCTCCTGTTCCCCGAATATTTTCCAACTTTCAGAGGCTTATTTTTAAATTAATTAGCTAACCAATTAAGTAATCTCTGCCAGCTTGGAATTTTAGCTACACAGATTTTCATTTACCCAGAAACATTTGCAAACTGGAGGCAGCTTCAAGAGTGGACACATGGGTTCTAAGAGCTAGAAGGGACTTTGAAGAGCAAATGGTATGATCCTCTTATTCTGTAGATAAGGAAGCAGAGGCCCAGAGAGGTTAACTTATGTGCCCCAAAGACACAGCTTGGGAATAGCTAAGCTGGGGATTTTCCCAATATAGTGCTGCTTTCTACCACTCTGCAATGTCTTTCTAACTTAGACCTGACTCTTGCCTTAGAGACCTTTTTTTTTAATGCCAAATTTCATCAGTGTCTTTGTTATAACTGAAATATTTAAGTCAAATTAATGTAAAGGCTTCAGAGAGTTCTACTGATATGGTTTATAAAAGTCATTCAAGCAAAACTGTGGAAGTATATGGGATTTTTGACATTTTCTGGAGGCCATTAGCTTACAATCTTCAATAACTCTCAGAATTTATGTCCAAAGAAGATAATTTTCAAGCTGGCCTTGGCAGATTCCATATTTATTACATTTTAGTTCGTTCATAAGTTAATTTTTTAATCCAATGATGTTTTGACCCTTGAAACCTGCACCTTTCCTTAGTGATTATATGCAATACAAAATCATCTTGTGAACTCCTTCATGGGCATTAAAGTCTATTAACAGTTACATACCAGGAAGCAGAACTGAGAAAACCACTCTAGCAGCCTCACTTACCTCAGAGGCAGTATGAAAGAGTGGAAAGAGCAAGGGTTTTAAAGTCAGGAATATTTAGCTTCAAATTCCCACTTTACCATTTACTTGCTGAGTGACCCTGAGGGCAGGTTACTAAACTTCTCTGAGCCTCCATTTCTATATCTTTCTCTACATCTCTATCTTGCACAGTTGTTACGAGAATTTGAGATAACAGTAAAATGATAGCTATTTCTACCATTGCCACTATCACTATGATTATTATATACTGTTTCTACTACTACTGCTATGCTAAATAGAATGCAAATGAGGAAAATTCCCCCATGTATATACCGGCAGGTTGGATCAACTTAAGATGGAAAAAAAGCTTGAGACGGGGTAAGACAAACAATGATAGATTAGCATTTAATAACACATTACAAACCAGAAGGTTCCAACAGCCTACTTAATAAAAAGAGTACCTTAGTTGAGTTATAGGAAATACAATTTTAAAAATGAAATTGTTGGGAACTAGCCTGTAAGTTCCATGAGGACAGAAATCATATCTATCTTGTTTCTTTGTATTCCTATCACTTTAATTCAGTGCTTGACACAGAGCAGGAAATGAAAGAATATTTATTAGATGAACTGTTGTCTTTATTTTTAATTCAGTGAGAGATCCCTAAAGATAAAAATATGTATTTGTATTGTTGTTGTTGGGTGCCATCGAGTCGATTGTGACTCACAGCTACCTCATGTGACAGAGTAGAACTGCCCCATAGGGTTTCCTAGGCTGTAATCTTTATGGGAGCAGATTTCCAGGTCTTTCTCCTGGAGAGTCGCTGGGTGAGCTTGAACTGCCAACCTTTCAGTTAGCAGAAAAGCGCTTAACCTTTGTGCCACCAAGGCTCCTTATGTATGTACATAGCTGCTATTTTTTTTTTATAACTAAATCCATGCTTTTTTTTTTTTAATATTTGGTTTCCTACTCTATACCAAGCGCTGTGCTAAGCCCTGGGAATGTGGTGGTGAGCAAAAGTGTGCACAGTTCTTGCCTCTAAGAGCTTAAATCTAGTCGAGGAAGAAGCAGACCTTACATAATTATGCGAATAAATATCAAGTTTTAACTGTGAAAATACCATGAAGAGGTACATGGGCTAAAAGAACATGTGTTAGGTGGATTTGACCTAATCAGGAAGGTCAGGGAAGGTTTCTCATAGAGGAAGTAAAGCTTAAGCAGCGATCCTGTGAGTAAGTGGGTGTTAAATAGGAAAGAAGAAGGAAGAGGAGCTTTTCAGGCAGATAGATCAGCATGTGCAAACTTACCCTTTCGAGAGATCATGATGAATACAAGGAGCTAAAATGAGGCCAATTGCAGCTGGCTAAGTGAAGTGGGAGAGGAGGAGAACAGAACAAACTGAGACTGGAGTGGTGGTAACGGGACAGATAATGCAGGGCCCTTATGCTACGCTAAAGATTTGTTCTTGATCCTAAGAGCAATTCAAACCAACAACAACAAAAAAAACCCGCTGCCATCGAGTCGATTCCGACTCATAGCGACCCTATAGGACAGAGTAGAACTGCCCGATAGAGTTTACAAGGAGTGCCTGGCAGATTCGAACTGCCGACCTTTTGGTTAGCAGCCATAGCACTTAACCACTACCCCACCAGGGTTTCCTAGGAGCAATTAAAAAAATTTTTTTTTTTTAGGAAGCCATTAAAGTGATTTTAAGGAAGGATGTGGGAGCGACATCATCAGATGTTTCAGTGTGGAGAGTGGATTGGAGGGAAGCCAGAGTAGATGCAGGTAGACCTAGTTAGAAGCTATTGCCCTAGTCCAGGCTAGAGGTGATAGTAACTTGGACAAAGGTGGGGAGATATGACTATGGAGAGAAGTGGATGGATTTGAGGGCTAATTAGAAGGTAAGTTCAATAGGACTTGGTGATAGATTAGATGAAGAGTGTGCAAAAAAGATGGGTGCCTCCTAGGTGATTCTTAGGTTTCTTGCTTATCTACTGGATGGACTGTGGTGCATTTTACTGAGAGGCCCAGGTATGGGGAGGTTCATTCAGTCACAAGTCTGTGTGCTGCTGAGTGCCAGGAACTGTGCTAGGTGTTGGAGATTCAGAGATGAATAAATTATTGTCCTTACCCTTAAGAAGCTTACAATCTAGTGAGGGAGAGGGTCCAGACAATCAACAGGTAGTTACAATCTAACAAGAGGCTAAATGCTTTGGTAGAGGTACACCAAGCATGCTGTGGAAGCCCAGATGAGAGGAATTTCATAGAGACTGGCCAGAGGTGGAGAACTGTTGGGGGAGGCCAAAGAGCATTGGGGAGTTGGGTTATCTCGGATTCGGTATGCACTCATTTGTCAGACCTGCCTACCAGACATTAAGCCTTGAAAGGATGAAGACAAGTTTTTCCCCTTTCTCATCTTCATCCTCCGTTTAGTACAATAAGCAGTCAGGCCGTGAATCCCATGCCTATGAGTCAAGAGGCAATGCCTGGAGTCACTGACTGCGATTTCTCAATTTATGGCAGAACTGTGCACGTGTTTCTCTCCCATTACAGGAATTAATAGGTTCCTGAAAAGTGATGTGTAAATCACATTTGGGTAAATTAAATCTTTCTTTAAACATACTGAGTAGTTTGCTATTTACTTCTGTAATATAAATCATCATTCTCTAGTCTTTCACCATATGCTGTTGATTTATAAGAAAACATTTGCCATTTTGATTATTTTTACATATACAATTCAGTGACATTAACATTCAGTTTGCCACATTGTGCAATTATCATCAGTCTCCATTTCCAAATGTTTTCATCACCCTTAACAGAATCTCGGTACTCCTTAAGCAATAGCTCCTCATTCCCTCTCCTACCTGCCCTTCATAACCGCTAATAAACTTTGGCCTCTATGCATTTGCCTGTTCTAGATATTTCATATAAATGGGATCATACAGTATCTGTCCTTTCGTGTCTGACTTATTTCACTCAGCAAAATGTTTTCAAAGTTCATCCATCCTGTAGCATGTATCAGAACTTCATTTCTCTTCATGGCTGAATAATATTCCATTGTATGTAAATACCACATTTCGTTTATTCATTCATCTCTAGATAGACTCTTAGATTGTTTCTGCCTTTTGTATGTTATGAATAATGCTACAGTGAACATTAGTATAAAAATAGCTGTTTGCGTCCCTGTTCCCTCCTAGGAGTGGAATTGCTGGGTCATAGGGTAATTCTATGTTTAACTTTTTGAGGAACCCCCAAGCTGTTTTCCACAATGACTGAAACATTTTTCAATCTCACTAGCAATGGATGAGGGTTCCAGTTTCTCTACATCCTCACCAACACTTGTTATTTTCCATTTTTCTGATCATAGCAATCCTCGTGGAGGTGTAGTGGTATCTCATTGTGGTTTTGATTTGCATCTCCCTAATGAGGAAAGACATTGAGCATCTTTTCATGTGCTTATTGGCCATTTGCATATCTTCTTTGGAGAGATGTCTGTTTGAATCTGCAGAGCTATTAATTACTTTTGTGTGTGGCCTTTCTAGCCATGGTCTTGTAGCGCCCACTCAGGTGATTGTTTGATAGGGTAATTGTGGCCTACTAAGGGGATTCCTCAGTTTTGCCTTAAAGAGAGCCAATTCCAGAGCAGGAAGGAGGAGCCCATCACCGCCAAGGAAGGAGAGACCCAGCAGTAGAAACCCAGCAGCAGGAGACAGTGCGTTGGGCTTCCCGGACCAAGGAGAGAGAAAACTGAGTGCCTTTGGGCAGAGACTGAGGGCCAGGGAGAGGCATGCCTGTGAGCATGGTTGGGAAGAGGCTATCCTGATGGAAGAACTGTATCTTGAGTGTTCTTGAGCTTGGATTGTAACTCTTACTTCCCTAATAAACCCCATAATTGTGAGTATGGTCTGTGAGTTCTGTGTGGCCATTGCAATGAATTATCAAACCCAGTAGAGAGTGCTGTGGGAGGGACAGCTGGTGTCAGAATTAGTAAAGATGGCAGAGAAAGGAGGCATGCCTGACCCCCGCCTCAAAGGAATCAGCTTTGGGCTGTTGATCTTGGTTCTTCTTCCCCCTTGTGAAGTTTGAGGAGGTCAGACACAACCCCCAAGCTGTTTATGCAGAATCCTTTGCCCATTTTTTTTGGAGGGGTCGTTGTTGTCTTTCTGTTTTTGAGTTTTAGTTCTTTATATAGTCTGAATATTAAACCCTTATCAAACTATGGTTCCCAAATATTTTCTTCTATTCTGTAGATTGTCCCTTCACATCATTGATAAAGTCCTTTGATGAACAAAAGTTTTAAACTTTTATGAAGTCCACTTTTTCTATTTTGTCTGTTGTTCCCCGTGCTACACGTTTATTTTTAAATCAAATTCACTGAGGTAGAATTTAAAGTAAATAAAATGCATCAATTTTAATTTCACATTTTAATGAGCTCTGATGAATACGTGTATCCCTGTAACCTTAAAAGGTTGCATTTAATCCTCTTTAACCCTGGTGGCAGGCAACCATCTATCTGTTTTTTGTCACTATGGATTAGTTTTGTCTAGGCTCACTTTTAATGGCCTCTGATGAATGCTGTTGTAAGCATATACTGGAGGAAAGCCACTTCCTTTATTTTACTTTAAATCAGAATTCTTATATCCCAACCTTAAGGCTATATATGGGTGACTACATAGACTAGGGGAAAAAATCTGATGTCATGCTTGTTTCAGTATGAACCTAGGGTCATGTTGATAGTGGCAGTTTTCAAAGAGGGGATCCTGGGAAGGATAATGTGTGGGGGCTATAAAACACTGGGCTTTTGTTTACAGGCTGACAGTTATTCCTTCAAAATCTAAGTTATCATTATGTATTTATACTCTGTTTTTCTTTTTGTTAAAACGGTCATTTTTAGCTTTTATAAGTCAAAAAAAAATAGTTTATTAGAATGGGCATAGGACTTTTCATACAGACCAGGATTTAAATCTTTATCCCATCAGCTTGTTATCTATGTGAACTTGGGCAAGGCACTTAGCCTCTCTGAGCCCCAGTTTCCCCTGTTTGTAAAGTGGGGACAATAATATCTTCACTATAGGGTATTGGGAGTGTTAAAAATATGTATATTTCACATAAATGCTGCCTAGCACAGAAGACCCAATAATAAATGGCAGCTACTTCTTATCCCAAATCGTAGTCCATCAACCAGTATTTACTGAATACTCTTCCTGGTAGTGTGCTAAGGAAGCTCTGAGAGGACTCAGAAGAGTAAGTTATAAGTTCATAGAATGTTGAATATTAAAACTTGATAGGACCTTAGTCTAAACCTCTCACTTTACTGGAGATAAAAGGAGCTAGAGAGGAGTAAAGTGACTTGTTTAAGGCCAACAGTGTGTTCATTCATTCATTCAACAAATACTTATTGGGTACCTACTATACTCTTGGAAACCCTGGTGGCATAGTAGTTAAGTGCTATAGCTGCTAACCAAGAGGTCGGCAGTTCAAATCCACCAGGTGCTCCTTGGAAACTCTATGGGACAGTTCTGCTATGTCCTATGGGGTCGCTATGAGTCGGAATCAACTCAGTGGCAGTGGGTTTGGTTTGGTTTTACTATAGTCTTGATAATGTTCTCAGGGATGAAGACTTAGCAGTGATCCCCTCCCAAAAAAAACAAACAAACAAACAAACACCTTCATGGGGCACATATTCCAGTGGGAGGAGATAGACAATAACGAAATAAACTGTGTGTGTGTGTGTGAGAGAGAGAGGTACTATACAGAAAAATAAAGCAAGGAGGTAGGGAGTTTTGAGAGTGACTGTGTTACACAGAATCATCAAGGAAAGACTCCTTGATAAGACAGTATTTGAACAGAGACCTGAAAAAAGTGATAGCTCATGGAAGATTATTCTAGGCAGGGAGAATAGCAAGTGCAAAGCCCTGGGCGGGAACCTTCAAGTTTTCAAGGGTCATCAAAGAGTCCAGAGTAGCTGGAGCAGAATGAGCGGTAGAGAGAGAATTAAGAGATGAGGTCAGAGAGGTGGTGGTGTTGAGATCAGGTTATATAGAGCTGTATAGGCCATTGTAAGAATTTTGGCTTTGAGTAAGATGGAAAGTCACTGGAAGGTTTTGAACAGAGGTTTGACATGATCTGGTATATTTTACAAGGATTACCCCGGATCCTGTATGCAAAATAGACTGAAGAGGGCAAGAGTTAGTAGAGCAGGAACACCAAGTAGGAGGCTATTGCTATAATCCAGAGGAAAGATAATGGTGGCTTGAACCAGGGTGTTATCAGTGAAAGAATTTAGAACTGAAAAAATTCTGGTTATATTTTGAAGGTAGAGCCAACAGGCTTCTTGGATATATTGAGTATGGGGAATGAGAGAAAGAGATAATTCACATGATTCCAGATTTTTTTTTTGGCCTGCATAACTAGAAGGGTGGAGTTGCTAATTATTGAAATGGAGAAGGCTAGATATCAGGGGTTTGGTTTTAAACATGCTAAGTTTGAGATGTCTTAGAAATCTAAGTGGGGATGCTGGGTAGCCAGTTGGATATATGAGTTCAGGGGAGAAGTCTAGCATGGAGAAATGAATTTGAGAGTGAACAGCATGTAAGTGGTAAGCAAATCCATGAAACTGGATGCTATTGAAGAATGTGCATAGAATATAGAAGAGGTCCAAGTTCTGAGCCATGGGCACATGTCAGCACTAGAGGCTGGGAAGATAACAGGGAAACAGCAAAGGTAATTGAGAAGAAGCATCCAATGAAGCATAAGGAAAACTGAGAGTAGTCTCTAGAAAGTCAAATGAAGACAGTATATCAAAAAGAGGGGAGTGAAGAACTGTATTGAATGCTGCTGACTTATTATGTAAGATGGGAATCAGAGCTGACCCTTTGCTAGTTAGCAAGATCTTGATCCTCAAATCTGTTTTGTTTTCACTGTACAACACTGCCCCTCCAGGTTTTTGACCTTGAGAGTGTTTTTGTTTGTTTCTTTATATAGCATTTACTAAGACTTTGTTGTATTCTAGGCATTGTTCTAGATGCTAAAACCCAAGATAAATAAGATATAGTCTTTGCCTTTAGGCAATCCATGTTCTAATAGAGGAATAAGATGCATTGGCAATGGTAATACAGTACCTTTGGTGTTAATTACAGAAAAGACAGGCACAAAATATGATGGGAACCCAGAACTCACCTTGGGTGGATGAGGGACGGGGGACGGCTTTGCAAAAGAGATGACTTTTTACAAAGAGATTTCAGTGATAAGTAAAGATCCAGTAAGCAACAGCAAAACTGACCCAGAAACACTTCACAGAGCTGAAATATCTGAGTAATGTTTTCAAAGATGGATTATAATTTATCAAGCAGACAAGTTCGAGAAGGACTGGTGAGATAGACAAGGGCTAGATCATTGAGGGTATTGGATGCCTTGCCAAGGGGCTCAGATTTTGCTTCTAGATGATTGGTTATCACTGAAGACTTTTTTTTTTAATAATTTTTATTGTGCTTTAAGTGAAAGTTTATAGATCAAGTCAGTCTCTCACACAAAACCCATATACACCTTGCTACACACGCCCAATTACTCTCCCCCTAATAAGACAGCCTGCTCTCTCCCTCCACTCTCTCTTTTCGTGTCCTTTTCGCCAGCTTCTAACCCCCTCCACCCTCTCATCTCCCTGCCAGGCAGGAGATGCCAACATAGTCTCAAGTGTCCACATGATCCAAGAAGCTCACTCCTCACCAGCATCCCTCTCCAACCCATTGTCCAGTCCAATCCATGTCTGAAGAGTTGGCTTCGGGAATGATTCCTATCCTGGGGTACAGAAGGTCTGGGGGCCATGACCACCAGGGTCCTTCCAGTCTCAGTCAGACCATTAAGTCTGGTCTTATGAGAATTTGGGGTCTGTATCCCACTGCTCTCCTGCTCCCTCAGGGGTTCTCTGCTGTGTTCCCTGTCAGGGCTGTCACTGGTTGTAGCCAGGCACCATCTAGTTCTTTTGGTCTCAGGATGATGTAGTCGCTGGTTCATGTGGCCCTTTCTGTCTCTTGGGCTCGTAATCACCTTGTGTCCTTGGTGTTCTTCATTCTCCTTTGATCCAGGTGGGTTGAGACCAACTGATGCATCTTAAATGGCTGCTTGCTAGCGTTTAAGACCCCATACGCCACTCATCAAAGTGGGATGCAGAATGTTTTCTTAATAAATTTTATTATGCCAATTGACTTAGATGTCCCCTGAAACCATGGTCCCCAGACCCCTGCCCCCGCTACACTGGCCTTCGAAGCATTCAGTTTATTCAGGAAACTTCTTTGCTTTTGGTTTAGTCCAATGGTGCTGACCTCCCCTGTGCTGTGTGCTGTCTTTCCCTTCACCTAAAGTAGTTCTTATCTACTATCTAACTAGTGAGTACCCCTCTCCCACCCTCCCTCCCTCCCCTCTCTCGTAACCACAAAAGAATGTTTTCTTCTCAGTTTAAACTATTTCTCAAGTTCTAATAATAGTGGTCTTATACAATATTTGTCCTTTTGCAACTGACTAATTTCACTCAGCATAATGCCTTCCAGGTTCCTCCATGTTATGAAGTGTTTCACAAATTCCTCACTGTTCTTTATCGATGCGTGATATTCCATTGTGTGAATATACCGTAATTTATTTATCCATTCATCCATTGATGGGCACCTTGGTTGCTTCCATCTTTTTGCCATTGTAAACAGTGCTGCAATAAACATCGGTGTGCATGTATCTGTTCGTGTAAAGGCTCTTATTTCTCTAGGATATATTCCAAGGAGTGGGATTGCTGGATTGTATGGGAGTTCTATTTCTAGCTTTTTAAGGAAGTGCCAAATCGATTTCCAAAGTGGTTGTACCATTTTACATTCCCACCAGCAGTGTAGAAGTGTTCCAGTCTCTCCACAGCCTCTCTGACATTTATTATTTTGTGTGCTTTGGATTAATGCCAGTCTTGTTGGAGTGAGATGAAATCTCATTGTAGTTTTGATCTGCATTTCTCTAATGGCTAATCATCATGAACATTTCCTCAGGTATCTGTTAGCTACCTGAATGTCTTCTTTAGTGAAGTGTCTATCTATTCATATCTTTTGCCCATTTTTTAATTGGGTTATTTGTCTTTTTGCAGTATCATGTAGATTTTAGAGATCAGGTGCTGATCAGAAATGTCATAGCTAAAAATGTTTTCCCAGTCCTTAGGTAGTTTTTTTATTCTTTTGGTGAAGTCTTTGGATGAGCATAAAAAAAAAAAAAAATAAGTGTTTGATTTTTAGGAGCTCCCAGTTATCTAGTTTTTCTTCTGTGTTCTTTATGATGTTTTCTATACTGTTTATGCCACGTATTAGGGCTTCTAACGTTGTCCCTATTTTTTTCTTCCATGATCTTTATCATTTTAGATTTTATATTTAGGTCTTTGATCCATTTTGAGTTAGTTTTTGTGCATGGAGTGAGGTATGGGTCTTGTTTCTTTTTTTTGCTGATGGATATCCAGTTATGCCAGCACCATTTGTTAAAAAGACTGTCTTTTCCCCATTTAACTGTTTTGGGCCCTTTGTCAAATATCAACTGCTCATATGTGGATGGATTTATGTCTGGGTTCTCAATTCTGTCCATTCGTCCGTGTATCTGTTGTTGTACCAGTACCAGGCTGTTTTGACTACTGTGGTGGTATAATAGGTTCTAAAATCAGGTAAAGTAAGGCCTCCTACTTTGTTCTTCTTTTTCAGTAATGCCTTATTTATCCGGGGCCTCTTTCCCTTCCATATGAAATTGGTGATTTGTTTCTCCATCTCATTAAAGAATGTCTTTGGGATTTGGATTGGAATTGCATTAAATGTATAGATCGCTTTTGGTAGAATAGACATTTTTATAATGTTAAATCTTCCTGTCCACGAGCAAGGTATGTTCTTCCACTTATGTAAGTCTCTTTTGGTTTCTTGCAGAAGTGTACTGTAGTTTTCTTTGTATAAGTCTTTTACATCTCTGGTAAGATTTATTCCTAAGTATTTTCTCTTCTTGGGGGTACTGTAAATGGCACTGATTTGGTGATTTCCTCTTCGATGTTCTTTTTGTGGGTGTAGAGGAACTCAACTGATTTTTGTATGTTTATCTTGTATCCCGATACTCTGCTGAACTCTTCTATTAGTTTCAGTAGTTTTCTGGAGGATTCCTTAGGGTTTTCTGTGTATAAGATCATGTCGTCTGCAAATAAAGATACTTTGACTTCTTCCTTGCCAATCTGGATGCCCTTTATTTCTTTATCTAGCCTAATTGCTCTGGCCGGGACTTCCAGCACAAGGTTGAACAAGAGTGGTGATAAAGGGCGTCCTTGTCTGGTTCCCGTTCTCAAGGGGAATGTTTTCAGGCTCTCTCCATTCAGGGTGATGTTGGCTGTTGGCTTTGTATAAATGCCCTTTGTTATGTTGAGGAATTTTCCTTCTATTCCTATTTTGCTGAGAGTTTTCATCATGAATGAGTGTTGAACTTTGTCAAATGCCTTTTCTGCATCAATTGATAAAATCATGTGATTCTTGTCTTTTGTTTTATTTATATGATGGATTACATTAATTGTTTTTCTAGTATTGAACCATCCCTGCATACCTGGTATGAATCCCACTTGGTCATGGTGAATTATTTTTTTTGATATGTTGTTGAATTCTATTGGCTAGAATTTTGTTGAGGATTTTTGCATCTACATTCATGAGGGATATAGGTCTATAATTTTCTTTTCTTGTGGTGTCTTTACCTGGTTTTGGTATCAGGGATATGGTGGCTTCATAGAATGAATTTGGTAGTATTCTATCCTTTTCTATGCTCTGAAATACCTTTAGTAGTAGTGGTGTTAACTCTTCTCTGGAAGTTTGGTAGAACTCTGCAGTGAGGCCGTCCAGACCAGGGTTTTTTTTGGGGGGGGGAGTTTTTTGATTACCTTTTCAACCTCTTCTTTTGTTATGGGTCTATTTAGTCATTCTACCTCTGTTTGTGTTAGTTTAGGTAGGTAGTGTGTTTCTAGGAATTCATGCATTTCTTCTAGGTTTTCAAATTTGTTTGAGTATAGCTTTTCATAGTAATCTGATACGATTCTTTTAATTTCAGTTGGATCTGTTGTAATATCACCCATCTCATTTCTTATTCAGGTTATTTGTTTCCTCTCCTGTTTTTCTTTTGTCAGTTTGGCCAGTGGTTTATCAATTTTGTTGAGTTTTTCAAAAAACAAGCTTTTGGTCTTCTTAATTCTTTCAATTGTTTTTGTTTTCTATTTCATTTAGTTCAGCTCTAATTTTTATTATTTGTTTTCTTCTGGTGCCTGCGGGTTTCTTTTGTTGCTCTCTTTCTATTTGTTTAAGTTGTAGGGATAGTTCTTTGATTTTGGTCCTTTCTTCTTTTTGGATGTGTGCATTTATTGATATAAATTGACCTCTGAGCACCGCTTTTGCTGTGTCCCAAAGGTTCTGATAGGAAGTGTTTTCATTCTTATTGGATTCTATGAATTTCTTTATTCCATCCTTAATGTCTTCTATAATCCAGTCTTTTCTGAGCAGGGTATTGTTCAGTTTCCATGTGTCTGATTTCTTTTCCCTGCTTTTCCTGTTATTGATTTCCACTTCTATGGCCTCAGGGTCAGAGAAGATGCTTTGTAATATTTCAATGTTTTGGATTCTGCTAAGGCTTGCTTTATGACTTAATATGTGGTCTATTCTAGAGAATGTTCCATGTGCACTAGAAAAGAAAGTATAGTTGGTTGCTGTTGGGTGGAATGTTCTGTATACGTCTACGAGGTGAAGTTGGTTGATTGTGGCATTTACATCTTGCGTGTCTTTATTGAGCTTCTTTCTGGATGTCCTGTCCTTCACGGAAAGTGGTGTGTTGAAGTCTCCTGCTATTATTGTGGAGCTGTCTATCTCACTTTTCAATGCTGATAGAGTTTGTTTTATGTATCTTGCAGCCCTGTCATTGGGTGCATAAATATTTAATATGGTTATATCTTCTTGGTGTATTGTCCCTTTAATCATTATATAGTGTCCTTCCTTATCCTTTCTGATAGATTTAACTTTAATGTCTATTTTGTCAGAAATTAATATTGCCACTCGTGTTCTTTTTTGATTGTTGTTTGCTTGATATATTTTTTCCATCCTTTGAGTTCTAGTTTGTTTGTGTCTCTAAGACTAAGGTGTGTCTCTTGAAGGCAGCATATAGACGGATCTTGTTTTTTAATCCATTCTGATTGCAGCAGGGGGTCATGCTCTGAACAAGGCAGGGAACTCAGAACCGACCCCCAAGTGTCTCTGAGGAAAATGTGTCTCTGTTCCCTAGAGTGTGCTGGTGGGTGGGTTCTGCAGAGGGACCATGGGCACCGAAAGATTTTGTCGTAAGAACTCGGAGGAACCAGTTATCCCTGGGCCCATGTTGCACGTGGCTGGGCGACCCAAGTGAAGCCACCAGTCCTTAGGTCCCTTTTGTGCGTAGGTGAGGACCTTGTTTAATACGCAAAGCAATGTCAAACATCAAACACCCACCTCTCCACCGCACCGCTGAAATGGTTGGAGTTTGCCAACAAGGGCCTATTCTCCCAAAATAGGCCCCCACAGGTCCATGCAGAAGGGAAGGGTGTTCAAGGTCCACAGATGGTTTATGCCTGGACAGGAAGTGCTTCTTTCCTGAGCGCCCCCAGTTAATGGAGCTAGCAAATTACCTTTTCCCCCCAGTTGCAATTTTTTTCCTTCCCCAAGGCCGGGATGACGGCTCCAGGTGCTCACCAGGGTATATCTCAGGCCTAGGGATTCAGCTGCTGAAGCTGGCTTGGGGGTGGGACGGGTGCGGTAAAATATGCACAAGTACTTAGCTTTTGCCGAGAGTGCCCTTCTGCTCAGGTTCCGGAGGTGTGAGTGGGCTGCGTGGCTGGCTGCTTCTCCCTGAGGAAAGTGCGGCCAAACGCTAGGACCAGCCCGCTGCTGCCGCGGCCTCCACCACCGCCGCTCTGGGAATCGTGCCTGAGGGCTCCCCACGATTGAGGTCCGGTAACTCCTCTCCGCTTCTGAACGGTCTCTTCCTTCCCCTGCCCCTCAGTTCGTTGTCTAAGCTTGCCTTTGATGCTCAGGGCTCCCAGCTTGTCACAAACATACTCATTTCACTTGTTTTTTTGGGTCTTTGTTGTAAAGAGGGCTCGATGGCAGCGTCTGTCTATTCCACCATCTTGGCTCTGCCTCCTCCTGAAGACTTTTAAGTGGGGAAAGATTTCTATTTTAGAGGAGTTGCTGGTGACAAATGAGGAAGCAGGAGGAGAAAAGGAGTCAAGCGAATAACTTCCGTGTTTCCTGTTTGGATGACTGAGTTGATGTTTATGCCAGAGTTTCCTAGAACACTGAAGCTCCAGTATTGAATCTCTTAGGAATACAGGTCTCTTTCAAATTTGATTAGAATTGAGTGTACTTACACTAGAGAGGTGAATACAGAATAATCGGATGCCTCACTAACACTTGATGAGGTTGTATTTTCCTCTATGTGAACCATCCAAGTTCATAGAACTTTACTTTTCTAATAGGAACATTTCTCTTTCTCAGTGAGCTAAGTCAAAAGTGGGTCAAGTGCTGGGACACATGGCTCTGAAGGGCCATCGAATGAGATCCACAGCTGGGCCCTTAGCCCCTCATAAAGGCTGCTTCTGCCTATTTAAAGCCTCCTCTAGGCTTGATCAAAATCAAAACCATTTTGAACTGTAATGAATTATTACATTTTGTACTGAATCGCTACTTGTCAAAGACTCTTACATAGAACAGGATGTTTGAGATCCACGTTCACCAGGACCTTTGTACAACTTTTTGTGCTTTTTAAAAAGGAATGAGAATCTTAACAGAGCAGATATATTAGAGGTGTGTCTTTTCAATGAAAAAAAGCTACTTGTTACCATTACGTATTTGTTTATATTTCATTAACTATTTGACAGAAAGCCAGGGGAAGCAAGAGTGAAACTTTAATATGAAGACCTGTGTCCAACTGGATCATTATACTCTTCAGACAATCATAATGGCTTCATAGCATTTATGAAATGATCACAAGAGTCATCGGGATATAAGCCCCAATTCTTAAACATAGGCCATTTGTTCTATTAAGAATTATTGGTGAAGTTACTTATCTTTATTAAAGAAGCAAAGAGAATACCTTTGTAATTCTTTATTTTTGAATGTGCAATACTTGCACACAGTTAAAAAAAATTCAAATGGTATATATATGTGTACACTGAAAAATTTTCTTGATGCCCCTGACCCCTTACCCAGATGTAATCAGTTTTTCCAATTTCTTAGCTATCCTTCCATATTTATTCTATTGCATGTAACAGGGGTTCTCCAAGTATAGCCCAAGGACCTCTAGGGGCCTCAAGACCCTATCGTGGGGTCCACAAGTTCAAATATATTTTCATACTGATAAAATCAGTCATATTAAAAAATATGATATTTTTATATTGAAATATCATGAAATATGTCAACAACTAGAAGATCTGGATAACTCAATGAACCAGTATTTTCTTAATGACCGATGCACATTGTTACAAAATCATGCATGCATTCAAAGAGCTATAAAGACCAATGAATTTTTAATGTACCAAAGTAAAAAAAAAAGTTAATTTATAGTTTCAGATTTCACATTGCAACTGATCCTTAAGAATTTACCATTTGTCAAGTCTGGTGTAGTATCAAAGAAGAATATCCACAATTTTCTGAAAAGTCTATTAAAACATTTCTTCATTTTCCAACTACACATCTATGTGAGGCTAGTTTTCTTCATATATTTCAAGCAAAATTATATATCTATATCACAACAGGTTGAATAAAAAAGCAGATATGAAAATATCTCTGTCTTCTAAAATCCAGACATTAAATAGATTTTCAAAAAGGCTAAAATAATTACACTATTCTATTTTTTGTTACATTGTTAAGATATAATGGTTTTACTATTGTTATTTTGAATGAATTATTAAATAAATATTTTTTTAAATTTCTTAGTTTTAGTTATTAATACAGTAAATATCAATAGATATAACCTACACAGACAAATGCATCTGTCAGTTTGTCATATTGTGGTGGCTTGCATGGTGCCATGATGCCGGAAGCTATGCCAAGAGTATTGCAAATACCAGCAGGGTCTCCCATGGTGGGAAGGTTTCAGGGAGCTTTTAGATGAAGACAGACTAGGAAGAAGGACCTGCTGGTCTGCTTCTGAAAAAATTAGCCCTTGAAAACCTTATGAATACCAGCGGAATATTGTTTGATATATATAGTGCCAGAGGATGGGACACTCAGATTGGAAGGCACTCAAAATACAACTGGGGAAGTAAGAGCTGCCTCCTCAAAGTAGAGTCGACCTTAATGACATAGGTGGAGTCGAGCTTTCACGACCTCATTTTGCTGATGTGGCATTGCTCAAAATGAGAAGAAACAGCTGCAAACATCCATTAATAATCAGAATGTGGGATATATGAAGTATGAATCTAGGAAAATTGGAAGTCATCAAAAATGAAATGGAATGCATAAAGATCAATATCCTAGGCATTAGTGGGCTGAAATGGACTGGTATTGGCCATTTTGAATTGGACAATCATATGACCTACTATGCCCTGAATGACAAATTTAAGAGGCATGGCGTCACATTCATTGTCAAGCGGAACATTTCAAGATTTATCCTGAAGTAAACACTGTCAGTGATAGGATAATATTCATAGGTCTACAAGGAATACCAGTTAATATGAATGTTATTCAAATTTATGCACCAACCACTAATGCCAAAGATGAGATGATTGAAGATTTTTACCAACTTCTGCAGTGTGAAATTGATCAAACATGCAATCAAGATGCATTGATAATTACTGGTGATTGGAATGCAAAAGTTGGAAACAAAGAAGAAGAATCAGTAGTTGGAAAATACGGCCTTGGTGATAGAAATGATGCCTGAGAGCACATGGTAGAATTTTGCAAGACCAACAAGTAATTCATTGCAAATACCTTTTTTCAACAACATGAACAGTGACTATACACATGGAACTCACCAGATGGAAAACACAAGAATCCAATCAACTGCATCTCTGGAAAGAGACGTGGAAAAGCTCAATATCATCAGTCAGAACAAGTCCAGGTGCCAACTGTGGAACAGATCATCAATTGCTCATATGCAAGTCAAAATATATCCCACCTGAATTTGGAGGCTATCTCAAGAATATATTTGACACACTGCACACTAATGATAGAAAACCAGATGAATTGTGGGATGACATCAAGGACATCATACATGAAGAAAGCAAGAGGTCAGTAAAAAGACAAGAAAGAAAGAAAAGACCAAAATGGATGTCAAAAGAGACTCTGAAACTTGCTATTGAATGCAGAGTAGCTAAAGTGAAAGGAAGAAATGATGAAGTAAAAATGCGGAACAGAAGATTTCAAAGAGCAGCTCCAGAAGAAAAAATAAAGTATTATAATGAAATGTGCAAAGACCTGGAGTTAGAAAACCAAAAGGAAAGGACATACTCAGCATTTCTCAAGCTGAAAGAACTGAGGAAAAAAATCAAGCCTCAATTTGCAATTTTGAAGGATTCTATCGGAAGCCCTGGTGGCGTAGTGGTTAAGTGCTACGGCTGCTAACCAAAAGGTCGGCAGTTCAAATCTGCCAGGCGCTCCTTGGAAACTCTATCGGGCAGTTCTACTCTGTCCTATAGGTTCGCTATGAGTCGGAATTGACTCGACAGCAGTGGGTTTGGTTTGGTTTTATTTGGTATGGGCAAAGTACTGAACAACACAGGAAGCATCAAAAGAAGATGGAAGGAACATACAGAGTCACTGTACCAAAAAGAATTGGTCGATGTTCAACCATTTCAGGATGTAGCAAATGATCAAGAACCGATGATACTGAAGGAAGAAGTCCAAGCTGCACTGAAGGCATTGGCAAAAGACAAGTCTCCAGGAATTGATGGAATACCAGTTGAGATGTGTGAATGAACGGATTCAGTGCTGGAAGTGCTCACTCATCTATGCCAAGAAACTTGGAAGACAGCCACCTGACCAACCAATTGGAAGAGATCCATATTTGAGCCTGTTCCAAAGAAAGGCGATTCAACAGAATTCAGAAATTGTCAAACAATATCATTAATATCACACACAAGTAAAATTATGCTGAAGATAATTCAAAAGAGGTTGCAGCAGTACATCGACAGAGTACTGCCAGAAATTCAAGCCAGATACAGAAGAGGACATAGAATGAGGGATATCATAGCTGATGTCAGAAGGATCTTGGCTGAAAGCAGAGAATACCAGAAAGTTGTTCACCCATGTTTTATTGACTATGCAAAGACATTTGATTGAGTGGATCATAACAAATTATGGATAACATTGCAAAGAATGGGAATTCCAGAATGCTTAATTGTGCTCATGTGGAACCTGTACATAGACCAAGAGGGAGTTGTTCCAACAGAACAAGGGAATACTGCATGGTTGAAAGTCAGGAAAGGCATGTGTCAGAGTTGTGTCTTTTCACCATACTTATTCAGTCTGTATGCTGAGCAAATAATCTGAGAAGCTGGACCATATGAAGAGGAATAGGGCATCAGGATTGGAGGAAGACTCATTAACAATTCCCAATACGCAGATGACACAATCTTGCTTGCTGAAAACAAAAAAAGACTTGAAGCACTAATGTAGATCAAAGACTACAGCCTTCAATATGATTTACACCTCAACATAAAGAAAACAAAAATTCTCACAATTGGACCAATGAGCAACATCCTGATAAACAGAGAAAATATTGAAGTTGACAAGGATTTTGTTTTACTTGGATTCACAATCAACACCAATGGAAGCAGCAGTGAAGAAATCAAATGACATATTGCATGGGGCAAATCCGCTGCAAAAGACCTCTTTAAAGTGTTGAAAAGCAAAGGTGTCACCTTGAGGATTAAGGTATACCTGACCCAAGCCATGGTGTTTTCCATCGCCTCATATGCATGTGAAAGCTGGACAATGAATAAGGAAGACCGAAGAATTGACGCCTTTGAATTACTGAATATACCATGGACTGTCAGAAGAATGAACAAATCTGTCTTAGAAGTATAGCCAGAGTACTCCTTGGAAGCAAGGATGGTGAGACTTTGTCTCACCAACTTTGGACATGTTATCAGGAGGGACCGGTCCCTGGAGAAGGACATCATGCTTGGTAAAAGAGAGGGTCAGCAAACAGGAGGAAGACCCTCAATGAGACGGATTAACACAGTGGCTGCAACAATGTGCTCAAACATAGTAATGATTGGGAGGAAGGAGCAGGACCAGACAGTGTTTCATTCTGTTGTACATAGGATCACTATGAGTTGGAACTGACTCGATAGCACCCAACAACAACCAGAACAACATTAAAAAAAAAAAAAGCTCTTTGGGATATTTTACATTTAATAATTTTTAAGTGTGTAAAGGGATCCTGAGACCAAAACGGTTGAGAACTACTGACACATAAAAAATATATGCATGGATATGGTTATTATATCTATCATTCTATATGTGTATGTGTATATTTTTTAATACATGCACAATGGTCACATACTTTGCATATCGTCATCTGACTTGACTTTTTGGACTTAATGTTGTTTGGCTATCATTCCAAATCAATAATCATGTTACTTTTAAATAGCTGCATAGCGTTCCATGGTATGGGTAAGCCAAAATTTATATAACTGGTTTCCTATAGATGGGAGTACTTTTTCCGTTGCAAAAAATCAGTGAATATCCTTGTATGTAATTATACTCATTTGTGACTATATATGTGTATTTATAAAATATACACATATATGCATACATACATATATATACATATACGTACATATATACACACATACATATGCACATATATACATATACACACACATATATACACATATACATATACACACATATATATATACATATATACACACACACACACACATATATATATATATGAAACCCTGGTGGTGTAGTGGTTAAGAGTTTGGCTGTTAAGCAAAAGGTCACCAGTTCGAATCTACCTGGCACTCCTTGAAAACCCTATGGGGCAGTTCTGCTCTGTCCTGTAGGGTCACTATGAGTTAGAATCGACTCAACAGCAGTGGGTTCTATATATATATATATAGAACCCCCATGGTGGGTTTGAAGCCACCAGTGGGTCTGCAGGAGAAAAAAACCTAATGATCTCTTCCCTTAAAGATTACAGCCTAGGAATTCTTATGGGGCAGTTCTACAGGGTTAATGTAGGCTCACTGTCAGTTGGAATAGACTCAACAGCACATGACCACAACAACATATATATATGTAATGTATATATAATGGTGTGTGTGTGTGTATATATATACACATATAGATATATATGAAACCCTGGTGATGTAGTAGTTAAGAGCTACAGCTGCTAACCAAAAGGTTAGCAGTTCATATTCACCAGGCTCTCCTTGAAAACTCTATGGGGGCAGTTCTACTCTGTCTTATAGGGTTGCTATGAGTGGGAATCAACTTGAGGGCAATGAGTTTTTTTTTTTTTTATATATATGGATACGTATATACACTCTGTCACATGGGGTTGCTATGAGTCAAAAATTGACTCAACAGGACTTATAATTCCTGACTCAAAGGATATATGCATTTCAAATTTGATAGAAACTGCTGATGTGTCCCTTAATCTATACTCCCACCAATAATGTCTGAGAACATCTGCTTCCCCACATCCTTGTCAACACAGTGTTTTCTCAAACTTTTTGTTCTCATAGAAGCACATAGGGTAAAAACTGTATCTCATTGTTTCTTTTTTTTTTTATTTTTATTGTGCTTTAAGTGAAAGTTTACAAACCAAGTCAGTCTCCCACACAAAAATTTATACACACCCTGCTACATACTCCCAGTTGCTCTCCCCCGCAATGAGACAGCCCACTCCCTCCCTCCACTCTCTTTTTTCCTGTCTATTTCACCAGCTTCTAACCTCCCCCTACCCTCTCATCTCCCCTCCAGGCAGGAGATGCCAACATAGTCTCAAGTGTCCACATGATCCAAGAAGCTCACTCCTCACCAGCATCCCTCTCCAACCCATTGTCCAGTCCAATCCCTGTCTGAAGAGTTGGATTTGGGAATGGTTCCTGTCCTGGAGCAACAGAAGGTCTGGGGGCCATGACCACGGGAGTCCTTCTGGTCTCAGTCAGATCATTAAGTCTGGTCTTTTTACGAGAATTTGGGGTCTGCATCCCACTGCTCTCCTGCTCCCTCAGGGGTTCTCTGTTGTGTTCCCTGTCAGGGCAGTCATCTGTTCTAGCCGGGCACCATCTAGCTCTTCTGGTCTCAGGCTGATGTAGTCTCTGGTTTATGTGGCCCTTTCTATCTCTTGGGCTCCTAATTACCTTGTGTCCCTGGGGTTCTTCACTCTCCTTTGATCCACGTGGGTTGAGACCAACTGATGGCTCCTTGCTGGCATTTAAGACCCCAGATGCCATTCTCCAAAGTGGGGTGCAGAATGTTTTCTTAATAGATTTTATTATGCCAGTTGACTTAGATGTCCCCTGAAACTATGGTCCCCAAACCCCTGCCTCTGCTATGCTGGCCTTCGAAGCATTCAGTTTATTCAGGAAACTTCTTTGCTTTTGGTTTAGTCCAGTTGTGCTGACCCCTCCTGTATTCTGTGGTCTTTCCCGTCACCTAAAGTAGTTCTTATCTACTAATTAGTGAATACCCCTCTCCCACCCTGCCTCCTCTCCGCTCTCCTAACCATCAAAGAATATTTTCTTTGTTTAAACTATTTCTACAGTTATTATAATAGTGGTCTTATACAATATTTGTCCTTTTGCAAATGACTAATTTCACTCAGCATAATGCCTTCCAGATTCCTTCATGTTATGAAATGTTTCACAGATTCATCACTGTTCTTTATCAATGCATAGTATTCCATTGTGTGAATATACCATAATTTATTTATCCATTCATCCATCGAAGGTCACCTTGGTTGTTCCATCTTTTTGCTGTTGTAAACACTGGTGCAGTAAACATGGGTGTGCATATATCTGTTCGTGTAAAGGCTCTTATTTCTGTAAGATATATTCCAAGGAGTGGGATTGCTGGATCATATGGTAGTTCTATTTCTAGCTTTTTAAGGAAGCACCAAATCGATTTCCAAAGTGGTTATACCATTTGACATTCCCTCCAGCAGTGTATAAGTGTCCCAATCCCTCCACAGCCTCTTCTATGTTTATTATTTTGTGTTTTTTGGATTAATACCAGCCTTGTTGGAGTGAGATGAAATCTCATTGTAGTTTTGATTTGCATTTCTCTAATGGCTAATATCGTGAGCCTTTCCTCATGCATCTGTTAAGTTAGCTACCTGAATATCTTCTTTAGAGAAGTCTCTGTTCATATCTTTTGCCCATTTTTTAATTGGGTTATTTGTCTTTTTGTAGTTGAGTTTTTACAGCATCATCTAGGTTTTAGAGATCAGGCACTGATCAGAAATGTCATAACTAAAAGCTTTTTCCCAGTCTGTAGGTAATCTTTTTATTCTTTTAATGAAGTCTTTGGATGGACATAGGTGTTAGATTTTTAGGAGCTCCCAGTAATCTAATTTTTCTTCTGCATTTTTAGTAATGTTTTGTGTACTCTTTATGCCATGTTTTAGGGTTCCTAATGTTGTCTCTATTTTTTTCTTCCATGATCTTTATCGTTTTAGGTTTTATATTTAGGTCTTTGATCCATTTTGAGTTAGTTTTTGTGCATGGAGTGAGGTATGGATCTTGTTTCATTTTTTTGCAGATGGATATCCAGTTATGCCAGCACCATTTGTTAAAAAGACTGTCTTTTCCCCATTTAACTGTTTTGGGGCCTTTGTCAAATATCAACTGCTCATAAAAAAAATATGTGGATGGATTTATGTCTGGGTTCTCAATTCTGTTCCATTGGTCCCTGTATCTGTTGTTGTACCAGTACCAGGCTGTTTTGACTACTATGGCAGTATAATAAGTTCTAAGATCAGGTAAAATAAGGCCTCCCACTTTGTTCTTCTTTTTCAGTAATGCCTCTTTCCCTTCCATATGAAATTGGTGATTTCTTTCTCCATCTCATTAAAGAATGTCTTTGGGATTTGGATCAGAATTGCATTAAATGTATAGATCGCTTTTGGTAGAATAGACATTTTTATAATGTTAAGTCTTCCTATCCATGAGCAAGGTATAGAATAGACATTTTTATAATGTTAAGTCTTCCTATCCATGAGCAAGGTATGTTCTTCCACTTATGTAAGTCTCTTGTGGTTTCTTGCAGAAGTATACTGTAGTTTTCTATGTATAAGTCTTTTACATCTCTGGTAAGATTTATTCCTCAGTATTTTATCTTCTTGGGGGTTACTGTAAATGGCACTGATTTGGTGATTTCCTCTTCGATGTTCTTTTTGTGGGTGTAGAGGAACCCAACTGATTTTTGTATGTTTATCTTGTATCCCGATACTCTGCTGAGCTCTTCTATTAGTTTCAGTAGTTTTCTGGAGGATTCCTTAGGGTTTTCTGTGTATAAGATCATGTCATCTGCAAATAAAAATACTTTGACTTCTTCCTTGCCAATCTAGATGTCCTTTATTTCTTTATCTAGCCTAATTGCTCTGGATAGGACTTCCAGCACAATGTTGAATAAGAGCGGTGATAAAGAGCATCCTTATCTGGTTCCAGATCTCAGTGGGAATGTTTTCAGGCTCTCTCCATTTAGGGTGATGTTGGCTGTTGGCTTTGTATAAATGCCCTTTATTATGTTGAGAAATTTTCCTTCTATTCCTACTTTGCTGAGAGTTTTTATCATGAATGAGTGTTGAACTTTGTCAAATGCCTTTTCTGCATCAATTGATAAAATCATGTGATTCTTGCCTTTTGTTTTATTTATATGATGGATTACATTAATTGTTTTTCTAGTATTGAACCATCCCTGCATACCTGGTATGAATCCCACTTGGTCATGGTGAATTATTTTTTTGATATGTTGTTGAATTCTATTGGCTAGAATTTTGTTGAGGATTTTTGCATCTACATTCATGAGGGATATAGGTCTATAATTTTCTTTTCTTGTGGTGTCTTTACCTGGTTTTGGTATCAGGGATATGGTGGCTTCATAGAATGAGTTTGATAGTATTCCATTCTTTTCTATGCTCTGAATTACCTTTAGTAGTAGTGGTGCTAACTCTTCTCTGAAGTTTGGTAGAACTCTGCAGTGAAGCCGTCAGGACCAGGGCTTTTTGTTGTTGTTGTTGGGAGTTTTTTGATTACCTTTTCAACCTCTTCTTTTGTTATGGGTCTATTTAGTTGTTCTACCTCTGTTTGTGTTAGTTTAGGTAGGTAGTGTGTTTCTAGGAATTCATCCATTTCTTCTAGGCTTTCAAATTTGTTAGAATACAATTTTTCATAGTAATCTGGTATGATTCTTTTAATTTCAGTTGGATCTGTTGTAATATTGCCCCTCTCATTTCTTATTCAGGTTATTTGTTTCCCTCCTGTTTTTCTTTTGTCAGTTTGGCAAATGGTTTATCAATTTTGTTGATGTTCTCAAAGAACCAGCTTTTGGTCTTGTTAATTCCATCAATTGTTTTTCTGTTTTCTATTTCATTTAGTTCAGCTCTAATTTTTATTATTTGTTTTCTTCTGGTGCCTGTGGGTTTCTTTTTTTGTTCTCTTTCTATTCGTTCAAGTTGTAGGGATAATTCTTTGATTTTGGCCCCTTCTTCTTTTTGTATGTGTACATTTAGTGATATAAATTGACCTCTGGGCCCTGCTTTCGCTGTGTCCCAAAGGTTCTGATAGGAAGTGTTTTTATTCTCGTTGGATTCTCTGAATTTCTTTATTCCATCCTTAATGTCTTCTATAATCCAGTCTTTTTTGAGCAGGGTATTGTTCAGTTTCCAAGTGTTTGATTTCTTTTCCCTGCTTTTTCTGTTGTTGATTTCTACTTTTATGGCCTTATGGTCAGAGAAGATGCTTTGTAATATTTCAATGTTTTGGATTCTGCTAAGGCTTGCTTTATAACCTAATATGTGGTCTATTCTAGAGAATGTTCCATGTGCACTAGAAAAGAAAGTATAGTTGGTTGCTGTTGGGTGGAGTGTTCTGTATATGTCTATGAGGTCAAGTTGGTTGATTGTGGCATTTAGATTTTCCGTGTCTTTGTTGAGCTTCTTTCTGGATTTCCTGTCCTTCACTGAAAGTGGTGTGTTGAAGTCTCCTACTATTATTGTGGAGCTGTCTATCTCACTTTTCAATGCTGATAGAATTTGTTTTATGTATCTTGCAGCCCTGTCATTGGGTGCATAAGTATTTAATATGGTTATATATTCTCGGTATATTGTCCGTTTAATCATTATTTAGTGTCGTTCCTTATCCTTTCTGGTGGATTTAACTTTAAAGTCTATTTTGTCAGAAATTAATATTTCCACTCCTGTTCTTTTTTGATAGTTATTTGCTTGATATATTTTTTCCATCCTTTGAGTTTTAGTTTGTGTCTCTAAGTCTAAGGTGTGTCTCTTGTAGGCAGCATCCAGACAGATTCTGTTTTTTAATCCATTCTGCCACTCTCTGTCTCTTTATTGGTACATTTATAATCCATTTACGTTTAGCATAATTATGGATAGGTATGAATTTAGTGCTATGATTTTGATGTCTTTTTTTGTGTGATGTTTACAGTTTCTTTTTCCCACTTAATTTTATGTGCTGAGTAGATTTTCTTTATATATTGTCCTTTCCTCATATTCGTTGTTGTTGATTTTGTTTCTGCTGAGTCTCTGTTTTTTTTTCTTGTATTTTATTTTGATGTGCAGGGTAGTTTTTCTCCATGTGGTTACCTTATTATTTATCCCTATTTTTCTAAATTTAAACCCAACTTTTATTTTTTTTGTATCGCGTTATATTCCTCTCCGTATGGAAGATCTATGACTACATTTCTTAGTCCTTCTTTATTGTTTTAATGTTGTCTTCTTTTATATAATAACATCGCTGTTACCCTGTTTTAGCGTTTTTTTTAATCTTGATTTTTTTTTTTTAACTTCCCTGTCAGGGTTGACTTCTGATTGCTCTGCCCAGTGTTCTGGTCTTGGGTTGATACCTGATATAATTAATTTTCTAACCAAGGAACTCCCTTCAGTACTTCTTATAGTTTTGGTTTGGTTTTTACGAATTCCCTAAACTTCTATGTATCTGGAAATGTCCTAATTTCACCTTCATAGTTGAGAGACAGTTTTGCTGGATGTATGATTCTTGGCTGGCAATTTTTTCGTTCAATATTTTGTATAAGTCATCCCATTGCCTTCTTGCCTGCATGGTTTCTGCCGAGTAGTCTGAGCTTATTCTTACTGGCTCTCCTTTGTAGGTAACTTTCCGTTTGTCCCTAGCTGCTCTTAAAATTCTCTCTTTATCTTTGATTTTGGCAAGTTTGATTATGTCTTGGTGACTTTCTTTTAACATCTGCCTTATGTGGAGTTCGGTGAGTATCTTGGATCGATATCTTCTCATCTTTCATGATATCAGGGAAGTTTTCTGGCAATAAATCTTCAACAGTTCTCTCTGTATTTTCTGTTATCCCTCCCTGTTCTCGTTCTCCAGTCACTTGTAGGTTATTTCTCTTGATAGAGTCCCACATGGGTTCTTAAGTTTTCTTCTTCTTTTTTTTTTAAGTCTTTTACCTGATTTTTCTTCAAATATTTTAGCGCCAAGTGCTTTATCTTCAAGTTCACAAATTCTGCCTTCCACTTGCTCAAATCTGCTTCTCTGACTTTCTATTGAGTTGTCTACTTCTGTAATTTTATTGTTAATCTTCTGAATTTCTGATTGCTGTCTATCTATGGATTTTTCCAGCTTATTACATTTTTCATTATGTTCCTGAACAATCTTTTTAATTTCTTCAGTTGCTTTATCTGTGTGTTCCTTGGCTTGTCCTGCGTATTGCCTCATTTCCTTCCTGATATCTTGAAGGGTTCTGTATATTAATCTTTTGTATTCTGCCTCTGGTAATTCCGGGAAGGCACTTTCATCTAGAAGATCCCTGGATTCTTTGTTTTGAGAGCTTGTTGAGGCAATCATGGTCTGTTTCTTTATGTGACTTGATATTGACTGTTGTCTCTGTACCATCTATAAGTTATTGTATTAGTTTATTTTATGTTTGCTTACTGTGTCGTTGCTTCTTGCTTTGTTTTGTTTTGATATGCCCAAATGGGTTGTTTGAGTGAGCTAGCTTGATTATTTTCACCTTTGGAGCTCTGCCGTCCTGTCCCCAGATGGCTAGAGCTGTTATCAGGTATATCAGTCTAGGAGTCCATTTGGGTTTCTTGTATGAATTCAGCTCAGGCATCCAGGTAGGTGATCATCAAGTGTGTGGTACAGGCTTTGTCCTATAGTCTTAGAGGGGCAGGAATGATTGGTGTAGGTACCGGTATCTGGTTGCACCAAGGAGTCACGCTGTGAACAAGGGAGGGGGCTGAGAATCATCCCCCATGTGTCTCTGAGGAAAGCGTGTCCCTGTTTCCTAGAGCGTATAGGTGGGTGGGTGGGTTCTGCAGACGGACCGTGGACATCCAATGTTTTTGGTTGTGAGGACTGGGAGGTACCAGTTATCTTTGGACCCCTGTTGCGGATGGCTGGGTGACCAGAGTGGAGCTACCAGTCCTTAGGCCCCAGATGTGGGTAGGTGAGGACCCCGTTTAATAGGCAAAGCAATGTCAAACATCAAACACCCACCTCTCCGCCACACAGCTGAAATGGTTGGAGTCTGCCAACAAGGGCCTATTCTCCTGAAATTGGCCCACACAGGTCCATGCAGAGGGGAAAGGTACTCAAAGTCCATGGACCGTTTATTTTTGGACAGGAGCCACTTCAGTCCTGAGCTCCCCTGGTTAGTGGAGCTGGCAAATAATTGTAAATTTATTCCTTCTCCAAGGCCAGGAGGATGGCTGTAGGCACTCAACCCAGCCTATCTCAGGACCAGGGGAATCAACAGGTGCTGAAGCCGGCTTGGGGGTGGTAAAATATACGCAAGTACTTAGCTTTTGCCAAGAGCACCATTCTTCTCTGGTTCTGAAAATGTGAGTAGGCTGTGTGGCTGGCTGCTTCTCCCTGAGGAAACTGTGGCCAAATGCTATTACCAGCCTGCCACCACTCGGGCATGGTGTCTGAGGGCTCCCTGTGATTCAGGTCCGGTAACTCCTCTCTGCTTCTGAAATGTCTCTTCCCCCGCTGCCCCTCAGTTCATTTTCTAAGCTTGCCTTTGATGCTCAGGACTTCTAGCTTGTCATAAATATACTGGTTTCACTTGTTTTTTCGGGTCTTTCTTGTAAAGAGGGCTCGCTGGAAGCATCTGTCTATTCCACCATCTTTGCCCCGCCCTTGTTGGTTTCTTTTGATTTATCTTATGATTGTTGTTAAACATGTTTTTGTATACTTAAAAGCAATCATATTTTCCTTTTCTGCAAGCTATATATGCTTACTTCTTTAAAGAGAGCCTTGGCACCTTGATGCAGGTTAATCTTAGACAAATTAATATAAACCTTTAACTTTGGATGGGGTGCCCTTTAGAAATGAATTCAATTCCTCAAACTCTAAGGACCATTTCAGCTCTGACATTCAGTCTTAAAATAGTGACAGATACATTTGGATTAAGCAAAAAGTTATCTTTGCATGTTCACATCACAGAGATGGAACTGTTTGTAATATCATTTAAGGAAAACTAGAGAGTTGAGCAAAAGTAGTTTCTAAGAAGAGGTTATAAATATAATGAAAAACATATTTTGTTCTACATGTAAGTGATGTAATGTTTCCTTGACCTGTTCTTGACCTGGATCTGTTACCATTTCCATCAGCTCAGCGGATAAGTCCCTCAAGATCCTGCAGTTTCAGTTTACAAGGGTTCAGCTTTCTTGGCGCCAAAGTAAGGGGAAATTTCTGCATACTTTTAACAAAAACATTGAGCTTAATTATAACTGGAATAGTTTCAGAAATTAGCATATTGTATGAGACAATGAGAATGTGTAAGAGGTACTATCTTGTTTAATTTAGTGGGATTTCTCACCAACTCAGATGCAAAGATTTTCTGAAAAGGATTATGGCCACATAATTGACATGTCTGGTTTGAGCCCCTTGTGTAATTTAGCCAGCAGAGGATGGCGCAAAAAAGGGAACTGTGAGGCAGAGGAAGAGTCACAGCAACAGATAACGTGATCCAGTGAAAGCACCAGTCTGTCTGCTGTACTTATGTCTAAAAACATCTTTGGGAAGCTCCCATTGCTAATTCTCAACAAAAGTAAACCAAATGCAGAAGTAGACGGTTTATCTTTATCTCTGGCTTAGTTGTTTAGTTCAGTATGTTGACTGGGAAAATTTTATTTACTTGGATACAGTCATAGTGAAGAGAAGAGAATTGAGTGACCAACCAGTTAAGCAACAAGTTTTTAGTAAGTACATATCCTATACTCAACCCAGTGTTAGATGTTGTATGAGAGATGATACCTGTTTACATCAAAAGAGCATGCAGGGAGAAATAGTTGTTGAGTGTTTACTAGGCATTCTGCTAGATTCTTTATATATGCTATCTTATATAATGCTCATAAGAACCTTGTGAAGTAGGTACTATTATTTATACTTAGTGAATATACAGTTTAAGGCCTAAGAGAAGAAAACTTACCAATGGAGACATGACTGATTAATGAGAGAGTCAAGATTTGAACTTAGATCTCTCTGGCTCCAAAGTTTGCACTCTTTCCACTAAATTGTGTTGCCTCAGGTTATGCAGATACCACTCGTACAATTGAAATTAGTGGCGAGCACTGTACAGTAAAATCAAACACTCTGGTTCTGTGTGTGTGTGTGGGTGTGGGTGTGCGCGTGTGTGTGCACATGTGTGTGGTTTGAAGGGATTAAATGTAAGGTAGAATAGTTAGCAGCAGACACCTCATGAAGTAGACGGGGTAAGGTAGGCAGTTTTATGAGTGGTGGTGAAATAAGAAGAGGGCATGCAAGGCAGAGACAACAATATGATCACATTATAGAAGAAGGAATAAGCTATATGCTTTTGTGGGATTAAGAGCAATCTAACATGAACAGGTGGATTGTGCCATTATGGAAAATGAAGTCAGACAGGAAGAGTGGAAGCAAATTATGGAGGGCTTTGAAAGTCAGGGCACATAGTTAGACTTTTTGGACTAGGCAATAGGGAGCCATGGAAGGTTTTTGAACAGGAAGGGAGTTACATGCAGAAAATGTTTGTAGGCAGTTTACTTGGGCAGTGGTGAGGTCGGTGGCAAGGTAACTAGGCCTGAGGTTGTTGAAGTGTAGTACAGTGTGAGGTAGGTGAATCTCGTGAAAGCATTTGAAAGAGATAGTTCTCTAAAAGCATGATTTCTCAAGGCTTTGAATTATTTACTTTGGATCAAATTGATTAACTCTTCGTAGGTGGTTAGACAAGTGTAAAGTGAATCTCATAGCCTAAAGCTAAGTGTGAGTTAAAAAAGAAAAAAGACAACCAGTTGCTGTTGAGTTGATTCTGACTCATGGCAAATCCATGTGCTTCAGAGTAGAGCTATGCTCCGCAGCGTTTTCAGTGGTTGAGATCTTTCGGAAGTAGATCTCCAAAGCTTTCTTCCAAGGTGCTTCTGGGTGGATTCAAACCACAGACCTTTTAGTTAGTAGCTGAGTACTTAGCCATTTGTGCCATCCAGGGACTCCTAAGTGTGAGTTAAAAAAAAAAAAAAAGTTAGTGATGCCCAAATCACTAGGACTAAATCTAGGGCAGTGTTTTTCAAACTGTGGGTTGTGACTCATTAAACCCAAACCCATTGCGATCAAGTCGATTCTGATTCATAGCGACCCTATAAGATAGAGTAGAACTGCCAAGGCTGCAAATCTTTACAGAAGCAGACTGCTACATCTTTCTCCTGTTGAGCAGCTGGTAGGTTTGAAGCACTGACCTTTTGGTTAGCAGTCAAGAGCTTTAGCCACTGAGCTGCCCGGGCTCCTTCGTGATTCATTAATAGTTTATAAATCAGTGTAGAAGGTTGTGACCAGTATTTTTTTTTTAAGTGAAATAGAAAATAGAATAGAAACTATCAGTGTGCGTTGTGGAGGAAGTATGTTTATGATATTTTACTTCAATTGCGTGTGTATGTATGTGTGCACACGTGTATTGGTAATGATGTAAAGTATATTTCTTACTGGTTTGTGGTTAAAAAAAAAGTTGACAGTCTCTGATGTAGAGCACAGCACTGAATTAATTCTTTTTCCAACCATATAAATTGTCAAAGCCTACATGATTGATTAGAACATTAATAGAAAAATCCCACCACTGCTCTCCTAGCTCAGGACCTCTTTTCCTCTTTACTTCTTGCTCCACTACCAATCCGTCTTATACCCAGCTGCCAGATAAATCTTTCTGAAGTGCTATTCTCATCATGCCATTCCCCTTTTCCAAAAGATACAATGGCCCTTGTTTCATTTATTTAATATTCATTCATCAATTGATGGTTGAGCACCTATGAAGCCCAAACTCTGTTTAGTCAGATGTGCAAAGTCCTTTATATTCTTGTCCCAAATGATCTTTCCAACTATATTGATTATTATAGCACTGCAGAGACCCCATGGATCAGATAACTACACTGCTTGCTCTTTCCAGAATACATCTTTACCCTCCACATATTTGTTCATGCCATTCCCCATTTGCTTGCCCTTCTCATCTTTTAAGGCCCATGTCAGATATTACCTTGTACATAGATGGAAGTGGGGAACACAAGGTCGAGAAGGGGAGAGTCTTGACATGTCACGGGGTTGGCAACGAATGTCACAAAAGCAGTATGTGTATTGTTTAATGAGAAACTAATTTGTTCTGTAAACCTTCATCTAAAGCACAATTTTTTTAAAAAAGTGATAAATAAATACATAAAAATAGAATCCTTAGAATTTTCTATGTAAACAATCAGATTGTGAATAGAGACAGTTTTACTTTTTATTTTCCATTTTTATGCTTTTTATTTTTTGTTATTGTTTTTAAAATTCTTGCATTGTTGTGATTGCTAGGACCTCTAGATCAATGTTGAGTAGAAATGATGTTAGCAGGGAAGCATTCAGTCTTTCATTATTAACTATGATGTTAACTGTAGGTTATTTCTGGATTCCCTTTTTCACTCTGAGGGAATTCCTAGTACGATGAATGACTTTTGCATTTTGTCAAATGCTTCTTCTGCATCTGTTGAGATCATTATATAGAACTTTGCAGCAGTATATTTTCATTTTGATCCACTCTCATCCTTTATGGATGATTTTAGTTTATATTCATCTATATACATTGTAATCTCAGTATGTTTTAAATTTTAAACTTTAAATAGATGTATTTTAAAGTAATTAAGGAAATAAAATAAAAATTCTCTTTAGTCTTTTATATCCATCCATCTAGAAACCAGTTCTGGTAGTCTTTATTCCTTTCTGCGAATCTGAGTTTCCATCTGGTACAATTTCTCTTCAGGCTTAGGAACTTCGTTTCACAATTTTTGTATTACAAATCTTTGGCGACAAATATTCTCAGTTTTCATTTATCTGGAAATGTGTTCATTTTATCTTTTTTTAAAAAATATATATATATTTTTATTATTGTATTTTAGATGAAGATTTACAGAACAAACTAGCTTCTCATTAAACATTTAGTACACATACTGTTTTGTGACATTGGTTACCAACCCCACAACATGTCAACACTCTCTCTTCTCGCCCTTGGGTTCTCTATTACTAGCTTTCCTGTCCCCTCCTGCCTTCTAGCCTTGTCCCTGGTCTGGTGTGCCCAGTTAGTCTCGTTTTGTTTTATGGGCCTGTCTGAAGTCACGGGAGTGACTTCATTAGTGAGCTATAAGGGTGTCCGGGGTCCATGCTCTCGGGGTTTCTCCAGTCTCTGTCAGACCAGTAAGTCTGGTCTTTTTTTGTGAGTTAGAATTTTGCTCTACATTTTTCTCTAGCTCTGTCTGGGACCCTCTATTGTGAGCCCTGTCAGAGCAGTCAGTGGTGGTAGCCAGGCACCATCTGGTTGTGCTGGACTCAGTCTTAAATAATATTTTATTGTGTTTAAGGTGAAAATTTCACAGCAATTAAGGTTCTTTGTCTTTGGTGGATATTTTTGCTAGATATAGAATTATAGATTGACAAATGTTTCTTTTTTCTTTAAGCACTTTTAAGTTTTTGTTCTCTTATTGTCTTCACTGTTTCTGATGAAAAGTAAGCCATCATTCATAGTGTTTCTCCTTTGAATATAATGTATCATTTTTTTTTTCTCTAGCTGATTTCAAAATTTTACTTTTGGATTTTAGCAATTTGACTATGATGTGCCTAGGTGTGGTCTTCTTTGTATTTCTCCTGCTTGGATATCACTGAACTTTTTGGATCTGTAAAATTATGTTTTCCACTAAATTTGGAAAATTTTGGCCGTTATTTCTTCATATATTTTTCTTTCTGCATCATTATGTCTTTTTTCTATTTCAGGTATTCAAGCTTCACATATGTTTGTTTGATATTGTTTCACTAGTCACTGATGCTCTGTTAACTTTTATCAATCTTTTTCTGTCTACTCTTCAAATTGGATAATTCCTGTGGATTTGTTTTTAAGTTTGTTGACTTTTCCTCTGCTCTCTCTGGTATGCTGTTAAGCAATAGTACCCAACACTATTTTAGGACGCTTTCAATTCCAAAAGTCTGATGATTTCTTTGCCTGGAAATGTTGCTTATATGAAAAATGTATTCTTTGCTAATTCAAGGTAATTCATGAGTATATTTAGAAACAGTATGTATGTGTGCAAATTAATTTGTATGACATTGTTCACAAGGAAACTGGGCCAGGGAATTATCAATTCAAGTGTTTCTTTTACTGGTGTTGGGGGTGGTAAGTGACCTCTTCTTTGCACACATCCTTTAAACACCCTCTTTGCAAACTGACCATCTGAACCTTAGTTGTTCCTTTAATACCTAGGCAGCCTGAAACAAAAGCATTGTTTCAGGTTAGGACTAGACAACTTGACCCTAGTTACAAAGGATTCACAGCAATATGACCATTCCCTCTAAGAAAAAATAAAATGAAATCCACAATTCAGCTGAAGCAACAAGGTGCAGTCTATTCTTTCTTGTTGCATGTTTTAATTATCTAATTCAGTATCTAGAGATTTTAGGAGTCAGTTAAAGATGACTATGAATTATCTGTTGTTACAGCAGTAATGTCAATGGCTCAAAATGGTTCCATTATGGGAAAAAAAGCCTTTAATTTCCAACCCCGAGCAATATAATCAGACAACCTATGTCCTGCCATTGTGCCTTTAGAAAATACTCTTTCTTCTTTGTTGGAAAATCTGTTTGGATTCAAAAATAGTTGGTGTATTTCCTGAAGTTGTATAGCATTACACATGAGGAAGGCTCAGAAATAGTATAAAATCTTTGAATTTTTAAAAGCATAATAGGACTTTAATAATTTTACAAAAACTCTCAGAACTTTATTGATATGGCAAATAATGTGAATGGCAATTTTGGACCTTTACTTTATACTCATATGCTCAAGATATTTCTCCTAGATTTAAACCACAGTTAATTCCCAATTGAATGAACCAAACCCAAAACCAAACCTATTGCTGCCGAGTCAATTCTGACTCATGGCAACCCTGTAGAACAGAATAGAACTGCCCCACGGAGTTTCCAAGAAGCGCCTGGTGGATTTGAACTGCCAGCCTTTTGATGAGCAGCTGTAGCACTCAACCACTATGGGACCAGGGTTTCCAACTGAATGAACAAGAGGTATAAAATAATGAAATGATATGGAATACCACCTTCTTCTCCCAAATTACTTCACTTTGGAATATGTGTTCATATACATACTTTAATATTGTCAGAATTCGTGCTGCAAGCATTTAAATTCCAAAAACTCAGCATAAAGTTGTCCAGTTTCCCATTCTGACCCAATGCCCAATCATTTCTGGAAATAGGATAGCTTTTTCTTCCTCTCTTTGCTGTCTCCCAGAAGTAGACTATGCTGAACTGCCTTAAAACTCCCCGGAGCAGCAACAGGAGGTTTCAGAGACCTTTCTTGGAACTTGTAAAAGTGAGAGTAACTAGTGATGCGGGGTTTTAACAGATGAAATAATTAGACAGGGTTCCATGGGCATTCCCTATCAATAAACTTAAAACCCAGGGAATCAAAAAGGATTTTAGGGCTCAAAATAGATATAACAGAAACAGGGGACTGACATCAGGAATTGGTCCTTTTCATCTCTTAGCCACATTTCTTCTCATAGAAAGCAGAGAAAAATTAGTAGTATAAAGTCTTTTGATTAACCTTGGTAAGAGCATTTGCAGTCAGGTCAATAAGCTCCTGAAGAGGTGCAGCTCATTGTTATCATTTTTTTTTCACAAATTGTTTACTCTCCCATGTCATGCAGGGGACAGCTATGGGTCCTACCAGTGACATTTCATTGTGCTGGGCTATTCTTTATGGGGAAAAAAATTGACAGAAATGATTTCCTTCAATAATAGCATTTCTTTGCGATGACTTTTCTAAGTTTTACTCAGAACTTGTGAATACACATGGTTTAATATGAAGTTTAAAAGCATAAATGCTTTTTTTACTCATGAAACTTTAGGTAAATACATTTGTGGTGTGTGGAGGTGAGTGGGTGGGTGGGGAGACCCACAGCCCACCAAACGTTCATATTTTTAAGCCATGCTTTTCACCAAAGGGAGGTCCCCCCCCAACCCACCGAAACCCTATGGCAGCGGACCTTTGTTCTTATGGTATCAGCAAGGATTATGTAGCAATTCACTTACAGATGGAAATTTTGGCTCAAGTAAACTCTAATCAAATCCCACATGGGGTACTGTGTGTTCCTTTTTCTAAAATGTCCTGTTGACTAGTTATCTGAATACACTGAATCATAATATCTTATGAACCAGGTCTCTCTTAAAGCCTTCAGAATGTCAGTTAGATCTTAGGTGAAGCAAAAAAATAAATGCCACAGCAAATATCCTTACCTGTGGCAACATAGAGTGTCACCTCTGCCACCAGTGTCTCCTTTAGTGGGCTCTCTTTCCAGGACCAGGATCTACATAATTTGCTCTTATTTACTTAAAAAAAAAAATTACTCATATTGGTGAGATTAGGGAGTGAACTTACCCTCTATTGGATCTCGATGTTTCCAAGGATGATGCTTAGCTCAACATACTCTGAGCTTTGAAAATGGTTTTTCTTTGTATGTGTTCACATGATTATTTGCTTCTTTTGCTGGGGGAACAAAGTAGACGAAAGAGGCTAAGGCAGACTGTTTCATATCACAGAGCAAGTTATAGAAAGATGCGTTTTTGTCCATCTGGTGATATCTTTTGACTTATTAAGTCATTCTCCATTTTTTCCCCTCCTATTATTTTTTAACACACCCCCCCACCTTATTCCTCAAAGGCCTTGAGCCAGGTTATGAAAATACATAAAATTTCTGGAAATGGGAAAAGGAAAATAAGAGTAAGTAAGCAAAGATGAAGACAAGGTAAGTTCAGTAAGCAAATGCAAGCCATGCTGCTGGATGATTCAACTGCAAGTACAGAGAACCTCTCTCAACATAGCAAGATGCAACTGGGGTCAAGATGGGGTGGGATGGGGCACAAAAGCACTTAATGTTTGAAACATTTTAGGGGCCATCTTAGTCTAGTTCTTTAGGAGGAATATCAGTCTTTCTGGAAAAGGGAGTAAAAGGGTGAGGACCAGAAAGAGTGTGCATTCATTTAAAAAAAAATTATCAAATGAATCTATTTGTTGTTACAAAAATAATTTAGCACAAAACAGGCAATTAAAGCCCCTTGAATCTTAATGTACCCTTTAGAGTTATTTAGCTCTTCTGTTGAGAGGCTCTTGACTTAATGAAAATGACCAATGACCAAAACGACAATTGGAATTTGAGCCAAACGTACATATGCTTCTGTCCACTTGTGGAAATAACAGGCCTGAATGATAATTAATGCTAGTCCCTGGTCCAGAATGACAACCTTATTCTGTGTGGCTTTGGCCAGGCAAACCAGCCTGGTCCATCAAACAAAAAATGACTTGACGTCAGATCCTGGCTGGACACCTTGCCAGATGTTGGTGATGTTTTCTTAGCCCCTGCTGTCTGCTTTAATGTCAAGTAAAAGCAGCTTTGAAGAAAGAATCCTATAGATATCTCTGAGACCTCAGCACCTTTGCACTTGCTGTTCCTTCTGCCTGAAATGTTTTTCTTCTTATACCTATGTATCTTGCTCCCTCAACAGCCTGAAGTCTTTACTTAAATGTCTTCTTTTCAATGAGACCTTCTTTGATCACCAACTGAAAATTGCATCTCCCTTCCTCAATACAACCTTGCTTAATTTTTCTCTGTGGCACTTAGCACCTAACATAGAAAATAATTTCTTATTTTCTTTATTGTCTGTCTTCACCCACTAGAATATAATACCATAAGAACAGATTGTTTTTTTTAATTACATTTTTTCCATTGAGGTGAAATTCATGTAACATAAAATTAATGATTTTTAAGTGTACAATTCAGTGGTCTTTAGTACATTCACAGTGTTTTGTGACCATCACCTGTATCTAGTTCCAAAACATTTTCATCACCCCAAAAGGAAACTCTGTACCTATCAACCCTGTCACTCCCCATTCATTTTCCTTATTCATTGTCCAGCTTTTGCACACGTATGAGGCGATTGAAAACACCATGGCTTGGGTCAGGCGTGTGCAATAGCTAGACGATGAATAAGGAGGACTGAAAAAGAACTGATACCTTTGCACTGTGGTGTTGGTGAAGAATATACCACGGACTGCCAAAAGAACAAACAAATCTGTCTTGAAAGAAGTACAACCAGAATGCTCCTTAGAAGCAAGAATGGCTAGACTACGTCTCACATACTTTGGACATGTTATCAGGAGGGTCTAGTCCCTGAAGAAGGATATCATGCTTGGTAAAGTAGAGGGTCAGCGAAAAACAGGAAGATTCTCTAAGAAATGGATTGACACAGGGGTGCAACAATGGGCTCAAGCATAACAACGATTGTGAGCATGACACAGAACTGGGCAGTGTTTTGTTCTGTTGTACATAGGTTCATTATGAATCGGAACCACCTCGATTGCACCTAACAACAACTCCATTGTTCTCTCCCCTCAGCCCTTAGCAACCACCAGTCTGCTTTCTGTTGTGCACTCATTTTTAACTGTATGCTATCTAACGAGGCTGCTGAAAAACAGATGGAACTAACTGTAGGCAAATTAGTCTGGTGGAATAACCAAGGGTATTAAAAAATAAATATAGCTGGTGATGGGCCATCAAAGAAAAATCAGCTTGCTAATCAATGAAAAAAGGCATGAAATGACTGATGGCCAAGACTGTGTCCTCATTAGTTATCCAGCTTTAAACAGAAAAAATGAGTATATGTAGATAATTTGGATATAATAAAGACACTGCAAAAATAGTTATTGATGAAACCAGGCAGAGAAGAAAAAAAGGGAGTCAGAAAATTTGGATATTATTATGTGTAGAATTTCTGCCTTAAGGAAAAGAGAGTCGGTTATTGTATTTTACAAACACTGCTCTCTCTCTCCTGAAAAGCATGAAAACTTGATGAAGACAAAATCAAAGAAACATCAAATGAAGAAACTTACTTGTAGGAAGGAGATTCAGTGTAATTCATATTCAAATCTTTGTGTGTATTGTTGAGGGGCAGAGGCTAATGGGAGTGACAGTGCATATAAACTGGAGGAGCCATTTAATGTCAGATTAGACCTAAATTTGCCTTCACTGCCTAATGGTAGAATTCATCTTCTACCACTCAGTGTCTCTTAAACCGCCTGGAATCAGATGTACGAAAACCATTGGTGGCAGTGGGGGGATATTCATTAAGCATTCAATTTTAATGCATGATTTAAGGTTGAAGGTCTCCAGTAATTTATTTTATTTTTAGGTAAGAAGTATAATATCTATAAATCCAAACTTGAGATAGCTGCGTTAGGAATCACTAGAGGCTCAATAATTTACTTGGTCACCTTCACCTAGTAATTTACCCTGTCCATCGCATGGTATTTCTTGTCTTTTCTTTTTTCAAGTAAAAATAGTATATATGTAAAAAAAAAAAAAAACACTTTGAAATAGAACTAAGCAACTTTTAGTTTGAATACTTACGAATGTCTGTTTGTTAGGCCTGTGAAAATAAGGGAAAAAATCTTTCCTTAAGGATTTACTCACTAGCATTGAATTCCTCTGTAAAGTGCAGTCACTAGTAGTTCAGACTGGTTTTTTGATAAGGTTTGAAAATATGAAGAAGCGCTGATTGTATTTATCCATTTGCAAAGGATTTCCACTTTACTGCTCTGAGCTTCTGACATAGTTTCCCGTAAAGCTCTCGGCAGCTTTCTGTATCCCTTCTGCCTAACCCACAATATTTTCTGTGTATGTCCTATGATTTTAGAAAGACCGAGACATTTTGAAGTAATTGTAAGTGATGTTTTTTATTGTTGTGATCCATACCTGGGGCAAAGGTATCGTAGCAAGAGATTAGACTAGAGAGGTAGACAGAATCCAGATCACAAAGGATCTTATATGATATGCTCCAGAATAAGAGAAGTTTAGGTTTTATTCTTAAGGTTCTGGGGAGCCGCTTAAAAATTTTAAGCCTGATATGATATCAGATTTACATTTTTAAAAAATCACTCTGGTTGACCTCTGAACTAGTGGCGGGAAAGGCTAAAGAGACCAGTTAAGAGGTGAGAGATGAAGCTGATGCATAAACTCAGTTAGTGGTTCTGGGGTGAAGAACAGTAAATGGATTTGAGAGCTGGTCGGGAGGTGAAATCGATAGGACTTGGTGACTGATTCCACATAGGGGATCAGGGAGAAAGAGTAGGTAAGTATAACATCCAAGTTTCTAGAATCACTCATATAAATTAAAATCAAACCAACAGCCAGTTAACCTTGTAACCAAATGGATTTGGAAAACTTCAGTGTGTTCATAATTTTTTTTTCTTTTTTAAAATGTTACTGGAGAGTCAATATAACATAATGATTGAGAACACAGGTTGTGGAGATAGACCTAGGTTCAAACCCTGGCTTAGTCACTGTTCTTACTCACTGTGTGACCTTGGGAAAGTTGCTTAATCTTTGTGTGCCTCAGTTTCCTCATCTGTAAATTAAAGATAATCATAATACCTATCCTGGAAACCCTGGTGGCGTAGTGGTGAAGTGCTATGGCTGCTAACCAAAAAGCCAGCAGTTCAAATCCTCCAGGCGCTCCTTGGAAACTCTATGGGGCAGTTCAACTCCGTCCTATAGGGTCACTATGAGACAGAATCGACTCGAAGGCAGTGGGTTTGGTTTAATACCTATCTCGTAGGGTTGTGGTAAGGACCAAATGCGTTAATATATACAAACTATTTAGAACAGTGCCTGGCACTTAATAAGTACCCAAGACATGTCAGGAAATTTTATTTGTTTGGTTGTTATGGTTATTATTATTATCATTAGTTGTAGCTGACTATCACAAGTACTACTAAGGCTATGTTTCTTAGCCCTTTTCAAGAGCCCACTTTTGAAATATGAATGCATGTCAATGATTCCTTACATCCCTGTAGGCACCTTGAGGATGAGATATGGGAAGAAAAGGAAAATAAGGATGAAAAGCTTCCTATTTTATTGTCATGTTGAATTACGTACCCCCCAAAATGTGTGTATCAATTAGGCTGGACTATGATTCCAGTATTGTGTGATTTTCCTATATGTTGTAAATCCTGCCTCTCTGATGTTAATGAGGAGAGATGGGCGGCAGTTGTGTTAGCGAGACGGGGCTCAACCTACAGGACTGGATTGTGTCTTGAGGCAATCTCTTGAGATATAAAAGAGAGAAGTGAGCAGAGAGACAGGGGGACCTCATACCACCATGAAAGCAGTGCCAGGAGCAGACTGCATCCTTTGGACCCGGGGTCCCTGTGCAGAGGAGCTCCTAGTCCGGGGGAAGATTGATGAGAAGGCTGACAGAGAGAGAATGCCTTCCTCTGGAGTTGATGCCCTGAATTTGGACTTTTGGCCCACTTTACTGTGAGAAAATAAGTTTCTATTTGTTAAAGCCATCCACTTGTGCTATTTCTGTTACAGCCGCACTAGATAACTAAGACACTTAAGGTAAAAAATCTTAATTGGTGGCCATTTAACCCAATGATTTGTATCTGTCTTCAACTGCCTTCTTTACTGAGTAAGGTAGACCAAAGAATCTTTGAGGTGGCATTTTGTTTTTCCTGAGAAACAAAAGCGGTGCTATAACTTAGATGGCTGAAATGACATATGAGAACAGAGCAGAACTAATTCTGTGAGGTAGTTACTATTATTTCCATTTGGAAACTGACCCACATCACCGTCAAGTCAATTATGACTCATACCAACCCTTTAGGACAGAGTAGAACTCCTCCATAGAGTTTCCAAAGTTTCCAACTTATCGAAGTTAAATAACTTGCCTGTAGTCACACAGTAAGTGTTAGAGTTGAGATTCAAAGGCCACAAACTTTACTAATAAGCAGTAAGTATTTTACAAATTCCTATGTGTTGGCCAGTCTTAGGTATTATGGGGAGTATAAGTCCTTGGCCTCAAGGAGTTTATATTACAGAACTGTACAAGATCATGTAGAAGCAGGGGTCAGATTATGTGGCACAGGTAGTAAGTACTACGGAATAAATAGAAGACATCACTGGGATTTGCTCAGGCAGGGAAGGCTTCTTGGGGAAGATAGGACCCGAACTGGCTTTCGAAGGAAAAGGTGGAGGCAGGAGATGGAGCGATTTGAGGCCATTAGGAGTAGAATGAAGGCACAGAGAAGAGAGTACATAGATCATGTGCTGAAAGGATTCTGGCCTGGTACGATAGTGGTGGTAGGGAGCAGAGGAGTGAAGTCTGGTACGGCAGGGTAGGCTAGGCAGATCTCAGACCCAGACAGAAGGCCTCAAATGCCAGTCTCAGGGGTTTCTCTCTGCCTCTGAGCTGTTTATTGAATAAGCAAATTTCTGCTTCGCCCGGACACTCTCACGGTTGTTATCCATCAAGTGGAGCATGAGATGCGTTTGCTTTCCAAAGTGCTGTTATATATGTTTGTAAGGGGAAATGTGACAGGACGAGTCCAGATGTCCAAAGGGAGTCATTGCTGTTGCCTTCAATACAATATAAATTGCTCCTGAGGCTGCTGGGATTTTCATGCCCACCAGCAGCCCAGGGATATATTATTTAATATTTAAAATTATACCTTTTTTTTCTCATTTCTCTAATGGGCCAGTGTTTCTTTCAATGCTCTGCCAGTTCTAGCGGCCCCAGCTGTTGCTGTCACACTTAATAAGGCCTTTGTGGAGCTTGGATATTGTGCCACTGCACCAACTTTCCCACAGCCCAGAAAAGGAGCTTTGAAATGAGCTGTTCTCTCTGTGTTGGCTGATGTTTAGGTTTCAACCTGACAAAAATCTCAGGTTGACCTGCAACTTATTCTGATATCACTGAGTGAGTGAGAATCAGTAAGCTTATTGCCTGTAATGCCACAGCAAGGTCACTCACAAATCTGGTAGCTTGTCGAATTACATGAAATGATCCAAGCTAGAGCAAAACTCCCAATGTATTAAATGTCGATGCCCACATTTGCAAAGTCAGGCATCCGAATTGTGCCTGGTATGAAGCATTAGGCGGTGGTTCTAGGAAATTGAGCTTAAGGGCGGGAACATCATAACTTTGGAATTACTGGCATTGATATGGCTATTTTCATCCATTGTGATGGGAATGTGTTCATGAAACAAGCAAAATGATTCTGAAAAGTACCATGCAATTATGGAACATGGGGGATTAAAAAAGGATGCTTTCATGCTTGCTTTCCTGCTACTGATTTTTTTTAAATCCACTTTTTTACTTTACGATAGTCTAGATGTCAGTCAAATCAAATATAATTCGTGCTGTTTACTATTTGATGATTTTACTGCTGCTTGTACAACCTATGTAGATGTTCTAAAAATGTGTGACTAACGCCAGAATATCACAAGTAAAATGGCCGTGTAATAGAAACAACACTATGTATATTAATACACATACATGCAGGCAGGAGTCTGATCTTGAGGGACTCAGAGAACCCTTAGCTGGCAGTTTTCATTGATTGTTATTAAAAAAGAATGCCAGCAAAAAAGGCAGAGCTCACATTTCTACTCACAAAACAACTGGAATGGCTTAGATTCTCAAAACTGGAAAGCGGCAGAACCAGAATGTAGAAATATGGGAGATATACATATATATATATATCTCCCACATTTGTATATATACACATACATACAAACAAAAAGGAAAAAACCCATTGCTGTCAGGTGGATTCCGACTCATAGCAACCCTGTAGGACAGAGTAGAACTACCCCATAGGGTTTGCAAGGCGTGTCTGGTGAATTCGAACTGCCAACCTTTTATTTATCAGCTGTAGCTCTTAACCACTACTCCACCAGGGTTTCCGAGTATACATACGTATATATGTATGTATATATAGATACACCATCGTGCATCTTGGAAGAAGTACAGCCAGAGTGCTCCTTGGAAGCGAGAATGGTGAGACTTCATCTGGCGTTCTTTGGACACGTTATCAGGAGAGACCAGCTCCTGGAGAAGGATGTCATGCTTGGTAAAGGAGAGGGTCAGCAAAAAAGAGGAAGACCCTCAGTGAGATGGGCTGACACAATGGCTGCAGCTACGGGCTCAAGCATAGCAACAATTGTGAGGATGGCGCAGGACCGGGCAGTGTTTCGTTCTGTTGTGCATAGAGTCGCTATGAGTCAGAACCAACTTGAGGGCACGTAATAACAACAATAAATATATAAATATAGATAGAGTATATACAGTACATAATTGAATAAGGTAAATGGTAGATAGGAGAGAGTGGATTAGTATGTGACTGGAGTGATGGAGTGTTTTATAAGATGATCATGGCGTACTAATAGATTTTAAACTATAAGGATATAGGGAAGCATCAGTATTGGATGAGGGAGGTTGGGAACACAGGGGTACGCAGCTGTGATAGAGCTAGAAGGAAGACTCTTAAATTAAACTGGTATTTGACCCTTGATTTTATGAATGTGTGTTGAGGTTCCTTAAAGAGATGTAAGCTTTGTGAATCATCAGCTACAAAGCAATCAAAATTTTTAATGGTCAGAACAGTGGATTCTAACCACTTAACTTCCATGTTTGGCATGGAGGATTGACAGTTATTTCACAAGGTGGGTCTGGGGGATAAAGAGATGAGATGGCTGTGCACTAAGTAACTGCACATGTACAGTAAAGTGGAGGCGGGGACTATTGGTAACATCCACTTTGGTGGGGGGTGGGTGGGTGGGACTCATGCTCTGTACCCCTGCACCTTCCCTGGCTTTGTACATGAAAATCATCTTTCTCTGGGCATTCTTTTCCTCTGTCTTTGTCTGGGAAATCCTGCCCTTTCCCTGAAGGCCTAGCTCAGGTACAGCTTCGTCCATAAAGCTTTGCCTGATTTCATGTGCCCCATCCCCACCAGATGTGACCTCTCCTGTGGCTATGGGATGGGGGTGGGGATGAGGCATCAGTGCTGGGGTGCAAGGGAATGCTGGGGACACTGGGATGGGAACAAGCTGGCAGGAAGGATTGGAAGTTTGTACTTACAGTTAGTGTTTTGTTTTCTTAGCAAGCACTCCTGGTGATTCTAATGATCAGACAAGTTTGGTAAACATTGGCTGAGTCTGATCTCCTCACTTTATAGATGAGACGACCGAGGCACACAGAGGGGACTTGATTTGCCCCACATCACACAATCACTTCGTGACAGAACCAAGACTAGTGGACAGGTATTCCACTATACTTTCAGTCCAGTTATATCTTCCTTTTTTTGTTATATTCCCACAGTAGAACAAGCTACATAACTTAAAGAGCTCAGTGTAGAATGAAAATGCAGGGCCCCTTTTTAAAAAATTACTAAGAATTCAATACAGTGAGAGCAGAGCATGAAACCAAGTACATGGCCTTCTAAGTACAGTGCCCCGTACGACTGACTGCACAGCTCATACAACCATGAAGCTGGCTTTGTCCCACAGAGAATGTTGACTGTATCTTGCATGTGATGGGCCATTCTGAAAATACTTGTTGGGTGAATGAATGGATCAGATTAACACTTCTCATCTGCCAGAACTCTAGGACAGTAGGACACTAGATAAGTATGCTTTGATGGAAGCATAGGAGAGAAGAGGAGAAAAATAGGTCTGAAACATGAGACCTGGGGATACCCACGTTTGTGTTGAAATTTTTGTACCTGAGTTTTTGCATTGTGAGTTGAGGTTGCTACAAGGGCTGTCTAGTACAAGCAATAGCAAAGTAACTAACAGAGAGCTTCTGACTGGTAAGAAAAATGAATTTCAAATAACTAGCAACCATGACTGGGTAGAAGGCTTTGCAGCCACATCAGGACAGAGGACTGGGAGGAAAAGGAAAAACTGGCTGCCTACTGGACAACTGTATATATCATAAGGATTGGTTTTGGGTGCAAAAATAAATCATCTGGGTTTATTAGATCAAGTCTACCTGGGAAATTGGTGTGTAGCTATATCCCTTGGTCAAACTTAGGCCTAGAGAATAATCAAAACTTTTGAGGTATCTGGAATCTGCCAGAATCCTTGTATTACCATCTGACCCCTGGAAGCCACCGCAGCTGTGGAATATCGTCTGAGTGGTCCACATTAGCTCTTTAACCCACAGGATCTTAATTTATGTTTTTATTAGTTTTCTGTTGCTGCATACCAGAATTACCACAAACTTAGCGGCTTTTAAGCTACCTACTTATTATCCTGCAGATTCTGTAGATCAGAAGTCCAGGTACAATATAGTTGGTTTCTCTGATCCAGATATCACAAGGCTGGAATCGGGTTGTTGGCTGGGTGGCACTCACATCTGAAGCTCAGGTTCCTGTCCCAAGCTCACTTAGGTTGTTGGCAGAACTTAATTTGTTGAGGTTGTTAGAATGAGGTTTTTTGTTGGCTGTTGTCCTGGGACTCATTCTTAGTTTCTCCAGACTACCTTCAGGTCCTAGTTACATGCACCCTCTCCGTAGGCTGGGAATGACAACTTGAGGAAGAATGGCATCACATTCATTGTCAAAAAGAACATTTCAAGAAGTACAATGCTGTCAGTGATAGGATGATATCCATATGCCTACAAGGAAGAATGGAAACCCTGGTGGTGTAGTGGTTAAGTGCTATGGCTGCTAACCAAAAGGTCAGCAGTTCGAATCTACCAGGCGCTCCTTGTAAACTCTATGGGGCAGTTCTACTCTGTCCTATAGGGTCGCTATGAGTCAGAATCGACTCGACGGCAATGAGTTTGTTTTTTGACGAGGAAGAACAGTAATACAACTATTATTCAAATTTATGCACTGACCACTAATGCCAAAGATTAGGAAATTGAAGATTTTTACCAACTTCTGCAGTCTTAAATTGATCAAACATGCAATCAAGATGCATTGATAATTACTGGTGATTGGAATGTTAAAGTTGGAAACAAGAAGAATCAGTACTTGGAAAATATATGGCCTTGGTGATAGAAATGACCCTGGAGATCGCATGATAGAATTTTGCAAGACCGATGACTTCATTGCAAAATCATTGCAAATACCTTTTTTCAACAACATAAACAGGGACTACCCATGTGGACCAAGCTGGATGGAATATACAGGAATCAAATCAACTGTATCTGTGCAAAGAGACAGTGGAAAAGCTCAATATCATCTATCAGAACAAGGCCAGGGCTGACTTTAAACAAGTCCGCGAGAGCCAAAGTATGACGTTGAATTTAGAGACTATCTCAAGAATAGATTTGATGCATTAAACATTAAGGACCAAAGACCAGAGGAGTTGTGGAATGACATCAAGGACATCATACATGAAGAAAGCAAAAGGCCATTAAAAAAAAAAAGACCAAAATGGATGTCAGAAGAGACTCTGATACTTGCTTTTGAATGTGGAGAAGCTAAAGTAAATGGAACAAATGATGAAGTAAAAGAGCTGAACAGAAGATTTCAAAGGGCATTTCAAGAAGACAGAAGTAAAGTATTATAATGAAATGTCCAAAGACCTGGCATTAGAAAAGCCAAAGGGAAGAACATGTTCAGCATTTCTCAAGCTGAAAGAACTGAAGAAAAAATTCAAGCCTCAAATTGCATTCCTGAAGGATTCTATGGGCAAAATATTGAATGGCACAGGAAGCGTCAAAAGAAGATGGAAGGAATACACAGAGTTATTATACCAAAAAGAATTAGTCGATGTTCAACCATTTCAAGAGGTGGCATATGATCAGGAATCGATGGTACTGAAGAAAGAAGTCCAAGCTGCTCTGAAAAAAAAAATATATATATATATATATTTTGGGGGGGGGGCACTGGCGAAAAACAAGGCTCCAGGAATTGATGGAATATCATTTGAGATGTTTCAGCAAACAGATGCAGCGCTGGAGGTGCTCACTTATCTATGCCAAGAAATATGGAAGACAGCTTCCTGGCCAACTGACTGGAAGAGATCCATATTTATGCCTATTCCCAAGAAAGGTGATCCAACCGAATGTGGAAATTATAGAACAATATCATTAATATCACATGCAAGCAAAATTTTACTGAAGATCATTCAAAAACGGCTGCACCAGCATATCAGCAGGGAACTGCCAGAAATTCAAGCCAGATTCAGAAAAGGATGTGGAACCAGGGATATCACTGCTGATGTCAGATGGATCCTGGCTGAAAGCAGAGAATACCAGAAAGATGTTTACCTGTGTTTTAGTGACTGTGCAAAGTTCACTTTTTGCTGTTTAGCAATCACCACTATTTTTTTAAATCTCTTTTATTTATGTATTATAATTTCTGTCAAAAAATTTTTTCCCATACATTTTCTACTAACTCATGGTTACAAATGAGGAACTGAAGCTCAGAAAGGCCAAATGGCACCCTACAATTTACTGCTAGTGAGCAGTAAAGCCCAGATACGAGTCCCCATTTCAAGAATTCAAACCCAATGTGTCTTTTTTTTTAATTTGTTTTATTTTGTTGTTGAGAATATATACAGCAGAACATATACCAGTTAAAGAATTTCTACATGTATAATTCAGTGCCAGTGAGTCATGTAACCATTTTCACACTCCTTTTCTGGATTGTTCCTTCCCATTAATATAAACTCACTGTTCACTAACATTCCTATCTAATCTTTCCAGTTGATGTTGTGTATGTCTTTTTGTTTTCTTTTTTGTGGTTTGTTTTTACCGGATCATTCTTTGTGTGTATAGGTAGATTAAAATTTTTATGAAGGTGACAAGAAGAAATTTTTGCTGATATTTAAAATGTTGCTCATCCTGACCAGTTCAATTTAGAGGTCAAGTGAAAATGTCGTTGAACTCATGTGACAGGTCCACCTTTATTAATCATCTTCCTCATAAGCAAGTTGTGGGAAAGAGTAAGTCTAATTCAACTTGACATCACTACATTTCTTTTAAGGTGGATGTTTCTTTTTTAACAGTTTTATCCAGGTTAATTTAAATACCATAAAATTCTCAAGTTTTAAGAGCATAGTTCAGTGATTTTTAGTAAATTCAGGAACTTATGCAACCATCACCACAGTCCAATTTTAGCATATTTACTTCACCCCAAAAGGATCCCTTGTGTAAATTTGCAGTCACTCTCCAGGCCCAGGGAACCACTAGTCTACTTTCTGTAACTATAGATTTGCCTTATGTATAGAATCATTTGTGGTCCTTTGCAACATGATCCATAAATAGAGTTATATATGGTCCTTTGCAACTGGCTTTTTTCACTTAGCATAATGTTTTCAAGGTTCATCCGTGTTGTACTTCATTTCTTTTTATTGCCAAAAATGGGTGTACCACATTTTATTTATCTGTTCACGCATTGGTGGACGTTTGCCTTATTTCCACTTTTTGGCTGTTATGAATAATGCTGCTGTGAACATTCATATACAAGTTCTGATGTTGACACACGTTTTCATGTCACTTGAGTATTTACCAAAAGAATGGAGTTGCTGAGTCAAGTTATACCCTATGTTTAACTTTTTGAGGAACTGCTGAAGTTTTCCAAAGTGATTGTACCATTTTACATTCTCATCAGCATTGTATGACAGATTCAATTTCCCAGTCCTTGCCTGTACTTGCTATTATCTGACTTTCTGGTTATAGCCATCCTGGTGGGTGTGAAGTGGTAGCTCACTGTGATTTCGATTTGCATTTTGCTAATGACTAATTAGATTGAAGGTTGTTTCAAGTTCTGGTTGACCATATTTATGTCTTCCCTGAAGAAATGTCTATTCAGATCCTTGGCCCATTTTTAATTTGGTTATTATTTTTTTAATATTATTTGAGATGTAAGAGTCCTTTATACATTACGGGTAAAAGTCTTTTATCAGATATATGATTTACAAATATTTTATCCCGGTCTGTATCTTGCCTTTGTATTTTCTTTTTTTTTTTTTTTTTTTTTTTTTATAATAACTTTTATTAAGCTTCAAGTGAACGTTTACAAATCCAATCAGTCTGTCACATATAAGTTTACATACATCTCACTCCCTACTCCCACTTACTCTCCCCGTCTTGAGTCAGCCCTTTCAGTCTCTCCTTTCTTGACAATTTTGCCGGCTTCCCTCTCTCTCTATCCTCCCATCCCCCCTCCAGGCAAGAGTTGCCAACACAATCTCAAGTGTCCACCTGATATAATTAGCTCACTCTTCATCAGCATCTCTCTCCCACCCGCTGACCAGTCCCTTTCATTTCTGATGAGTTGTCTTCGGGGATGGTTCCTGTCCTGTGTCAGCTGAAGGTCTGGGGAGCATGGCCGCCGGGATTCCTCCAGTCTCAGTCAGACCATTAAGTTTGGTCTTGTTATGAGAATTTGGGGTCTGCATCCCACTGATCTCCTGCTCCCTCAGGGGTCCTCTGCTGAGCTCCCTGTCAGGGCAGTCATCGATTGTGGCCGGGCACCAACTAGTTCTTCTGGTCTCAGGATGATGTAGGTCTCTGGTTCATGTGGCCCTTTCTGTCTCTTGGGCTCTTAGTTGTCATGTGGGCTTGGTGTTCTTCATTTTCCTTTGCTCCAGGTGGGTTGAGACCAATTGCTGCATCTTAGATGGCTGCTTGTTAGCATTTAAGACCCCAGACGCCACATTTCGAAGTGGGATGCAGAATGATTTCATAATAGAATTATTTTGCCAATTGACTTAGAAGTCCCCGCAAACCATGTTACCTTTGTATTTTCTTAATGGTGTCTTTTGAAACACAAAAGTTTTAATTTTGATGAAATTCAATTAATCTGTTTGCGAAAGCTGGACAATGAATAAGGAAGATCGAAGAAGAATTGACGCCTTTGAATCGTGGTGTTGGCAAAGACTATTGAATATACCATGGCCTGCCAGAAGAACAAACAAGCCTGTCTTGAAAGAAGTACAACCAGAATGCTCCTTAGAAGCAAGGATGGCGAGACTATGTCTCGCATACTTTGGACATGTTGTCAGGAGGGATCAGTCCCTAGACAAGGACATCATGCATAGTAAAGTAGAGGATGGCGCAGGACTGGGCAATGTTTCGTTCTGTCATACGTAGGGTCGCTATGAGTTGGAAACAACTTGACAGCACCTATCAACAACAACATAGTACCTTTTGAACTTGTAAAGTGTAAGTCCTCCAATTTTGTTCTTTTTTTTTTTCAAGATTATTTTTAGCCAGCCTGAATCCTCTGCCTTTTCATATAAGTTTTAGGATTAGTTTGTGAAATTCTGGGGGTGGGGGAGGTGGAAGGGAGCCTGCTGTAATTTTAATAGGGATTATATTGAATTTATAAATCAATTTGGGGATAATTATGATTTTAACAATATCAAGTCTTCTAATTCATGAACATGGAATGTCTCTGCATTTACTTATCTTCTATTATAATTTATATTTCTTAGATGAGTATACAAATGAAATACTCCTTTCTGTAAGGTAGCATGGGTCTCCCAGTTTGGTTCTAGCAAGGGCTGCATTTATGATAAAAGACGGTACTGGAAAGTAGACTAATACAAATTATATTAGCTAACATTTTTTGAGAACTTAACCAAAGTTGTGTGATTGGTTTATTGCATTCATTCATTCAACAAAGATCCACTGAATGCTTAACCATGTATTAGGCATTATGAATAAAAAGGGGGAGCATGATTTTATCCTTAAAGAGTTTATAGCTTCATTAGGAGGCACCTATTCAAATAGGATGATTACTACAATGGAGGAATGACAAAGTACAGTAGGAGCATAGGAGAAGGCATTTCCAAGTCCACTTGGGAGAATAAGAAGTTCACAGAGGAGGTAACATCTGTGTTGAGACTTAAAGGATGATTAAGAGTTTGCCAGATGAGCTAGTCTATAATGTATGTGTGTTTGTTAGTCCAGATCCTCTGAGAAGCAAATGCCAAGACAGAATTCAATATGCAGTGATTTTATTAGGGGGACTGTTCTGGAAAGGGAAAATGGAAAGGAAGCCAGGGGGAGGCTGTGAGAGTCATCAGAATGCAATGCCAATTTGAGCCTAAGTGAAGGAGAGACAGAAGGAGGGTTGGGTAGAAGTGTCCTAGGGCAGTCTAAGGGAAGTTTGGCAAGGCCAACAGAGAGTCCTAGAGCCAAAGTCAGCTGACAAAGGAGTTTTCTGTCTCCTAGGAATGGGCCTTCCTTCGTATCACTGCCATGTTCAGTCACTGATTAGAAGCAGTCCATGGAACATGTGGCCCCAATGCCAGTGTGAGTATGGATTTCAGAATGCAGCAACTAGAGCCCTTGGTCAATTACGTTCTTAATAGTTGGAGGCCTGTGAGGAACATTCTCAGGCTGCCACAGTACTTGACCAAGCAACACTCTTCTCCCTTTCCAGGAGAACTTCAGAAGAAGAATCTGATCACTTTGGCTCAGGACCAGTTTTCCTTGAATTTCAGTCTTACTGTATCCCTAATACTTTGCAATGTACAGTCTTCTACATTCAGGCTGTCACTGTGTTTATGTGCTTGGCTGAGCAATGTTTTTTTTCTGGAGCAGTAGCAAAGGGAATGTGACTAGACCTCAACGACATTGATTATTTAGGTCCTGCTAAGGAACTGTACAGATAAGATTACTTTTGTACCTCTCGCTTTTTTATACCATGGAGTAGACTACTATTTAAGAAGTCCGTAAGTGCTGATGGAAGGGCTTCATCTCAGAGGATGTGAACTTTGTACCTATTGAGATTAGTAATATGGAAAGAGCTAAGTAGATGAGAATCATAACATTGAAAGCAGCATATCGGTAGAGTAAGGTGGTTGCTGAAAAGTTGTATTCTCTGTAGTGGGCACTTAAGTGGTATCCCACCTTCTTTATGTACTTGGGAATTATGCATTCGAATTGGCGAAGTTTGGGAAAAGCATACTTTCTCAGCTAGTTCTTCATCTTTTCATATCTTTAAAAATCAATCTTACCAAGGATCCCCATGCTATCATGTGATTTCAGCCTTATTTCCATTATGGTGTGTTTTCAGCCACCAGTGGAGACAAGATGAGTTATGAAGTGGAAAGTTCTTCTTACATCATGGCAGTGGAAAAAATAAAAATAAATCAACACTCTGAAGGAAGCAGGAGTGCTGTTTTGGGCAAAGAATTTGGCCTAATTTAAATAGTGTATCTGGTTCCTTTGTAAGGAGCCGTGGCTGCTAACCAAAAGGTTGGCAGTTCAAACCCACCAGCCACTCTATGGGAAAAAGATGCAGCAGTATGCTTCCATAAAGATTTACAGCCTTGGAAACCCTATGGAGCAGTTCTACTCTGTCCTATAGGGTCGCTATGAGTCAGTATAGACTCAACGGCAGTGGGTTTGGTTTTGTTTGGTCCCTTTGTTAAATACTTTTCTGAGTCTAGGAATAAGTCTTAACAGTCCTCAAATTGCCCAGTATCCTTCAAAAAAAGTCATTAACATTACAAAAATATTATCAATCTTTTGTGAAAGCCGTGGGGAACCTCACCTTTTTGAAGTAAAATTATGCTTTACTTTGTATTATTTCAACTGCTCTGATTTAATTTTAGTTAAGAGTAGCTTAATTCTCATAGCTCTAACCCATTCCAAAATACTTGCATGAAGCTCTATTAAGTAGATTGTATTAAACAAAATTTTATTGACTTGAAATGGAGAAGAGGTTTTAACTTGTTAGGGTTTTACAATGATAGTGGGTATAATAAGTATGGTAATTTCATCTGTTTCTTCTTGGTTTGTATCTCCTTGCTTCCTACAGAATTCAGCTGAGGGTTTGGATAGCTAATTATGATTGAATTATTGAGTGGTGTTTATCACAAGCTCTATTTCTGGCAGATCACTGATGCCATAGGAAAGGCTATTTTTCTTTGTTGATTGAATATAGGCTCAGTCATTAGAAAATATTTGACTATGGATTCTCATTCCAAGCTCATCAATCCGCAGAATTGATATATTGTTCAGATGACCCAGAGCCTGGAAGTGGTGGTTTGAGCCCATTTGTTGGTTCAAGTGTTGACTTGTAAATAGAATCTGCTTACAATAAAAATGCATAGTGTTAAATACAGATTAGTAGAAAGAGAGAATTGGGAGGAACCTTAGAGACCATCTGACCTAAGCCCCCTCATTTTACCAGAGAGGAAACTTTGTGTAACTCAAGTCACATGGTAAGTAAATAGGGGCAAAATTTTCTTGGGCCTGAATTTATACTAGTGCTCATTCTACTTCCTGTATGATGTCTTAAATGGTCTATTTTGAAGTGAGTTTATCACATATTTGGGAGCTACACTGAATCTGGGTTGGGTTTTACACTGAATTTGAAACTGGACATTATCTGAGCTAAACAATTGTTTCACTTCATATTGATAGCTAGGAGAGAAGACGGCTATGGGCAGGGTGGGATGAAAATTGTCAAATGCATTGTGGAAAATCGAAGTGTATTTTCCTGGAGGTGATTTCAGGCTGTTCATCATTGATTCATGATACCTGGTTTGGAACTGTGTCTCTAGGCCTGTGCTGTCCTGTGCATGTGGCTTTGAGCACTTAGAATGTGGCTAGTCCAGACTGAAATGTCCTGTGGGTATAAACTACATGCTGGATTTCAGATAGTTAGTATGAAAAACAGAACGTAAACTATCTCATTAATATTTTTATATTGTACACATATTTGAATCATACTGTCTTAAGATCTATTAGGGTAAATATATTATTACAATTAACTTCATCTTTTTCTTTTTAATTATTTAATGTGACTACTTGAAAATTTAAAATTACATATATGAATCACATTATATTTTTATTGACAGTGCTTATCTAGATTCTTGTTATTCAAAGTATGGTCCATGGACCAGCAGTATTGACATCTCCTAGGAGCTTGAAATAAATGCAGAATCTTATGTCCCACATCAAGCTTCATGAATCTGAGACTGCATTTTAACAAAATTCCCAAGGTGATTTGTATACACTTTTAAACTTGATAAATACTCATCTAGCACAAGCACTTCTTGTTTAGGTACTTCCTAGTTCTTCATGTAGAATTTGTTGGAGTCCTTCCGATCTGACATATGGTAATTAGGGTCAGGTAAACCCAAGACATGCTCGTTTTAGGCTTTGGTAGATTGTTAAGTTGCCTTTATTTGCCCAGGTCTTCTGCTCTTAAGGAGCCCCATCCTCCTTTCACATCAATAGCATTCTTACTAAGTCTGACAGAGTGATGAAGGCAGGAACTTCAGTAGGCCAAAGATGAAAGTGAAAATGCTGTCGATATCCAAATCTGTCTCTAGCCCAGATATCTCCCTTGGTTCTAAATCAGGACAGACAACTGTCTATATTTACCCTGGAGCTACTACTGGAATCCCAATACAAGATATCCAAAACAATATTCCACTATTCACGACCTTCCCTGTAAAATACGCTTTCTTATACATTTTCTTTCTTGATGAATGTCCCCACCATCTCCCTACACACCAAAGTTTGAAACCTGGAGGTCATAATTAATAACCCATCTTTCACTGCTCCTCCCAAACCTGAAATCTAATTGGTCACCTAGTATGGTCCATTTTGCCTCAGATGTCTCTCTTGACTATATTCTTACTTTCCATTTTCACTGCCCTAATTCAGAGTTTTCATTAAATCTTGCCTGAAGTATTACACTAGCCTCCTTCCTAATCTTCTAGTTCTCTCCTTTCTAAGCCATCTTCGACAATTGCAGCCAGAAATACCTTTCTCAAATATGAATCTGCTTACACCTAAAACTGTTTGCTGATCTCTCAGTAACTCAATTTCATTGTAAAAGGGAGTTAATAATAGCACCCATGTCAAAGGTTTGCTGTAATAATTGAATGCACTTAGAACAGTACCTATCACAGAGTAAGTGCTGTGTAGGTATTAGCTAGTTTTATGATGGTTATTCAGGGCTCTTTACAATATATGACCTCAACCTACCTTTCTAATGAAACCAGCATTCTATCCATTTCTTAAAACACACAATGCACTTTATAGCTTATCATGTTCCCTTATAGTGTTTGCTCTGCCTAGAGTATCCTCACTTTATTTTTGGATTTGAAAAAATAATATTTAACATTTTATTTATTTTGTTGGAGTTAGACCTTGGCCTTCAAGGTATCTTTAAAAAAAATAGCATATATATCTATATATATAATGCATACATACATATGTCTGTATGTATATATACACATATATATATTATATATATGTCTGTATGTATATATATATATATATATATCTCCTGTTGCTGTTCAATTCCAGCTCCTAGCAACCCTATAGGACAGAGTACAACTGCCCCATAGGGATTCCAGGGAGCGGCTGGTGAATTCAAACTGCTTGCCTTTTGGTTAGCAGCCAAGTTCTTAAACACTGCACCACCAGGGCTCCATATATACATATACATATATGTATACGTATACGTATACATATATGTATACGTATACATATACACACACATATATGTATGTGTATATATACACACATGTATATACATATATATACACATACATCTCACAATTTTATATATATATGTAGATACATATATATAAAACAAAACATTTGCCATTTCAACATTTTTTACATGTACAATTCCATGACACTTAAGTTCATCATGCTGTGCAACCATGACCACTATTGTTTCCAAATTTTTCCATCACTCTTAATAGAAGCTCAGTGTTCAAGACCTCTTTTTAATCATAAAATTTACCTACATCTCATGCCTGTTTATTGAAATACATCCTGAACTATGATTATCTAATGCTGGGAGCTCATATATTCTATTTGATAGATGTACAATGCTCTCCAAATGGAATGTATGGCAACATTTCAGATCCCATTCCCATGAACATTCAAAGTAACCAAAGCTTTCCTAGACTGTGAATTGAACAGCTAATTTTTGTAAACAGAACAGCAGGTGGTCCTCTAATTTATACCAACTGAAATGAAAAGGAGCTGTTTGTGACCTTCAAACAGACACTGACTACTTGAAAAAAATGATTTTGGCCAGCCTATTCATTATATATATATAGATAAAATTTTAAAGCACTGTCATTTGTTGGTTTTCTCTTGTTTCATTTAAAATAAGTAGTTCCAATTAGAATTACAAGGTTAATTCACTTTACAAAATATATCTCTTCTAGAAGAGCTGTAGTCCAAACAAATTACTTCAAATAAAATAATATAACAGCATTAGGCAAATTTGGAATATAAAAAAAACCTGGTAATTAATCCTACCGGGATATCATCTCCAAGATTAATGTTTCCTTAAATGTGGGCTCTGAACCACCTGCATCAGCATCACTTGTGAATGCCTGTTAAATGTCCAAATTCCTTGGCATGCCCCAGATCTATGAAACAGAATCTCTGGGTGGGTCCCAAATCCTTCGTTTTTAAGAAGCACTACCCCCAAGTGATACAGATGTGCATAAATGTTTGAGAACTACTTGGCTAAGGCTTTAATTTGGTTCATCTGGATTTGCTGCTTGGTCCCAAACAAGAACCTTCTGCTATAACTCCTTGGGATTGCTATGGTGATTCTTTGCATGTGCGTTGTTCCTTTTCTTTCTGCCTGTCTTTGCTTGTGCTGGTTCCTCTGCCTTTGATCCACTCCCTCTCTTCCCATTGTCTCTTTTTTTCATCTTTTGCTATTTTATTTTATTTTCAATTATTCTCTTCTAAAGCTTTCTCTGGACCCTGGGGTTGGGAGCAGTCTCTCTGTTAAAGCACTGAGTGTAACACTCATGGAATCTTGTCCATACTGACTTGGCCTTCTGGTATTGGAATTACCATTTTAGTCTTATCCATCCTATGATGGACTTCAATCTTATTCACCATTCACATCCTGTATGTGCGTGTATACACACACATACCATCCTCCATACAGAGAAGACATGCGACAGAACTTGAAAATGAATTTATTGAAAGAAAAAGTGAATAAAATTTCATATACAGGTTTTCTTAAAGTGAAGTGATGGTATAACACAGCAGGGTAACTGGACATGCCATGGTGAATCCTTGAAACAAAGGTAGAACTGGGTGCAGCTTGGTGTAATAAAGCCTAAAGATATATTCTTCTAGATTTTTTCTAGCCTGGCCTTCTGCTCAGACCCTCTATTCCTCTGTCTCCTGTATGCCAAAGGCTTCTGTGTTGGTGCCCTCAGTTTGGTGACCTTACATTGGTTCCACATTGATGTCTCTGCCAAGAATTTGGCTTTTGATGCCCTTGTTCCAGACCCTGGCCTCTCATTCTTACTCAAATTAGCTGTACCATAGCTGTACCATGGGCTGGGCAAGATCCCTCCTCTCAACAGGTATATGTATGTATATAAGAAGGTACATTCTGCCAACTGATGATTAACCTGACTCCCTCAGAGCTAACTGGTGCCACAATAAGACAGAGAGCTGTGTCATACAAAGATCTGCCCTCAGTGGTCTCTTTGAGGCAGAGGAAAAGATGAGTGCTTATACCTTTCTTCTAGCAGCCATGACATTGCTTTAGCTCCTATTTCCTGGCCTTATTATTTCAAGCTTAGAAAAGAAGCCATGGTATTGAACCAGGACATAGTTAAGGCCCAGGACAGAGATTTAAAATAAATGTCTGAGGTATCCAAGCATGTGAGAGAATAGACACATGCATATAAAACCCATTTGTACCAGGAAAAAAAAAAAACTTAGATGAAGATCTTTCCAGTCGACTACCTCAAATAGTTGAATCCATTTTTAATCAATGTGCTATTTTGAGGCAACCACTTTTGAGTTTGGACCATATAGACTAGATTGTGGTGAAAGGACTGAAAACAGAAGATTCCCAGGAAAGCACAAACTAAGCTTTAATGATGTCTTGATCTAGCAAAACTTTTACACAGCAAATTCTGGCCTCCCTGTACAATAATGGATATCATAGTGGGAAAAGTTAATGTTCTTAGTTTTCCTTTGGAGAGATCTTTTTGCTGTAACAGAGAAAAATGTTTACCAATAAAAATGTACACCCAAATTACTACAGTTATTGGTTGAGATTAAATGTTTCTCATTTAGAACTTTCATGTCTGTTATGAAGAAAATTTCAGCAGCCCTTCATAAACCTTGAAACTGACTGAAACCTACTGAGTTATATAGCACTACTGAATAGCCACATTTTCCACTTGAAAATACAAGTGGTCAGAGACCCATTCAGCTCAAAAGAAAATGATTGTCATTCAAGCAGAAAGTGTGTTGAACCTTATAAAATAAATAAGGTAAAGTTATAAAATAGTAGCATCATTCACTTACTCACTGTAGAGTTATAATTGAGATGCCCAGTTGCTGGTGGTAACTAAAATGCTCTTGTCCTTCTGAAAAGGGCTCAGATGTGACCTGGTGTTCTTGCCTTCTATGCTCTGAATCCTTTCAATGCATCACCCATTCATTTAACAAGTGAATGCCTACTATGTGTTGAGCACTTTGGTAGTCTTTCAAGGCTATGCTATTCTTTAAAACTTTCTCCTCCTTGGGGTTCTGAGATACTGCATTCTCCTGGTTCTCCTCCTTAGTTATAGATGCAGGCTTCTTTTGCTGTATTTACATCAGAAATGCAACTGTTCCCCAGGACTTTGTCTCGGTTCTTTTCTATTCTTGCCCTACATATTCTCTGGGTAACACACCATATTCAATATGATCTCTAGATGTTGTTAACTGGGCAATGAATAAAGAAAACCAAAGAAGAATTGATGCCTTTGAATTATGGTGTTGGTGAAGAATATACCATGGACTGCCAGGAGAATGAACAAGTCTGTCTTGGATGAAATACAGCCAGAGTACTTCTTTTTTTTTTTTTTATAACTTTTATTAAACTTCAAGTGAACATTTACAAATCCAATCAGTCTGTCACATATAAGTTTACATACATCTCACTCCCTACTCCCACTTACTCTCCCCCTCTTGAGTCAGCCCTTTCAGTCTCTCTTGACAATTTTGCCTGCTTCCCTCTCTCTCTATCCTCCCATCCCCCCTCCAGACAAGAGTTTCCAACACAATCTCAAGTGTCCACCTGTTATAATTAGCTCACTCTTCATCAGCATCTCTCTCCCACCCGCTGACCAGTCCCTTTCATGTCTGATGAGTTGTCTTCGGGGATGGTTCCTGTCCTGGGCCAATAGAAGGTCTGGGGAGCATGGCCGCCGGGATTCCTCTAGTCTCAGTCAGACCATTAAGTTTGGTCTTTTTATGAGAATTTGGGGTCTGCATCCCACTGATCTCCTGCTCCCTCAGGGGTCCTCTGCTGTGCTCCCTGTCAGGGCAGTCATCGATTGTGGCCGGGCACCACCTAGTTCTTCTGGCCTCAGGATGATGTAGGTCTCTGGTTCATGTGGCCCTTTCTGTGTCAGAGTACTTCTTGGAAGTGAGGATGGTGAGACTTCATCTCATGTACTTTGGACATGTTATCAGGAGGGACCAGTCCCTGGAGAAAAGCATCATGCTTGGTAAAGGAGAAGGTCAGCAAAAAATGAGAAGACCCTCAAAGAGATGGATTGACATATTGGCTGCAACAGTGGGCTCTGACATAGCAACGATTGTGAGGATGGCGCAGGACCAGGCATTGTTTCGTTCTGTTGTTGTTAAGTGGTGTCAAGTTGGTTCCGACTCATAGAGACCCTATGTAGAATGTCTTCCAGTCAGTTGACCCAGGTACCCGTCTTCCAGATTTCTTGGCAGAGATGAGCGAGCACTTCCAGCATTGCATCCATTTGTTAAAACATATCAATCAGTATTCCTTCAATTCCTGGAGCCTTGTTTTTTGCCAAGGCCTTCAGTGCAGCTTAGACTTCTTCCTTCAGTACCCTCAGTTCTTGATCATATGATACCTCTTGAAATGGTTGAACATTGACCAATTTCTTTTGTACAGTGACTCTGTGTATTCCTTCCATCTTCTTGTGATGCTTCCTGAGTCGTTCAGTGTTTTGCCCAAAGAATCCTTCAATGTTACAACTCAAGGCTTGAAATTTTTCCTCAGTTCTTTCAGCTCAAGAAATGCTGGGCGTGTTCATTTTTTTTTTTTTTTTGGCTTTCTGATTCCAGGCTGTTGCACATTTCACTATAATACTTTACTATGTCTTCTCAAGCAGCCCTTTGAAATCTTCTGCTCAGCTCTTTTACTACATCATTTCTTCCACTCCCTTTAGTTACTCTACATTCAAGAGCAAGTTTCAGGGTCTCTTTTGACATCCATTTTGGTCTTTTCTTTCTTTTTAACGACCTTTTGCTTTCTTCCTGTGTGATATCCTTGATGTCATCCCACAATTCATCTGGTCTTCGGTCATTAGTGTTCAGTGCATCAAATCGATTCTTGAGATGGTCTCTAAATTCAGGTGGGATACGCTCAAGTTCGTACTTTGGCTCTCATGGACTTGATTTAATTTTCTTCAGCTTCAGCTTGAACTTGCACATGAGCAACTGATGATCTGTTCCACAGTCGGCCCCTGGCCTTGTTCTGACTGATGATATCGAGCTTTTCCATTGTCTTTTTCCACAGATGTAGTTGATTTGATTTTTGTGTATTCCACCAGGCAAGTTCCATGTGTATACTTGCTGTTTATGATGTTGAAAAAATATATTTGCAATGAAGAAGTCATTGGTCTTGCAGAATTCAATCATGCAATCTTTGGCATCGTTTCTATCACCAAGACCATATTTTCCAACTATGGATCCTTCTTCTTTGTTTCCAACTTTTGCATTGAAGTCACCAATAATTATCAATGCAGCTTGATTGCATGTTTGATCAATTTCAAACTGCAGAAGTTGGTAAAAATCTTCAATTTCTTCATATTTGTTCTTTGCAATTGGTATATAAATTTGAATAATAGCCGTTGCCTTAGTTATTTAGTGTTGCTATAGAGGAATCGGCTTGATGGCACTGGGTTTTTTTTTTTATAACAAATACCACAAGTGGATATCTGTAACAAACAGAAGTTTATTCTCTCATAGTCTAGTAGGCTACAAGTCCAAATTCAGGGCGTCAGCTCCAGGGGAAGCCCTTCTTTCTCTGTCAGCTATCTCATCAATCTTGCCCTGGACTAGGAGCTTCTCTGTGCAAGGAGCCCGGGTCCAAAGGATGAGCTCTGCTCCCAGAACTGCTTTCTTGTTAGTATGAGGTCCCCAACTCTCTGCTTTCCTTTTTATCTCTTGAGAGATAAAAGGTGGTACAGGCCACACCCCAGGGAAACTCCCTTTACATTGAATCAGGGATGTAACCTAGTAAGAGTGTTACAATCCCACCCCAGTCCTCTTTAACATAAAATTACAATCACAAAATGGAGGACAACCACAGAATACTGGGAATCATGGCCCAGCCAAATTGATACACACATTTTGGAGGGATATAATTCAATCCATGACAGTCGTATTAACTGGTCTTCCTTGCAGGCATGTGGATGTTATCCTATCACTGACACTTCAGGATAGATCTTGAAATGTTCTTTTCGATGATGAATTTGAGGTCATTCCTCTTCAATTTGTCATTCCTGGCATAGTAGGCCATATGATTATCTGATTCAAAGTGGCTGATACCAGTCCCTTTCTGCTCATTAATGCATAGGATATTGATCTTTATGCATTCCATTTCATTTTTGATGAGTTCCAATTTTCCTAGATTCATACTTCATATATTCCACATTCTGATTATTAATGGATGTTTGCAGCTGCTGCTTCTCATTTTGAGTCATGCCACATCAGCAAATGAAGGTCCCAAAAGCTTGGCTCCATCCACATCACTGAGGATGATTCTACTTTGAGGAGGCAGCTCTTCCCCAGTTGTATTTTGAGTGCCTTCCAACCTGAAGGGGGTCATTTTCCAGCACTATATTAGATGATGTTCTGTTGCTACTTAAAATGTTTTCACTGGTCAGTATTTTTGGATGTAGATTGCCGGGTCCTTCTTCCTACTCTGTCTTAGTCTGTAAGCTCTGCTGAAAACTTTCCACCATGGGTGACCTGCTGGAATTTGAAATGTCAATGGTATAACTTTCAACATCGCAGCAACATGCTAGCCACCACGTTATGACAAACTGACAGACGGGCGTTAGATGTCTAGCTGTATGATCCTAAAATCTAAACTTCTTCCTCTGGCTTTACTTCTGAATTCCAGACATAAACTCTTAGCTGCCCTATTGGTGAAGTCATCATGTCCACTCTGCTGATACCTTCTCCGTGTTCCAAACACTGCATATTCTAAACCCTGCATATTCTGCTTAATCCCCAACTCCACCTCGAAATCTGCTCCTCCCTCATTAAATCATTTATACATAAATGTCACTACCATCTTCCCTGTCCTCCAGGCTAGAAACCTGGGCATCTCTGATGCCCCTTTTTTTTTTCCTTCCCATCACGCATCTAGTAAGTTCTCAAACTGTGCTAATTCCACATTTGCTGTGCGCTCTCTCTTTTCCATCCATCTCTAAAACTTTAGCTTATACCAACAATTATAAACTGGCAGTCTTCGGGCCGGATGTTTTTGTTTCAACAGCATGATGTGGTTTTTGTTTGCTTGTTTGTTTTTATTTTTTATGCAACTGCTGCTAAAACAGATATGAAGCCTGTAGTTCACCGTATTTCTGTTGTCTACCATGGTGTCTCACCAGTATCTTGCATTTAATAAGTATTCAAGCAATATTTAGAATTGAGCTTATAACAAAGCTGGAAAACATGAAATACGTGTATGTGAAAAAATTTAGTAGCGAGTAAAGCAGAATATAAGGAATACTACATAAAAGTGGATAAGGCATTCTCTATATAGTCAGAGAAAGAAGAGGTCACTTTGGTTGGGAGTAATCAGAGAAGGATTCACGGAGAAGAAAGGATTTGACCTGAGCCTTTAAGGATGGACTGAATATATAAAATATGAAATAAAGTTGCTTTATTTTGATGTTTGTATCCGAAATAAAGGGTAGTTTACAAATAAGAAGCCCTGGTGATACAAAAGTTAAGCACTTAGTTGTTAACCAAAAGGTCGGTGTATTTGAACCCGCCAGCAGTTTCATGGGAGAAAAGGCCTGATGATCTGTTCCCATAAAGCCGACAGTCTAGGAAACTCTATGGAGCAGTTCTACTCGTCATATAGGGTCACTGAGTCAGAGTTGACTCCACAGCACACAATAACAGTTTGCAAACACTGTGTGTACAGAGAGATTTGAGAGAGAGAATGAGTACATATTTTATTCAAACTCTGGAACGAATGGGGCAGGTCCCTTAAAGTTTGGAAGCAGTAAATATAAAACGAATAAATGGAGGTGTTACTTTAACTAGCAAGAAGTACATTTCTGAAAGTATCAATAGCTTCAAATAAATTCAGAACTTTCAATAAATGTATTAAATAAATGACAAACCATCACGGATCTTCAGGGAAACTAGAATGTTTTGAGAAAAGATTCTGAGAAAATTAATCGCACCTTCCCATTAGATGCTTTTTTGTGCTGTACTAAAAGACAAAATATTGGACTGAGTTGTATAACACTGTAAGCCCAGAAGTTCAGTTTTGATGTTCTCATTACCTTCACTCTTTACTAGTATGGAATGGAATACAATAGAGGACTTTGCCTTAGTTCATCACAGTGCTACAATTATAGCTAGTGGTACCCAGATACCCTTTGCTGATGAAGAGGTCAGCCTGTCAGCAGTTTGAGAGAAACACTATGCCTTACTTCTTTATCGGTCACAGCAACTAGACTAGTGTTACAAACACAGAGGCTTTTCCTAAACTCTTTGATGGATTTCCTCTGGCTGAATCTAAAGGTTCGGTGTTATTTAGTGGGCCCCAAACAATTGTCTAGGCTCAAACACAGATTATAACTGCTTTCTGCTTGTCGCTCTTCCACCATGCCCCCTTTCCCAGAGCCTGTGGTGTCCTACACATCATCATTTTTGATGGTACTATCAATTCCGTCATCATAGCATTGCAGACAGACTGGTGCTATGGTGATGTCAAGGGCAGGTGGAAGTGACTCCACAGCAACGAGTTGGATTTAGTTTTGGTTACTCCATCTGGGCCCAGCAATACTGAATTTAAATAGAGTTAGGCTTCTAAGGAATGACTTTTCCATCTTTATTTGTGTTCTCTGTCAACATCTTTTACTGTCGCCATTTCTCCCTAGAGCTTGTGATCTAAACCGCTTCAGTTTAACTACCTGTTCATTTAAAACAGTAGCACAGCAAACTCACATGTGCCCACTACTGAAAGATTGTATGCATTGCTGCCAGGATATATATATATAGGGCAGTTCTACTCCGTCCTATAGGGTCACTATGAGTGGAATCGACTCATGGGCACTGGGCTGGGATATATATCCCACGGCCGTCGAATTGATTCTGACTTATAGAGACCTCCATAGAGCAAAGTAGAACTGCCCCACAGGATTTCCAAGGCTGTAACTCTTTATAGAAGCAGGCTGGCACATCTTCCTACCCCAGAGTGGCTGGTGGGTATGAACCATTGACCTTTGGTTAGTAGCCAAGTGCTTTAAGTGCTACGTCACCAGGCCTCCATAGAGATAGACTTAGACATAGACAAAGACATAGATGTGGGATCAAATTGACAACAGCAATTCGTAAGGTCACATAGGATGCTTAGGGAGCAGTGAGTTCATGTTAATGGGGGAGGAACAACTCAGAAACAGAGGGTAAGAATGGTTGCACAACTTGAAGAATGTAATCAATGTCACTGAATTGTACATTTAGAAATTCTTGGATCAGTGTATGTTTTGCTGTGTATACTTTTAACAATAATATAAAAGATATTAAAAAATTAAAACACCTGATTTTTCTATTAATAATCCCATGTTATCTTTAAGAGGCCCTTATGCTTCTACTAGGCTGAGCGCACGCAGATATGTCATCTCAGAAACCACCTACCTGCCTGCTCAGAAGCGCAAAGGAAGTCTGGTAAGGGAGACTTCTGATTGGAATTAAGAGTAAAAAAGGCAGATAACAATCAGACGCAAAACCGATGGAGAATCCAGGGAGAAGAAAAGCCAGGTTGCTTAATTATTTCAGATTTTAAATTAGAGTTTGTAGCATATACTCATTGGCATACTGAGGGTGGGGCGATGGGAGTGGTCCACTCTGGGTGCAGGCAATAAAGGAGTGCACGTCTTTAAAACAGTGACAAAATGGACTTAAACCGGTCTACTTTTATTATCACCATGTGCCAGCAATTCTAAACAATGCCAGTGATGAAATATTCCCCCTTTGCTCCCTTCCACCCCACTCCTAAACTGCACCCCCACCACACACACATTTGCGTGCGTGCGTGTGCGCGCGCACACGCATGCACGCACGCACGCACGCACACACACACACACAGATGCTCCTGGACCTTTCTTAGCCTGTTGCTCCTTACTTAGTCTTCCTTAGTGGTTCTTCTTCTCTCCAACCTCTAAATCTTGGAGTCCCCCAGGCTTAATCCTTAGATTGCCTTTGTTTTCTGTCTAAATTTACTCCTTTAACTACTTTCTATATGCTAATGGCTCTCAAATGAATATCTCTGCATCTGTCCAAGTGCCAACTCCACTTCTGCATGAGGAAGTCTGATCAATATCTCAAACAAAACATTATTTCCAAATTTGATTTCCTGTTGCCTCTCCAAAACCTTCACTTTCAGTCTTCCTCATCTCTGTTGATAGGAACTTTATCCTCCCAGTTGGTCAGACCAAAAATCTTGGAGTCATCTTTGACTCATTCTCCTCTCATACATCACTAACAATCCATCAGGAAATCATCTTGGCTGTAACTTAAAATATATCCAGGATCCAACAACTCCTCACTACCCCCACTGCAACCACACTGGTTGGAGCTGTCATCATCTCTTGCCTGATTTCCTGCAAAAGTCTGACTGGTCTCTCTGCTTTAACTTAAAGTAAAAGCTGAGGCCTATAACATTGCCCACAGAACCATGTACACCAGCATCCTGATACCCCTGTCACGTCATCTCCTTTCCCTTTTTCCTTCCCTTCACTGGTCACCTTGCTGTTCCCTGAACACATAGAGCATACCCCAGCCTTAGACCTGGAATGCTCTTCCACCCTGGTTATCTAAATGCTTCACTCCCTCAGCTCCTTCAGGTCTTTGCTCCAGTATCACCTTTCTCAATGAGATCTACTCTGATCTGCCTGTTTAGTATACAGTTAACCTCCACTCCACTCTTACCTCCCCACACTCTTGACATATCTCTTGATCTAGGTTTTTATTATTTTTTTTCTTACGATGTATTACTTTTTGACATTCAAAGAAATTTACTTATTAACTTTGGTTATTGTTTATTGTCTATCTTCTTTCACCAGAACAAAATCTCCACAAGGCAGGGATTTTTGTCCCTTTTGTTCACTCACATATTCCAAGTGCCTAGAATAGTTCCTGACTGTGATGGTTAAGGTTGTGTGTCAACTTGGCCGGACCATGATTCTCAGGGGTTTGGCAGTTATAATGTAATTTGGCAGTCGTATAATGATGTGAACGCCTCCATGATGGGATCTGCTGTGAGTAGCCGGTCAGTTGAAAGGGAGTTTCCTTGGGGGTGTGGCCTGCATCCAATATAGGTAGACTTTCTGGCAAGGCTCTTGGGCTTTTGCTTGCTCTGGGTCCTGCAGCTGGCTCCTGTTCATTTGACCTCCAGTTTTTGGGACTTGAGCTAGCAGCTTACCTGTCATCTTGCCCGTTGATCTTGGAATTCGTCGGTCTTCACAACCTGTGAGCCAGAGCCCTGTTGTCTAACCTGCTGATCTTGGGCTAGCCAGCTCCTGTGGCTATGTGAATCAGGAGAGGCCTTCAACTAGACCCATGGACTTGGGACGTCCCAGCCTCTACAACCATGTGAGCAATTTCCTTGATATAAATCTCTATTTATTTATACAGTTCACTGATTTGCTTCTCTAGAGAACTCAGCCTAAGACACTGACATATAGTAAGTGTTCAAGAAATTGTTGTTGAATGAATAAATCACTCTTATTTAACTACAGCTATCTCAAAAAAATTTTTTTTTATCTCATTGCTTATAAAAGTGACTTAACTACTCTGACTGAAGTTAGAGAAAGACAGGTGACTGGCAGGGCTACACATCATAACCAGGCACTCCAACACAGACTTTCTTGCACTCAAGGCTGTGGATGTTTGTGTGTTGTCTCATTAACATTATAACTGCATTCTTGAAAGAAACTGTAAATAGTTGTTAATACCCATTTGCAAGCCTATATGAAGAATATATTTTAAGAAGAATTCCCCTGGTTTGACAAATGCCAGTTGCTTTCATTTTCTCTTACACACTTGTGTGCATACTCTTTTTGTAGTTTGTATTGTCCTTTACTGAGGATTGTTTTGAAAGTAGTTACACAGGGCTTTTCTTTTAATTATCAATGATTGTTACCTACAATTCATCCAGGTGTTTCTCATTCATCCAGGTATTTCCAGCGAAAACTAAGGAATGCAAAGGAAAGAAATCGCCTAGAAAGTAACCTGAATTAACTCTTAATTAACCAACATGTTAAACTAACCTTTAGTCTCCAACTGGCCTATAAACAAGATCTTACTTTACTGCTTTGATTTGTGTATAAACCAAAAGCCTTTTTCATACAACCTTATGAGATCTCCCTCTAGCCACATGACAAATGTTATGAGTTGTTATCTTCATGTTACAGGCAAAGAATGCAATTCAGGAGTCTCTTAGGGAGGACTATATTGAAATACTTCATTACCAATGTCTTTTTAAATTATCTGATCCTTTTCTTGTCTATCATTATCCATGATTTTTCTCCCAATTTTCTTCATAGCTCTTCACAAGGAAATCCTACTAATGCTTTTAGCTGCATCTAGTGCAATTGTCCCCCAAGGCTTTTGTTGAGGAAAAGGCAAGTTCACTGGCCAATTTCCTAGGACAGAAGAGAATGGGATGAAATACAACATCAGAAAAGATTCAGTTCATCCTGTTTAACCATTAAGGAACCAGAAAAGCTAGTTATATTTATGAAACTGAGCCAGCAGTCAAAACAGACAGAGTATTACTTTCTAGGACAAAATGTTCAAACTATCAATTCTGTGATAAGATTGCATTTGTTTCTTATTTATTTAATCTCATTAAGGCACAGCAGACCATTTATTGATTTATTTAAAGAGAAACAAGAAGAAGCATGTTGCAATTAAATTTAACTTTTAAGTCAGGAGGCTTTGGCAATTTGGTCTGACACTGAATTACTTTGGGGAATAAATTGTGAAAACACCTACTTCACAATAAGGAAAACCTCATTTCTCTCTTTCCAAGGTCTCATATATCATGTTTTATCTTAAAAGAAAAACAGGAAAGTACAGCAATTGGGTATGTTGTGAAACCTAAGCAATAGACCTGACATAGCTTACTCTCTTGGAAAAAAAAAATGAGGAATCCTCTAAAATAGACAATATTCCACATAAGGTTGGTTGGGTAGCTAAGTTGAAGAGTCATAGTCTTTGGAAGGTCCATTTATCCTCAGAAAGTCATTAGACGTAGCTAGTAAATTTCTGACTTTTTATCAAGCAAGGCAAGGCTAGCCTTATAAAGCCTTATAGGTAGGTAATATGGTTTTTTTTCTTCCTTTTATGATCACAAAATGGAAAATAATTAATTACAAAAACTGTACTGTAACATTTATAAATTATAAGATGAATTACAAAAGATTTACCCTTGTGTCACTGTTCTTATGAAACTTCTATTAGCATTTTGGTGTATTTCATTTCAGCTTTTTTCCTACCTGTAAAGGTTACACAGTTATAATCCCACTCTCCTTACAATTTTTTATACTGCTTTTTTTAACTTAATATTATGTCATAAACATTTTCCAAACTGTTTCAAAATTCTCATAACCATGATTTTAATGGCTGTATAAATGGCCCATTAAATCAATGTACCATGATGGACATTTGGATTCTTTCCGTTGAGCCATTGTAAATAACTGATTGATGGGCATAGTATTCACATAGTTATCTCTCCATAATAGGAAATTTTCCTGTAGTCTAGACACCCAAAAATCACATTGTTGGGTCAAAGGATATAGCACTTTATATGGCACATTTAAATTTGGTTTTTGCAAAAGTTACGTGTGTGTGTGTACATGCATTGTGCATGCATGTGTGTCTGGAAAGAGGCATACATATGCAATATTTAACAGTGATAATTTCCGCTGGTGGGTTTACAAATAAATAATTACTTTTCTATGGGGTTGAATATATGAGTAAGAATCAACTCTATGGCAATGGGTTTTTCTGTTTTCCTTACTGTCAAATTTTTCTACGATGGATATGTATTACTTGTTTATTTAAGAAATGATTATAGGACAAAAGCAGAGTAAAGTGTAGTGACTTAGAGACTGTCTAGGTTGGAATTTCTGCTTAGCCACTTACTAGCTTTGTAATCTTAGGCAAGTAAGTTAACCTCTCTGTGCCTCAGCTTTCTTGTTGTAAGTTGAGGATAATAATAATGCATACTTCAAAAATCTAATAACCTCATATCTCTGACATGAGAATTAATGAACTAATCCATGTAAAGTGCTGAGAACAATGTCTGGCATATGATAAACATCCCATAAATGCCAGCTGGAGTCCTTGGATGGTGCAGTTAACACACTCAGCTGTGAACCTAAAGGTTGGAGGCTCAAGTCCACGCAGAGAATCCTAAGAAAAATCTGGAGATTTACTTCCAAAAAGTCATCCATTGCAAACCTTATGGAACACAGTTCTACTCTGACACACATGGGGTCGTCGTGAGTCAGGAGTGACTTGACAGCCACTGGTGGTGGTGGTGGATCATTATTATTTGGTACCAGAACAGCCCTTCCAAACTTCCACCCTTCACAATGATCACCTCCACTGAAATTCTAATGTCAGCAATTCAATCCAGTACAGTCCATTGATAAGACAAATATACTTGACTTTTCTAAACAGTTTCAGAATACCACAAATGATGGATTGAACTGTGTCCCCCAAAATGTGTGTCAGCTTGGCTAGGCCATGATTCCCAGTATTCTGTGGTTGTTCTCCATTTTGTGATGCAATTATCCCCCATTTTGTGATGTGTCATAAATCCTAGCCTTTATGCCCTGGGGGCATAATGGTTAACAACTTGTTTGCTAACCAAAAGGCCAGCAGTTGAAATCCACAAGCCACTCTTTGAAAACCCTAGGGGGCAGTTCTACTGTGTCATATGTGAGTCACAATCAACTCGAAGGCAATAGATTTTTTTGTTTGTTTTTATGCATGTGGTTATGGTCCCATCTGGGAGAGAGCAGTCTGTTATGTTAATGAGACAGGATTAGGTCATGCTAATGAGAATTAGGTTACGTTTGTTACGTTAATGAAGTAGGATTAGGGTGGGATGTATTTTGAGTCATTGTCCTTCACCACTCCACAAGAGCCAGGAGCTGAGTGTGTCCTATGGACCCAGGGTCCCTGCCCTGAGAAACTCCTAGACCCAGTGGAAGATTGATGACAAAGACCTTCCCCCCAAATCAACAGAGAGAGAAAACCTTTTCCTGGAACTGGTGCCCTGAATTTGGACTTCTAGCCTCTGAGACTGTGAGAGAATAAATGTTTCTGTTTGTTAAAGCCATCTTCTCTGTTCTCCAGAATAGTTTCATTGAAGGAGAAACCAAGATATCCTGAAAGCTCTGGGTGCTTGGGCAAGGGAGAAATGTAAAATAGGCTTTCAAAGGTAATCTTCACGTACCTTACAATTAAACTTAAATGGAATGCCATGAAATATAAATCTGAAAATGGGCAGAAGTGGATATGTCTTGGTACAAATTTCTGTAATTTTCAAAGGTGGCTTTCTCCTACAAGCAGAATGGATTGTCTTGCTTCATCAAACACTGCAAAGCTGAATTTCTTATTTACTGTCCCATATACCAAAGATTTATAAGATGCAACCTAGCAATAAATATAGAAATGAGAGCTGAATTTCATTTATTTTAAATTTCAGGATGAGTACTCTACCTAGAGACTCACATTTAATTCTGGGCAATAATCTATAAGTTCTTGAATGGATTTGAGAAGTTGATGCCTTTCATCACAATCACCTCCATTTAAAAAATCATTTACTGGACGCCGACTCAATTATCTACATCTCACCTTTCTATTTCTCCATAACAATCTATAAACAAAAAGGTATACTTTTTTTAGAGAAGGTCACTATATGAAGGGTCACCAGGGAGATTATTTCATACAGTGTATAATCATTGTTTTATCTAAGCGTTATTTTTTTTTTTGCGCTGGGTAGTTAAGGTCAGGATTTTCATATATGTAACTCATAATATGGAAACCCTGGTGGCGTAGCAGTTAGGTGCTACAGCTGCTAACTCAAGGGTCGGCAGTTTGAATCCGCCAGGTGCTCCTTGGAAACTCTATGGGACAGTTCTACTCTGTCCTATAGGGTCGCTATGAGTCAGAATCGACTCGACGGCACTGGGTTTGGTTTGGTTTCTGGAACTCATAATATACTTGCACAATATCACATGGATGGGGTCTTCTTAATGTGAGCTTTTCCCGGTCTTCTGATGCTTTAATACCTTGAAGAAAGAAAAGTAAATATCCATCTAGTTAGCAAGATTTTTTTTATTTTCATTTCAAAGGTTTATAGCATATATGAAATGGACACCAAATCAGTATTTTCCAGTTAGAATCTTCTTGCTCTGGGCATGATAATGGCATTTTAGGCCATTCACCAAACAGTGTGTTTGCTGTTCCTCATTCCTCCAGATGTTACCATCTTTTTTTCATACCCAAGGATATACCACTGAATGTGTCCTCAGGAGGAGGGCAGAAATTTAATTTGCTGACTCCCCTGACCCTCAAATCAAAAGACATCAACTGTGAGTTGGAATTGACTCAATGGCAATGGGTTTGGCTTTTTTTGTTTTTTCTTGGCATGAGCACAGAAATAGCCTTAAGTCTGTTGTTTGCATTTCTATTCCTGGGGCCAATATGAAAATCATTCCAAAAGAGTAATAAGAAGGCACTTGAAGCTCAGGGCATATCTCTTGTCTCCTTTGTGGTAGGCTGCAGACTGGAAGTTATCATCTGGACCATCAAGGAGGGTAGTGTACCCAATAACTGACATCACACAATCCTTCACTAAGCTTTCCTTAAACTCTCCCTTACTAATGTATGAAGTGCTGTAAAGTTAAAACACACACACACACACCCCTTACCTTAAGCAGAAACCACTGAGTTTAAAGCCTGTGAGGCTTTTGAATGAGCTGCCTCTCACTTAGGCCTAATAAACTCTGATTGTATTAGGAAATGCAGTTTAATAACTCCCATAAACCAGGAGTCAATGATTCTCTGTCCCAGGAAAATAAAATAAAATGAAAAGAGTTGGGTAATATTGAGAGCTTTGAACACACAGTACAGTGAATGAACTCCAGGCATTTCATTTTTGATTTCTATGAGCAGTGATTTTTTTGGTTATAAAAATAAGAAAAAGGAAAACTACTGGAGTGCTCAGATACTCACTTCCCTGTATTAGTATAACCCACAAGGAAACAAAAGCTCTGCCAATGAAAAAGCTCTAAAATCTATCAGAAAAGAAAGTACCTTCATTTTCGTTGTTACTGAAGAGCCTTCTGCCAAATGGGGAAGTAGATGTTGTACTGACTGAGACTTCATTTTGTGACAGCAGGAAAATAGCATCTGACTTGAAAGAACCTGAAGAAGAACATCAGGCCTTTGTAGTGCTAGTTTTTGGGGACAGGACTAACATCAGTGTCACAAGCTGGCTGAGGTAGAGCTGGCTTTGACTGAATGGGGCTGTTATATTTCCAAGATGCAGCCTGGCCTCTGAAATATCATAAGCAGCTCAAGTGTAAGGGGGCCCTACTCTAGTTTAAAAGCAGTTTTTCTTTTTAAAAGGACTTCATTGTGTAATTAGCATTGAAAAGAATAGTAAATGTAGCTATTTTTCTCCAGGTAGAATTGTTGAAAGGGGCAATTTTAAACAGCCTTCTCCGCTTTTAGCAGAGATAATACACAGGCTGTCCTTGGTAAGAAAGAAGGCTGGCTGCCAAGTCCAGAAGGAAAGTGAATATGGAATTGAGTTTGAAGTAAACTGATTCCCAGCAGCCCTTTTCATAAAATGACATACAGACCTGCTTGTCTAGTGATGCAGAATCTTTTTGAAAATTCACTGATTTATATCAGTGTTTTTTCTTTCTCAAATTTTCTTCCCTGGCACCCCCCAAGTTCCTGGAAAGTGTTTATCTTATGTCTAGTCCTTGCTCCTGATGCTTGGACCAAGTGTAAACCCTTAGCCAATTGCACTCATATTGTGGAGTAGAAGGATCTGTGGGATCAGGCAGACTTGGGTATCAGTCCTGACTGAATCACTTACTAGCTCTGTCATCTTGGGCAAGGTACTTAACTTCCCTGAGCCTCATTTTCTATATGTGTAAAGCACTTCCCTCATCGGTTTGCTTTGAGGATTAAGTGAGATAATGTATTAAATGCTTTACACAAGGTCTAGTGAACATTCAAAATGTGGTAGATGCTGTTTTTGTTTTTTTGTTGGAGTATTGGTACTTCATACTTTTTGTCATCATCATCATCATCATCATCCTAGGGCAACATCACTTACAGGGGCTGCCTGATCAGAGGTAGTCATAGAATCAAAAAGAAGCCACTAGGCCAGAGTTTTTCAACAGGAACACTCTTGACATTTTGCACTAGATAATTCTTTGTTGGAGTTGGGGGAGGCCGTCCTGTGCATTACAAGATGCGTAGCAGTATCCCTTACCTCTGCCCAGTAGATAGCAGTAGAACCATCAGCCCCACTGCTGTTCAAAGTGGGACAACCAAAAATGTCTCCAACCAAACCAGAAAACCAAACCTGTTGCCATGGAGTAGATTCTGACTCTTAGCGACTCTATAGGACAGAGTAGAACTTCCACCATAGGGTTTCTAAGGAGTGGCTGGTAGATTCCAACTGCCAACTTTTGGTTGGCAGTTGAGCTCTTAACCACTGTGCCACCAGGGCCCCAAAAATGTCTCCAGGTATTGCCAAATGTTTTCTGGCAGGCAAAATTGCCCCCAATTAAAAACCATTGCTCTAGACATTCTTTGGTTTAATAACTTCCGTGAGAACTATCTGCCATTCTACCATTCATATACATGTTGTGCTTCATTGGCTTGACTCTGGTTTCATCTGACAACCTTGGATCTTTATCCTGAACTGTCCTTTTGGTTCCTTGAAGTCCTCTGGTTTTTGTCTTAGTTTTTTTTCAGTAATATGTTAATATTTATTAAATTTGGGTGATGGACACATAGGTTTGTTCTTTTTAATGTGGTAAAAATACAGAACATAAAATTCACTGTTTTGACCTGTTTAAAGTATACAATTTTGTGATATTAAGTACATGCACAATGTTGTGTAACTGTCACCACTATATAGTTCCAGAACATTTCCGTCATCCAAAGATGAAACCCCACACTCATTAAGCAGTCAGTCTCTATCCCTCCTCCCCCCAGCCCCTGGGAACCATCATTCTGCTTTCTGTCTCCATGAATTAGCCTATTCTGGATACTTCATATAAATGGAATAATACAATATATAACCTTTTGTGTATGACTTCTTTCACTTATGTAACATTTTCCAGGGGCATCCATTTGTAGCATGTATCGTTACTTCATTCCTTTTCATGGTCAAATAATATTCCACTGTATAGATCACCACATTTGGTTTATTTCTTCATCCGTTGATGGATATTTGAGTTGTTTCCACCTTTTGGATATTGTAAATAGTACTGTCTTGAACATTAATGTATAATTTTTCAAAGATGGCTTTAATTTTCAACCTAAATCCTATTCTCTACATTTCTTATTCCAAAGCAGCTACTACATGACAGCCAGTTATGAACCTTAATATGTTTCTGGACTAACTACTTATTGTTTCTTTCTTTGGGCTCTCAGCCCTTATCTGCCAATCCCTAGTGCTAGACAAGTAATCTCCTAACGGAGCCTTTGCTGTAAACTTTTGTGTAAAAGGCAGTCAAAATATGGATTCTGGAGTCAGACAGTCTGGGTTAGAATCCCAGCTATAAATTTAATTGTGCCCACCTACCCCCCCCCCAGAAAAAAATATGTATTGAAATCCAAACCTCTGTACCTGTAAATATGACCCTGCTTGAAAATAGAGCTTTCTTTGTTACGTTAATGAGGTCATAGCAGTATAGGGTGACTCCTAAACCTGATCACTTCTGAGTTATAAAATAAACAGAATAGATACAGAATATGCACACACACACACAGGGGGAAGGCAGATGAAATGTGAGGGTCAATCACCAGCAAAGGAACATCAAGGATCTCCGGCAGATACCAGAAAGTAGGAGAAAGGTTCACAAAAGGAATTGACATGCTGAGACCCTAATTTGTACTTTCAGCCTCCAGAACTGTAAGAAAATAAAATTCTGTTCTTTAAAGCTACCCACTTGTGGCGTTTTTGTTATGACAGCACTAGGTAACCAAGACAGTGACCTTGCCCTTTACCTCTGTATTTTCCTCCATCAGTAAAGCAAGGATATTAATAGCCACTACCTATAAGATTGTTGTGGGATTAGATAAGATTTGTAAAGGACCTAGAATATTGCCTGGCACATGGTAAATACCATGTAAGTTTAAACTATTATCAGTAGTAGTCTCATAAAGATTCACATATGAGAATTGTTAGTGTAACACAAGAGTTAACTAACTTCCAGGGTCCATCTCAGTGCTCCAACAAGGGTGCCAACCTTTTTCACACCATAGTATGTATTGCAAATGATAAATATTTGTCCAGCACACTGGAGTGAAGGGCAGAGAGGTGAAGGGTAAGGGCTGAGGAGATCAGTATCTCAGCCATGTGTAATCCATTCATGACAGAGTGTGCCACAGCACTCTGGTTTTGGAAGCTTGGCACCAGGCTTTTCAAAGTTAAAGGAGAGAAGTTCCAAATGGTGACTGAATTAGAAATTTGGATTTCCAGTTTTGACACTTAAGATGCCTGTACTTTCTAGGTCCACAGGCCTTGTAAGGGCAATAGGTGTTTTGTGGGTTCCCTTTTTTTTTCTCCTTAAACAATTTAAAATAAAACAGAAACAACTTCTGTTGAATATCTTGAGGCTTTATACATGTATATATACATATATATATGCATTTTTTTTCCTCTAAAACCTCAAAATCTACCAATTCCCACAGCTGTGGAGGTATGAGTATTTAACCCAGTAATGTTACAGAAGAGCAGCTCTTCGATCAAATTTCACAGAAAGACCCACTCTTTCTCTTTTGTCATTTTCTTTGGAAAGGGTTGGGGTAAAAATAGCTCAGGATAGAAAAAGGGCTATTTTCTCTTTGAGTCCTGTGGCTTTGATTTTATGGCATAATAGAACTGTTTTTCATTTGTGACCTCTCCAAGCACTGATTTTTAAGCAACTCGTTAGCATATGCTTCCTCTTCATGATTCACCCCATTCAAGCGATTGATTCCTTGCTCTCTTTAGCACAATACGAATAATATACTGTCTTCTTCCCAGAGACATTCCAAATATGGTAAACCAGGAAAAAAAATGTTTTTGAGTCCACTTCCTGAAAAGTCTTATAGACAAAAGAAGGATGGTGCAAAGGGTCCTTCTGTGATAAAGCAGGGCTTTGGCTGGAGAAGCAAACTACTCTAATCAAGAACTGACCTACAGAGCATGCTGTCAGTCCCACAAGAATCTGTAGCACTGAACACATTCATCCCAATTTTCCATTCCCCTTGTCAATGTCCTAGTTTAGGCCTTTGTTAGTTCACACCTTGACTATGGTGATACCCATACAACTAGCTGCTTGCTTTTCCTTTTCCAAGACCTCACATCTTAGCCTCCTAAAGCATAACTTTGATAATATTATTTTCCTACTCAGAAACCTTCAATGGCTCCCTGCTGTTTGATGAGTAAACTCATACGAATCATAGAAATCCTAGAATGTCAGTATTGGAAAGATTCCTGGAGTATAATTCAGTGGTTGCCAAACTCTGGTCTCTGGATGAGTGCCAGAAGTTTGCACCAGTCTTCAGTGGAATGAGAAAAACAATGAAGTGAGTGTTTCATAAAGCTAAATTTATTCATTTAAAGAATTCTTTGAAAGCATTTCGGATTTTTGTGTTGAAATATTCTTTATTTTGTGAAATAATGGTGATAATAGGTGAATAGTTTTTGTTTTTCTGTTTTTAATGTCCATACTTGGCAAAATTATGTTGGCAACCTTTTTTGCTCCCCCCCCCTTTTGAAATTTTACCGATCCATGAAATCCAAAAGACTGGGAGCCACTCATTTCATAAGTGAGACAATTGAGGAAAGAGGGATTAAATTACTTGCCTAAGGTCATACTGATACTGGTAATGCTAGATTGAAAACCCTGATGTTAGCGTCAATTCTTTGCAATGATATTCAGAGCCCTCTGAATTTAAACCCCAGTATGCCTTTTCATTTGAAACAGAAAGCTTGAAGATAGAGTAGAATTGCCCCATAGGATTTCCAAGGAGCAGCTGGTGGATTCGAACTCCTGACCTTTTGGTTGGCAGCTGAGCTCTTAGCCACTGTACCAACCAAGGCTCCATCCTAGGCATTAGTGACCTGCGTGAACTGGTATTGGCCATTTTGAATTGGACAATCATATGGTCTACTATGCCAGGAACGACATTCATATGGTCTACTATGCCAGGAATGACATTCATCCTCAAAAAGAAGCATTTCAAGATCTATCCTGAAGTACAACGCTGTCAGTGATAGGATAATATCCATATGCCTGCATGGAAGACCAGTTAAATAGGACTATTATTAAAATTTATCAAGCACTAATGCCAAAGATGAATAAGTTGAACATTTTTACTGACTTTTGCAGTCTGAAATAGTTCAAACATGCAGTCAAGAAGCATTGATAATTACTGGTGATTGGAACACAAAAGTTGGAAAAAAAGAAAAGAATCCATAGTTGGAAAACATGGCCTTGGTGATAGAAATGATGCCGGAGATTGCATGATAGACTTTTGCAAGACCAAAGACCTATTCATTGGAAATACCTTTCTTCAACAACATAAACAGCGACTGTACACAGGGACCTTGCCAGACGGAATACACAAGAATCAAGTTGACTACATCTGTGGAAAGAGACCATGGAGAAGCTCAATATCATCAGTCAGAACAAAGCCAGGGGCCGACTGTGGAGCAGACCATCAATTGCTCATATGCAAGTTCAAGTTGAAGCTGAAGAAAATTAAATCAAGTCCCTGAGACCCAAAGTACAAGCTTGAATATATCCCATCTGGATTTAGAAACCATCTCAAGAATAGATTTGATGCATTGAACACTAATGACCAAAGACCAGAGGAGTTGTGTGATGACATCAAGGATAACATCCATGAAGACAAAGTAAATATTATAATGATATGTGCAAAGACCTGGAGTTAGAAAATTAAAAAAAAAAATCCTCAGCATTTCTCATACTGAAAGAACTAACGAAAAATTTCAAGCTCTGAGATGCAACACTGAAGGATTCTGCGGGCAAAATATTAAGTGACTCAGGAAGCATCACAAGAAGATGGACGGAATACAGAGAGTCCCTGTACCAAAAAGGATTCGTCGATGTTCAACCATTTCAAGAGGTAGTATATGATCAGGAACTGATGGTATTGAAGAAAGAAGTCCAAGCTGCACTGGAGGCAATGGCGAAAAAGAAGGCTTCAGGAATTGATGGAATACCAATTGAGATATTTCAACAAATGGATGCAGCGCTGGAAGTGCTCACTCGCCTATGCCAAGAAATTTGGAAGACAGCTACCTGGCCAACTGACTGGAAGAGATCCACATTTGTCCTCATTCCAAAGAAAGGTGATCCAACAGCATGCAGAAATTATCGAACAATATCATTAATATCACATGCAAATAAAATTTTGGTGGAGATAATTTAAAAGAGGTTGCAGCAGTACATTGATTGGGAACTGCCAGAAATTGAAGCCAGATTCAGTAGAGGACATGGGATGAGGGATATCATTGCTTATGTCAGATAGATCTTGGCTGAAAGCAGAGAACACCAGAAAGATGTTTACCTGTGTTTTATGACTATGAAAAGGCATTCGACTCTGTAGATCATAACAAATTATGGATAACATTGTGAAGAATGGGAATTCCAGAACATTTAATTGTGCTCATGAGGAACCTGTACATAGATCAAGAGGCAGTCACTGGAACAGAACAAGGGGACAGTGAGTGGCTTAAAGTCAGGAAAGGTGTGTGTCAGGGTTGTATCCTTCCACCATACCTGTTCAGTCTGTATGCTGAGCAAATAATATGAGAAGCTGGACTGTATGAAGAAAAACAGGGCATCAGGATTGGGGAAAGACTCATTAACAACCTGCAATATGCAGATGACACAACCTTGCTTGCTGAAAGTAAAGAGGACTTGAAGCTCTTACTGATGAAGATCAAAGACCACAGCCTTCAGTATGGATTACATCTCAACATAAAGAAAACAAAAATCCTCACAACTGGTCCAATAAAGAACATCATGATAAATGGAGCAAACATTGAAGTTGTCAAGGATTTCATATTACTTGGATCCACAATCAACACCCATGGAAGCAGCAGTCAAGAAATCAATGTATTGCATTGGAGACATCTGCTGCCGAAAGATATCACTTTGAAGCCTAAGTTATGCCTGACCCCAACCATGTTATTTTCAACTGCTTCATGTTCATACAAAAGCTGGACTATGAATAAGGAAGACCAAAGAAGAATTGACACCTTTGAATTATGGTGTTGGTGAAGAATATTAATAAAGCATGGACTGCCAAAGCAATGAACAAATCCGTCTTAGAAGTACAGCCAGGATGCTAATTAGAAGCGAGGATGACAAGACTTCATCTCATGTACTTTGGACATGTTGGCAGGAGGGACCAATTGCTGGAGAAGGTCATCGTGCTTGTAGAGGGTCAGCCGAAACGAGGAAGATCTTCAGTAAAAGGAATTGACACGGTGTCTGCAACAATTCAGACAAACGTAGCAATGATTGTGAGGATGGCACAGTACTGGACAGTGTCTCCTTCTGTTGTACATAAGCTCACTATGAGTCAAAACCAACTCCAGGGCACATAACAGCAACATGCCTTTGCATTTCTATCATCATAATGCCCTGAAAGAAGCCCTGTGTTCTAACCTGTCCTGATTATTTGCCATTGTTTGAATGTGCCTTGCATTCTTTTGCTACACTACCTGTTTTCCCAAAGTTCCAAGTGCTGCTCACTAAGTGTCAAAAGGGATCCTTCGTTCTGTACTCCCACACATTTATACTACTTATCAGCATATAATAGCTTTTCCAGGCTGTCATCATCTATGGTCTATACCCCGTCCTGTGTTCACTATCTCAGTAAATAGCTCACCGTCTACCCAAGTGCTCAAGAAACCTTGGAGTCATCCCTTACCACTTCCTACCCCATTATCTAATCACAAAGCCTTGTCATCGCTCCCTCCAAAACTGACCCTGCACATGTGCACTGATCTCCTTTAACTGGACTACTCAAATCTTCCTGTGTTTCCTTGATCCTTCCTGCAATCCATTCCTTACACAGTGGCCACTTTTGTTTCTGGCTACTCTCCTCATAAAATCCTTCAGTGGTTTTCCATAACCTTCAGGATAAAGTCCAGAATCTTTAGTATGTTCTCCAGCCTCATCTCTTGCTGCTATTTGTTTTGCACTCTGTGCTTGAGCCTTACTGGACTTTCAATTCTTTAAATGTATCTTTCTCACTCTTGCTGTAGCGAGTTCTTGCTTGCTGACTCTAATTCCCTCTTACCTCTCTCGACCTCCACACATGCTGTTTACATTGTCAGGAACACTCTTCCTCTGGGAAGCCCTCCTTGAGGCCCTAAGTTGTGGTTTGGTCCCCCATGGCACAATATCTTTCACTCACCACATCGTACTGTAATTGCTTGTTTAATTGATTTCCTTTCTAGCTAGAATGTAAGAATAGTGAGGTCAGAGATCATAAGTATCTTGCTCACCAGTGAATTCTCAGGTATTAGCTCTGGCATGTAGTAGGCACTATGGTTCATACTGTATCCATCATATTTCGTCTTACTATTGATACTTGCATACCTATGTTATTTCCTTCATTCAGTTATAATTCCCTGTAAGTCAGAGGCAGTTGTTTATGATTTAATACCATTTTATAGCACCATACATGTTATAACTGCTAATAAATATTTCCTAAATACATGATTAAGCTATTTTTTCTTGAGGGGCCAGGGAATGGGGTATAGCCAGGGGTAAGAATTACAGTGGATATTTATAATAAATCCAGGATGTAGCACAATCAAATGTGCCATACAATCCAAGGCTTTTAGGCTGGTACTAGTATTGATTGTTTGTACCTTTGCATTTCGGGTGTCCCCCGCCAATAAAATATCCGTATATTAAAAAAATTTAAATTGGGAAATAACCTGTAATTTCATCAAGATAAAATAGATCTTTTCCAATAGGGATTCCGCGGTAGTTTAAAGTAATTTATGAACAATTGTGCCAATCTTACAGGTGACCTAGGGTGCCTGGCCTTCGTTTGTGTATGTGTATATGTGTGTGTATTTCCTGAGGACTGAACTCAGAGTGCATTTCCCAGGAAGCTATGGTAAGGATGATAGCTGCGCATTGAAAACAAAGATTTTAGTTTAATAATCCAAAAGTCATCCTAGTTTTTTTTTTTTTTGGTGTGGAAATTTTATCTGTTGAAAAGATATTTTTGAACTTCCTGTTTATTAATTCTGTTTTCAACATCCAGAACATACCAGAGATGTTTTCAGTCACAGGTAATGTAAACACTCATACTCAGCTTCACATTACATATAATGGGCTCTAATCTCAGCATCTTTGTATATACCAAAACCCAAAGCAACACATTGCCATGGAGTTGATTCTGACTCACACCAAACCCATTGCCAAGGAGCCAATTCTGACTCATAGCAACCCTATACACCAGAGTAGAACTGCCCTAGAGGGTTTCTAAGGCTGTAAATCTTTACCGAAGCAGACTGCCGCATCTTCCTCTAATGGAGCAGCTGGTAGGTTCAAACCACAGACCTTTCAGTTAACAGTAGAGTGCTTTAACCACCGTGCCACCAGGGCTCCTTTTGTATGCATCGTAATAGCTGAATTGTTCCACAAAATAACTATAAGACAGGAAACTTCTCTTCTGTTTTTCGTTTTCAACAAAACCAACCTAAATGGATAATGTTCTTTATAAAAGGTGAACAAAACATCAACACTGGTGTTGTTTATTTTGCAGATCATGCCCCAACCCTGATTCCTTCCTTTTGCTCACAAGGGTTCTTCCTGCTCAGGCCAAGTGGAAACAGTATGATGAGTAATACTGTTTTTCACTTTTAAATAACCTATCTGAGTGACACTTCATTGACCATGGCAGTGGACAGTGACAAAAGATATGTTAGTCTCAGGGGTGGGAATTGTGACAAGCTTCAGTGCCCATCCTCAAAAAAAGTCTTTCTGACCTCCCAGTGTAAGTCAGTGTTCCTCTCTCTGCCGTTTATAATGCCATATCAAGTCCAACAGGCATTGACAATGGGTTGGATGTGACTGAGGCAAAGGGAAGAGGATTCAAGAATTCACTTACCACTGTAACCCCAGTATTATTACTTGGCTCATGGTAGGTTGTAAGTAAATATTTCTTGAAAGAATAAGTATCTGGGGATAATACACACTGGCATTCTTAGCCACAATATGCAGCTTATAAATTTCAGGCTTGTTGATACTGCTAGGTGACCGTATGTAGAGCTGATAAGACCATAGTTTTTGGAGCCAGAAAGATCTGGATTCAAATCCTGACTTCACTAGTTGAGCTACGTGACATTGGAAAAGTTGCTTAACCTCTCCAAGCTTTGCTTTCTCTGCCTGGAAAGTAGAAATCATATCATAGCAGCCTTGTAAGACAGTCGTGAGGATTAGATAACACATTTAACACGCTCAGAACAGTGCCTGGCAGAAAGTATTCTGTAGATAGTAACTATCTTTATTTTTGTTATTATCATTTTTGTTATTAGCATATAACAAACTTAAGTTTCTGGGAAATAGTAAATATTCAATAACTGTTAGCTGTAATTATTGAATATTTACTTTTTTTCAGTTAGCTGTATTATAATTATCATCATAATAATATCTTTCTGTTATTTAAGTTTAATTATTTTCTATAGGATGTTCACGGGGAGAAAATTGTACTTTTTGCTATTACTGAGCACACATTATTAGTCTTAATTGCAGTAATTGTTATTTCTTCAAGTGTTTGAGGTAGATGTGGGATAGCGTTCATTTAAGTCTATAAAGGCATTGGTTGATGTTCTTGTCATTCATGTAGATTTTTCAGAAGTCAACCAATTAAACAATATGGTTGTTCTAACCCTGGACGGTTGGAAAAACAACCTCAAGTAGGATTTGGATATAATAGCTACATGATTTTTCCTTTCTTTGATGAACCCTCAGATTCATTAAAGGATGTCTGTTTTTCCATGAATGTGAGATTTCTCCAGTTTCTGAACGTGGGTATACATATATGTGTGTGTAATTATCTATATTGTTGTTGTTAGGTGCCGTCAAGTTGGTTCCGACTCATAGCGACCCTATGCACGACAAAATGAAACACTGCCCAGTCTTGCACCATCCTTACAATCGTTGTTATGCTTGAGTTCATTGTTGCAGCCACTGTGTCAATCCAATTATATGTATATATATATAAAACCAAAAAACCCAGTGCCATCGATTCGATTCTGACTCATAGCGACCCTATAGGACAGAGTAGAACTGCCCCATAGAGTTTCCAAGGAGCACCTGGCGGATTCGAACTGCCAACCCTTTGGTTAGCAGCCATAGCACTTAACCACTACGCCACCAGGGTTTCTGATAGATAAGTAGATAGGTAGATAGGTAGATAGATAGATGGACGGACGGACGGACGGACAGATAGATAGATAGATGATAGCTAGATAGCTAGATAGCATTAAAATGTTTGCTACCTAGGCCCATCATGGGGAAATAGTTAAAGCAAGCACAGCTCAGAAGTTTAGGCAAGTGATAATTGCTATTGGTAACCAAAAACTGAGCCAATACAAATTTGCAGGCTTTAAAAAGATATCTCTGCTGTTCTCCAGGTTTATTTTCAAATTTGGCCTTATATGTTTTATTTCCACACATTTTCCTTTCACTATCTCATAAATTTTATGTCAGTATGCTATTGAATGGATATATAGAAGAAAACAAATTTACACATTAACAAACATAGTCTGATTTTTTAAATCATGAAAACAGGTTGCTTTTTAATGTTATAGTTAGTGAACCAATAAAAAATCCAGAGTCTTCATCAAACACCTACTATGTGTCCCATTGTATAGGAGTCAATGGAAAAAGTATGACGCTCTGTCTCTGCTCTTTAAAAAAAAAAAAGATTTCTGGGTGTCGTGTAGGATTTAATTTTAGAAAATTAATGGAGAGATACTAAGGTTTGACATGCATAAACTCATTTAGTTTATTGCCAGGTAGTCATGGCAAGGCACATAAGTAAGACCTCATAATATTTGTTAGAATAGGAGAATCAGAATTAACAATTACAGGGTTAGTTCAGTGGTTAGAGTTCACATCTTTGGACTTCAGGCTTTGACCTTTAACATGAGGTCTCAGGAGGAAGACTTAAACCATGGCCCGGACTCTGCAGAGAAACGTTGTAGCTAGGGTTAAAGGTCAGTGGCAAGAGACACAATCTCAGCTCTATCTCTGCCTTCTCTCAGTGAGTAGAAAAACTTTTTTTTTTCTGCCTTCTCTCAGTGAGTAGAACTGATGTGAAATTCTCACCTTGGCTTCACATGATAAGAGTAAGTATGATGTCAAAGATTAGTATGTTCTGTCTTTTCTTCAGGGTTAGAGATTAGGGTGTTTCTTTAGACTTATGTCTCAAGGCTAGTATACAAAGATTAGCTATGTTATATCTTTTATCACAGCATGTCAGGTCAGAGTCAACTTAAAAGCTATTTACTACATTCTTCATATACTTCTGTTTCTATGTCTAAATTCAGAAATTTTCTAAATAACTTTCTCATGACTTACAGTTTTTTAATGACATAGTTAATGTTAGAGAACTTCACAAAGGTATACATTTTTCTGTATATATATATTCATATTATGAGTGCTTATACAAATGTATTTTGAAATCATGATGGTGACTTATACTTTATGGGATTTGAGATCATTATAGAAATATACAGAACATGGGGGATGTCTTATGTTGAGTTCCCTGGGAACAGATTGTAAACCATGGATTTGCATGCGTAAGGCTTATTGGGAAGTGCTCTTGGGAGATACACCTGTAAGAAAGTAAGAAAGGCAAGATTGGGCAAAGGGAGAAGGTGACCCACAATGTGGTTGCTCCTGAGGCCTCAGCAGATCTTAAGGGGGAGATTTGGAGCTGGGGTGGGCCTTGGGGAGCTATCCCAAATTGAGACAAGGAGGTTGGGCTTTTGAATCCCTGCATCAGTCTTTGGTCAGGGGCCACTTAAATAGTCAGCGCCTTATAGCCAAGGGCAGTTCCCAATGTGGGTCTAACTTCCAGAGTCAGCACCCTAAAATTCCCAAGAGCTAGGGATAGACAAAGAGCCTTGGGGGCATAGTGGTTAAGTGCTTGGCTGCTAACTAAAAGCTCAGCAGTTAGAATCCACCAGCCAGTCCGTGGAAGAAAGATGTGGCAGCCTGCTTCTGTAAAGATTTACAACCTTGGAAACCCTATGGGAGCAATTCTACTCTGTCCTATAGGGTCACTATAAGTTGGAATTGACTTGACAGCAATGGGTAAGGGGATGGGCAAGTCCCCAGGCAGAGTACCAGAGTACCAGAGCATCTACCATAAAGCATTACAACTTGAACTGGCCCTTGAAGGTTGGATAGAATTTATATAGGTGTTGAAGGGAATTGACAGGTATGCAGTATTAGGTGGAGAATGGTATGGACATGGGCAAGTTTTATGATGGAGACAGGAAATATATATGGTTTTCATTCAACTTACATTTGTTGAACTCCTACTGGGTAAAGGAGTCTTGGTGGCACAGTGGTTAAGTGCTCGGCTACTAACCAAAAGGTCAGTGGTTCAAACCCACCAGCAGCTCCATGGGAGAAAGATGTGGCAGTCTGCTTCCATAAAGATTACATCCTAGGAAATCCAGTGGGGGCAGTTCTACTCTGTCTTATAGGGTCTCTATGAGTCAGAATTCAACTCAACAGAAATGGATTTTTTTTTGAAGGTTGCTGTGCTTGAAATTTTCATAACATGGCATCTCATTTAGTCATCATTGTAACCCTTTGAAGTAGATATTATTTCCATTTCATAGATGAAGAAAATCGATCTCAGAGAGATTATGAACAGCCAAAGGTCACTCATAAAAGAGGTAGAGCTGGCACTCAAACCTATGTTTTCTGGCTTCAAAGCCTCTGCTCTTTCTATTATACCATGCTCATGTGACTGAATACTGAGAAATATGCCTGCAAAAGGTAGAGGTAAAATTGTGTTGAGTCTATAGGAGACATTCTGATTCTTGGTCCCCATAACTTACTGTGTTGATCTCTATTTATCTCAGGGCGATAATTTTATATTATTATTATGATTCCCAAGCCTATGTTAAAGTCACTTGCTCTCTCTTTCTCTCTGTGGATTATTGCATTTATTCCTTGAACAAACCTAAAGTAGGTACACTTTTCCTTATTTATGGATGAGGTAACTGAAACTCAGTATAAGAAAACTGTCCAAGGTCACGTAGGTACAATGTGCTAGAGCTGAGATTAGATCCCAGATCTCTTTGACTCTCAAAGCCAAATGACTTCAAACACTATACTTTAAGCCTTCTTCTTTGTATCTTCTTTAGTTCTTGGCACATCATTGGGAACATAGTAGGTGATTAATGATTACTCATCACCTTAGCAACCTGGGATAAGTAGCACTGCCTCTCTGATTCCGTGTCCACAATTTTCACTAGGGTAGAACAATACCTGCCCCTGGCTAACAGGAATGTTGTATAAGACCAGAGAGTGAACCAGTGATCCCAAAGGAGTGAGTTTCTACCTGATTTCTTCCAGGCTTTAGGCCCTATAAAAAAAAATAGCCTATGTTAATTGAATTGACTTTATTCATTGATCCATGCCCACCATTTATCCATCCTTTATTTCAACAAGTGTTTACTGATTCCTGTTGTATAGTGCAAACATTAACTGAATGGTTGGAAGTTCAGGTCCACTCAGAGATGCCTCGCAAGAAAGTCCTGGAGATCTACTTCTGAAAAAGCAGCCATTGAAAACCCTATGGAGCACAGTTCTACTCTGATGCTCATGGGATCGCCATGAGTCCAAATTCACTTGACAGCAATTGGTATTGTATGCCAGACACTGTTCTCAGATGGTGGAGGTACTATAAAAAACAAGGCAAAGTCCCTGACCTCATGGTGTTTATATTCTAGAGCATGGTGATTCAAACTAAATGTTTAAATATATAATATCTCAAGATGCAAGGGATGTTATGGAGAAAAATAAAAACCTGGTTAAGGAGGATAGGGAATGGAGATAGATCAGGGGAGGGGTTGATATTTTAGATAGAGTGGTCAGGGAAGGTCTTTTTGATGAGATGATATATGAGCAGAGATATGAACCATGCACATATGCTGGGGAAACACATTATAGGCAGAGGGAACAGTAAATGTGAAGGCCTGGAGGCAGGAGTTTACCTGGCATGCTAGAGGAACAACATTCAATTAATCAGGTCTCATCATAATATTTTGCCAAATGACTCACAAGTGTCATAAAAGATTTAAAATCCCTTTCCAAAAATTGGCTATGCATTTCCTGCTAGAGCAAAGTTGGCAAAAGATGAAAGTGTTAGAAAATAGGACCAATGGGGAAAAATTAAAGTGTTCAGAACAAACTCATCAAGAAGAAATAAATGAGATAGGTCATTTAAAGACTATAGAAGCTCCATGCAGGGTTTTTCAAAGGAGCAGTGGAATAGCCTTATAAAGACTAAATTCTTTCCCCTTAGGAGATAGGTACAAATTAGAAAATAGGTCAGGAAAGAATGTGGTCTCTGGTGATATGAGAATTGTTTGAGGGAGCCAGGAAGCAGGAGGGTGGTAGAATTCAGTCAACAGGTGAGAAATTTAGAAAAATTGTTGTTGTTGTTAGGTGCTGTCAAGTCATAGCAACCCTATGCACAACAGAACGAAGCACTGCCCGGTCCTGCGCCATCCTTACAATCATTGTTGCAGCCACTATGTCAATCCATCTCGTTGAGAGTCTTCCTCTTTTTTGTTGAGCCTGTCCTTTACCAAGCATGATGTCCTCCAGTGATTGGTCCCTCCTGACAACATGTCCAAAGTATGTAAGACGCAGTCTCGCCATCCTTGCTTCTAAGGAGTATTCTGGTTGTACTTCTTCCAAGACAGATTTGTTCATTCTTTTGGCAGTCCATGGTATATTCAATATTCTTCGCCAAGACCACAATTCAAAGGCATCAGTTCTTTTTCGGTCTTCCTTATTCAGTGTCTAGCTTTCACATGCATATGATGCGATTGAAAATACCATGGCTTGGGTCAGGCGCACCTTAGTCTTCAAGGCGACGTCTTTGCTCTTCAACAACAACAACAAAAAAAAGATCCTTTGCAGCAGATTTACCCAATGCAATGCATCTTTTGGTTTCTTGACTGCTGCTTCCATGGCTGTTGTTCCTACTCTGTCTTAGTCTGGAAGCTCATCTGAAACCTGTCCTCCATGGGTGACCCTGCTGGTATCTGAATACCAGTGGCATAGCTTCCAGCATTACAGCAACACGCAAGCCCCCACAGTACGACAAACTGACAGACACATGGGGGTTGGAAAAATTAAAGAGGTGGAATTAAGCAGTTTCAATACTGAATTAATCTCCATTTTGGGGAGGGGATCTTTTTTATTGCTCTTTAGGTGAAAGATTACAGCTCAAATTAATTTCTCATAAAAAATTTATGCACATATTGTTTTGTGATATTAGTTGCAATCCCCACTATGTAACAGCACGTTCCCCCTTTCCACTCCAGGTTCTCTGTGTCCGTTTGACCAGTTCCTGTCCCTTCCTGTCTTCTCGTCCTGCCTCCGAAAAGGAGCTGTCCATTTGGTCTCCTGCATCTGATTGAACTAAGAAGCACACTCCTTGTGTATTATTTTTTATTTTACAGTCCTGTCTCTGAAATTGTGGTGCCCAGACACTCTCTTAACCCAGAACTGAATCCATTTTTTTTTTAATTTATTTAAATTTTTATTGTGCTTTAATGAAAGTTTAGAAATCAAGTCAGTCTCTCATATAAAAATTTATATACACCTTGCTATATTTTTTTATATACTCCCAGCTGCTCTCCCCCTAATGAGATAGCACACTCCTTCTCTCTACCCTCTATTTCCATGTCAATTCAGACAGCTTCTGTCCCCCTCTGCCTTCTCATCTCCCCTCCAGACAGGAGCTGCCTAGATAGTCTCATGTGTCTACTTGATCCGAGAAGTTCACTCCTCACCAGTATCATTTTCTATCTTACAGTCCAGTCCAATCCCTGTCTGAAGAGTTGGCTTTGGGAATGGTTCCTGTCTAGGCTAACAGAAGGTCTGGGGACCATGACCTCTGGGGTCCTTCTAGTCTCAGTCAGACCAGTAAGTCTGGTCTTTTTATGAGAATTTGAGGTCTACATCCCACTGCTCTCCTGCTCCCTCAGGGGTTCCCTGTTGTGTTCCCTGTCAGGGTAGTCATCAGTTATAGCCAGGCACCATCTAGTTCTTCGGGTCTCAGGCTGATGTAGTCTCTGATTTATGTGGCCCTTTCTGTCTCTTGGGCTCATAATTACCTTGTGTCTTTGGTGTTCTTCATTTTCCTTTGCTCCAGGTAGGCTGAGACAAATTGATACATTTTAGATGGCCGCTTGCTAGGGTTTAAGACCCCAGACGCCACTCTCCAAAGTGGGATGCAGAATGTTATCTTAATAGATTTTATTATGCCAATTGACTTAGATGTCCCCTGAAACCACGGGCCCCAAACCCCCGCCCCTGATACGCTGGCCTTAGAAGCATTCGGTTTATTCAGGAAACATCTTTACTTTTGGTTTAGTCCGGTTGTGCTGACCTCTCCTGTACTGTGTGTTGTCTTTCCTTTCATCTAAAATAGTTCTTATCTACTATCTAATTAGTGAAAAACCCTCCTTTCCCTCCTCCCCACTCTCATAACCATCAAAGAATATTTTCTTCTCTGTTTAAACTATTTCTTGTGTTCTTATAATAGTGGTCTCATACAATATTTCTCCTTTTGCAACTGATTAATTTCATTCAGCATAATGCCTTCCAGATTCCTCCATGTTATGAAATGTTTCACGGATTCATGATTGTTCTTTATTGATGTGTAGTATTCCATTGCGTGAATATACCATAATTTATTTATCCATTCATCTGTCGATGGGCACTTTGGTTGCTTACATCTTTTTGCTATTGTGAACAGTGCTGCAGTGAACATGGGTGTGCATACATCTGTTCATGTAAAGCCTCTTATTTCTCTAGGATATATTCCAAGAAATGGGATTGCTGGATCATATGGCTGTTCTATTTCTAGATTTTAAGGAAGTCCTAATCAATTTCGAAAGTGGTTGTACCATTTTACATTCCCACCAGCAATGTATAAGTGTTCCAGTCTCTCCACAACCTCTTCAACATTTATTATTTTGTGTTTTTTGGATTAACGCCAGCCTTATTGAAGTGAGATGGAATCTCATTGTAGTTTTGATTTGCTTTTCTCGAATGGCTAATGGGAAACCCTGGTGGCGTAGTGGTTAAGTGCTACAGCTGCTAACCAAAGGGCCGGCAGTTCAAATCCACCAGGCGCTCCTTGGAAACTCTATGGGGCAGTTCTACTCTGTCCTATAGGGTCGCTATGAGTCAGAATCGACTCAATGGCAATGGGTTTGGTTTTTTGGTTTTAATGACTAATGATCTTAAGCATTTCCTCATGTATCTGTTAGCTACCTGAATGTCATCTTCAGTGAAGTGCCTGTTCATATCCTTTGCCCATTTTTAATTGGGTTGTCTTTTTGTTGTTGAGGTTTTCCAGTATCTTGTAGATTTTAGAGATTAGACTCTGATCAGATTTGTTGTAGCCAAAAAAATTTTTTTACCAGTCTGTAGGTAATCTTTTTACTTTGGATGAGCATAGGTGTTTGATTTTTAGGAGCTCCCAGTTATCTAGTTTCTCTTCTGCATTGTTAGTAATGTTTTGTGTACTGTTTATGCCATGTGTTAGGGTTCCTAGCATTGTCCCTATTTTTTCTTCCAAGATCTGTATTGTTTTAGATTTTATATTTAGGTCTTTGATCCATTTTGAGTTCGGTTTTGTGCATGGTGTGAGGTATCGGTCTTGTTTCATTTTTTTGTAGATGCATATCCAGTTATGCCAGCACCATTTGTTAAAGAGACTGCCTTTTCCCCATTTAACTAACTTTGGGCCTTTGTCAAATATCAGCTGTTCATACGTGGATGGATTCTCAATTCTGTTCCGTTGGTCTATGTATCTGTTGTTGACTACTGTGTCAGTATAATATGTTCTAAAAACAGGTAGTGTGAGGCCTCCCACTTTGTCCTTCTTTTTCAGTAATGCTTTACTTATCTGGGGCCTCTTTCCCTTCCACATGAAGTTGGTGATTTCTTTCTCCATCTCCATCTCCGTATACCATTGGAATTTGGATCAGAATTGCAATGTATCTATAGATTGCTTTTCGTAAAATAGACATTTTTGCAATGTTAAGCCTTCCTATCCATGAGCAAGGTATGTTTTTCCACTTATGTAGGCCTCTTTTGATTTCTTGCAGTAGTGTCTTGTAGTTTGCTTTGTATAGGTGTTTTATGTCTCTGATAAGATCTATTCCTAAGTGTTTTATCTTCTTGGGGGGCTACTGTTAATGGTATTCATTTGGTGATTTCCTCTTCAATGTTCTCTTTGTTGGTGTAGAGGAATCCAACTGATTTTTGTATGTTTATCTTGTATCCTGGTACTCTGCTGGACTCTACTATTAGTTTCAGTAGTTTTCTTGAGGATTCCTTAGGGTTTTCTGTGTATAAGATCACGTCATCTGCAAATAGAGTTACTTTTAATTCTTCCTTACCAACCTCAATGCCCTTTATTTCTTTATCTAGCCTAATTGCTCTGGCTAGGACCTCCAGCACAGTGTCGAATAAGGGTGGTGGTAAAAGGCATCCTTGTCTGGTTTCTGTTCTCAAGGGGAATACTTTCAGGCTCTCTCCATTTAGCATGATGTTGGCTCTTGGCTTTGTATAAATGCCCTTTATTATGTTGAAGAATTTTCTTTCTATTCCTATTTTTATGAGAGTTTTTATCATGAATATGTATTGGACTTTGTCAAATGCCTTTTCTGCATCAATTGATAAAATCATATGATTCTTGTCTTTTGTTTTATTTATATGATGGATTACATTAATTGTTTTTCTAATGTTGAACCATCCCTGCATAGCTGGTGTGAATCCCACTTGGTCACAGTGAATTATATTTTTTTTATATGTTGTTGAATTCTATTGGCTAGAATTTTGTTGATGATTTTTGCATCTATGTTCATGAGGATTATAGGTCCGTAATTTTCTTTTTTTGTGGTGTCTTTACCTGGTTTTGGTATCAGGGATATGCTGGCTTCATAGAATGAGTTTGATAGTATTCTGTCCTTTTCTATGCTCTGAAATACCTTTAGTAGTAGTGGTGTTAACTCTTCTCTGAAAGTTTGGTAGAACTTTCCAGTGAAGCTGTCAGGGCCAGGGCTTTTTTTTTTGTTGTTGTTGGGAGTTTAATTCCCTTTTCAATCTCTTTTTTTGTTATGGGTTTATTTAGTTGTTCTACCTCTGTTTGTGTAGTTTAGTTAGGTGGTGTGTTTCTAGGAGTTCATCTATTTCTTCTAGGTTTTCAAATTTGTTAGAGCACAGTTTTTTTGTGGTAGTCTGGTATGATTTATTTAATTTCAGTTGGATCTGTTGTAATGTCATCCATTTCATTTCTTATTCTGGTTATTTGCTTCCTCTCCTGTCGTTCTTTTGTCAGTTTGGCCAATGGTTTATCAATTTTGTTAATTTTTTCAGATAACCAGCTTTTGGTCTTGTTAACTCTTTCAGTTGTTTTTCTGTTGTCTATTTCATTTAATTCTGCTCCAATTTTTATTTTTGGCTTTCTTCTGATGCCTGTGGGTTTCTTTTGTTGCTCTCTTTCTGTTTGTTCAAGTTGTAGGGATAATTCTTTGATTATGGGCTTTTCTTCTTTTTGTATGTGTGCATTTATTGATATAAATTGATCTCTGAGCACTGCACTCACTGTGTCCCAAAGGTTCTGATAGGAAGTGTTTTCGTTCTCATTGGATTCTATGAATTTCTTTATTCCATCCTTAGTGTCTTCTATAACCCAGTCATGTCCAAACAGGGTATTGTTCAGTTTCCAAGTGTTTGATTTCTTTTCCCTGCTTTTTCTGGTATTGATTTATACTTTTATGACCTTGTGGTCAGAGAAAATGTTTTGTAATATTTCAGTGTTTTGGATTCTGTTAAGGCTTGCTTTATAACCTAATATGTGGTCTAGTCTAGAGAATGTTCCATGTGCCCTAGAAAAGAAAGTATACTTGGCTGCTGTTGGGTGGAGTGTTCTGTGTATGTCTATGAGGTCAAGTTGTTTGACTGTGGGATTTAGCTCTTCTGTGTCTTTATTGAGCTTCTTTCTGGATGTTGTGTCCTTCACCAAAGGTGATGTGTTGAAGTCTCCTACTGTAATTGTGGAGCTGTCTATCTCACTTTTCCTTGCTGTTAGAGTTTGTTTTATGTATCTTGTAGCCCTGTCATTGGGTGCATAAATATTTAATATGGCTCTATTCTCCTTGTATATTGTCCCTTTAATCATTATATAGTGTCCTTCCTTATCCTTTGTGGTAGATTTAACTTTAAAGTCTATTTTGTCAGAAATTAATATTGCCAATCCTGATCTTTTTTGATTGTTGTTTGCTTAATATATTTTTTTTCCATCCTTTGAGTTTTAGTTTGTGTCTCTAAGTCTAAGGTGTGTCTCTTGTAGACAGCATATAGACAGATCGTGTTTTTTAATCCATTCTGCCACTCTGTGTCTCTTTATTCATACATTTAGTCCATTTACATTCAGTGTAATTACGAATAGGTATGAGTTTAGTGCTGCCATTTGGATGTCTTTTTTTTTGTGCTATTGACAGTTTCTTTTTGCCCCTTAATTTTTTGTGCTGAGTAGTTAATCTTTATATATTGTCTTTTCCTCTTATTCGTTGTTTTTTATTTTGTTTTTGCCAAATCTTTATTTTTCTCTTGTGTTTTATTTTGATAAGTAGGATTGTTATTCTCCTTTGTGGTTACCATAATATTTACCCCTGGTTTTCTAAGTTTAAACCTAACATTTATTTCTTTATATCGCCTTGGCTTCCTCTCCATATGAAAGATCTATGACTCCATTTCTTAGTCCCTTTTTATTGTTTTAATGTTGTTTTGTTTTACATAATGACATCGCTGTTTCCCTGTTTTGAGCATTTTTTTAATCTTGATTTATTTTTGTGATTTCCCTATCTGGGTTGACATCTGTTTGCTCTGTCCTGTGTTCTAGTCCTGGGTTGATATCTGATATTGATTTTCTAACCAGAGAATTCCCTTTAGTATTTCTTGTAGTTCTGTTTTGGTTTTTACGAATTCCCTAAACTTCTGTTTTTCTGGAAATGTCCTAATTTCGCCTTCATATTTGAGAGACAGTTTTGCTGAATATATTATTCTTGGCTGGCAATTTTTTTCCTTCAGTGATTTATATAAGTCATCCCATTGCCTTCTTGCCTGCATGATTTCTGCTGAGTAGTACGGGCTTATTCTTATTGACTCTCCTTTGTAGGTGACTTTTTGTTTATCCCTAGCCACTCTTAAAATTCTCTCTTTATCTTTGGTTTTTGCAAGTGTGGTTATAATATATCTTGGTGACTTTTTTTGAGATCTACCTTATGTGGAGTTTGATGAGCATCTTGGATAGATATCTTCTCATCTTTCACAATATCAGGGAAGTTTTCTGCCAGTAGATCTTCAACAATTCTCTCTGTATTTTCTGTTATCCCTCCCTGTTCTGGTATTTCAATCACTGATAAGTTATTTCTCTTGATAGCATCCCACATGATTCTTAGGGTTTCCTCATTTTTGAAATTTATTTTTTCTGATTTTTCTTTGAATATATTGGTGCCAAGTGTTTTATCTTAAGTCTTGCTAATTCTGCCTTCCACTTCCTCAATCCTGCTCCTCTGACTCCTATTGAGTTGTCTAATTCTGTTATTTTTTGGTTAATCTTTTGAATTTCTGATTATTGTCTCTCTATAGATTCTTGTAGCCTATTTAATTTTTTTGTTATGTTCTTGGATAACCTTTTTAATTTCTTCAACTGCTTTATCTGTGTGTTCCTTGGCTTGTTCTCCATATTGCCTGATTTCTTTCCGGATATCTTAAAGCGTTGTGTATATTAATCTTTTGTATTTGGCATCTGGTAATCCTAGGAAAACATCCTCATCTGGAAGATTCCTTGAGTCTTTGTTTTGAGGGCTTCTTGAAGGATCATGGTCTGCTTCTTTATGTGATTTGATATTGACTGTTGTCTCCAAGCCATCTATAAGTTATTTATTAGTTTATTTTATGTTTGCTTACTGTATCCCAGATTCTTGCTTTCTTTTGTTTTGATATGCCCAAATATTGCTGTGCTAGGTGTTTTCACCTTTGAAGCTCTAACGGTCTGTCACCAGATTTTTAGAGCTGTTGCCAGGTACATAAGCCTAGGAGTCCATTCACTTTTTTGGTATGGATTCAGCTCAGGTGTCCAGGTAGTTGGTCATCAAGTTTGTGGTACGGGCTCTGTCCTGCAATCTTAGAGGGGTGGGGTGATTGGTGTAGGTATAGGTATGTGGTTGCAGCAGGGGTCAATCTCTGAACAAGGCACGGGGCTGACAACCATCCCCCGAGTGTCTATAAGGAAAGTGCGTCCCTGTTCCCTAGAGCACACAAGTGGCCAGGTTCTGCAGCCGGACCATGGGTACCCAGTGCTTTTGGTTATAAGGACTGGGAGGTCCCACTTATCCTTGGACCCCTGTTGTGGGTATGTAGGTGACATGGGTGGAGGCAGCAGTCTATAAGGCCCCTGATGTGGGTAGGTGAGGACCCTGTTTAATAGGCAAAGCGGTGTGAAAACTCAAACACCCACCTCTCCACTGCACAGCTGAAACAGTTGCAGTCTGCCGACAAGGGCCTATTCTTCTGAAATGGGCCCACGCTGGTCCATGCATGGGTGAAAGTTATTCAAAGTCCACAGACCATTTGTGCCTGGACAGGAGGGGCTTCTGTCCTGAGCTCCCCAGCTTAGTGGAGCTGGCAGATTGTCTTTTCCCCCAGTTGTGAATTTATTCCTTCTCCAAGGCTGGGAGAATGGCTCAGGGCATGCAGCTGGGACTTTTTCAGGCACCGTAAAATAAATGCAAGTACTTAGCTTTTCCTGAGAGCACCATTCTTCTCTGCTTCTGGAGGTGTGAGTTAACTGTGTGGCTCGCTGTCTCTCCCTGAGGAAACCGCATGTAGAACGCTACTGCCAGCCCCTCCATGGTCGCTCCAGGGAGTTGTGCATGAGGGTTCCCAGTAATTCCGGTCTGGCAGCTTTTCTCTGCTTCTGAACCATCTTTCCCACCCCCTGCCACTCAGTCCGTTTTCTAACTTTGCCTTTGATGTTCAGGGCTCCTAGCTTGTCATAAATATCATCATTTCACTTTTTTTCAGATCTTTGTTGTAAGAGGGATCACCAGAAGCGTCTTACCTCTCCACCATCCTGGCACTGCCTCAATTTTATTTTTTAAGTTGAACTAAGGGTTTAGATACAAAGTGGAAAAACTCTAAAAACTCAGTTTTACTGGCTTGTATTGAGTTTTTGGTGTGAATAACGTTCTCCTAGAGACAAGGGCCAGCTTGATGTTAAGGTGAGTAAGCGTGAAAATGGCTTCCAAGGTAGGATTGATTGGCCCATTCATTCAGTTATTTGTTTATGTACATATTTATGTGCTATCTCATTCCAAAAAGAAACAGAAGCAGGTTATGTTGTTGTTGGGTGGTGTTGAGTTGATTCTGACTCCTAGCAACCTCATGTGACACAGTAGAACTGCCCCAGAGGGTTTTCTGAGCTGAGATCTTTACAGAAGCAGATTACCAGTTCTTTCTCCCATGGATCCTCTGGGTAGGTTCAAACTGCCAACCCTCCTGTTAGCAGTCAAGTACTTAACCATTTGTGCCACCAGAGCTCCTTCAAAGCAGGTTATAGAGCTATGTATATAATACACAAGATAACGTGATGAAAACATGAAGAAAGGATCAGAGTAATAGAAATAAGATAAGATCACGTTAGGGGTAAGATAAATGCCTAAACTGCATGCCATAAGATTGTGTACACTTCACTAGATGTGGTCCATATATCATTAGCCCTGAGATTTCTAGAAACCATTGAAAAAGTCCAGGAAGTGGTCAGTTTCTTGATATGTAGTTCCATAAAATAAAAACTAACCTGAGGTTCAGGAGAGGCATGAGAGAAATTTTGCCCTGTCTGTGCTTGTGGTGGATAGACCCTAAGGTGACCCCCAATGAGTCCCTATGTCCTGATGTCCAGGCCTCTGTGTAATCCTCCCCTCTGAGTGCAAACAGAAGCTGTGACTTCCTTCTAATCAACAGAGTATAGCAAAGGCTATGAGTTGTCACTCTAGCGCCACATTGTGATATAAGACTATGTCTTAGTAGGTTGGAGCAAGAGACTATGATGGCTTTGAAGAAATAAGCTTTCATGTTGTGAGAGGACCGTGTGGCAAGAAACTGCCTGTGGCCTCTAGGACCTGAGAGTGGTCCCTGGCTGACAGCCAGAAAGAAAATGGAACATCAATCCTACAACCAGAAGAAAATAAATTCTTCCAGCAAGAAGAATGAGCTTGGAAGGGGATATTTTCCCAGTCAAGCCTTTGATAAAACTGTAGCCCTAGCCCAAACTTGGATTGCATCCTAGTGAGACCTGGGAGTAGAGTATCCAGCTAAGCCATGCCCAGATACTTGGCCCATAGAAGTTATGAGATACTAAACATGTATTGTCTGAAACCAGTAAGCTCTATCTCAAAACATCTCTCAACTAGCACTTTTTGATAAATCTCAATGGGAAGTTGGGGAACTTCTCTCCATAGAGCTTTTCAAGAATACGCAACTCACCAAGCACTTCTCACAGAGGGCTTAGATTCAGATTTATCTAGAAGCAAGATAAATAGTCTATGTGATAGCTTAAGGCCTCTGGAAGATCTTTGCTCACATTCAGAACCTTGTATTGGCTTTTGAGATACTTGAGTGCAGCAAACAGAATCTCATGGAATGGGTCTGTCATCGTCCACATGGGACTCTCTTTTATATGGTATCCATCAACTTTTTTGAACTTTGAACACTTCACGCTTTTACTGAGTATGTAATTAATCTGCTGACTGCTAAACAATAAATGTCATTTGCTGAATTCCTTTATCACTAGACACATAATCATCTGTTCAAAAACAGTTATGTCAGATTCTCATTGATCTGCAGAATGTCTTTAAAGCTTTTCAGCTTATAATTAACACATATACTTGTCTACTTTGCTCTTTCACATGTGAAACAGAACGGTTTCCCTGCTGTAGCATTTTCATCATTCCCCAATCTTTGCTGTAATCCTTGAAAATGCAAAAGTGGATGGGTGCGTTTTGCTTTACAGTTCGGTGTAATAAAACCCATAGCTACTGTTCAAGGGTTCCATTTAATTTAAAAGGGAAAAAGGGAAGGAGAATTTTATTCCAAATTAATACTTTTTAATCATGCAGGAGACTGATGGAATTACATAATTTTCTCAATTAAAGTAGACAATAAATTGCCCTGATGGCACAGTGGTTAAGAACTCGGCTGCTAACCAAAAGGTTGGCAGCTCTAATCCACCAGCTGCTCCTTGGAAATCCTATGGGGGCAGTTCTACTCTGTCCTATAGGGTGGCTATGAGTTGAACAGTACATTCAAACTGCTGACCTTTTGGTTAGCAGCCAAACTCTCAACCACTGCACCACCAGGGCTCCAACAATAACAATAGTTGGCATTTATTGAGTTCCTACTCTCTGCCCAGCATTTTGTTTTCACAATAATTCTATACTGTAAGCCCTATTATTATTTCCATTTTTATTGTTAGGGAAAATGAGGCTGAGAGAAGTTAAGTAAGTTGCCCAAGCTCACATGGGTAGAACTGAGGCCAAAGGCCAGTTTTCCTGAATCATAGCCATAGCCTATTGTGTTCTCTGTTTTCTTATCTATAAAGTGGGAATAATAAGATCATAAGCTTTGAAGTCAGAGTAATCTGTGATACTAGATGTATGACTTTGGGAATGTTACTTAACCTCTCTGAATTTCAGTTTCCTTACCTGGAGTTCTTGGCTGTATCTACCTCATAAGGTTAGTTATTGTTAGCATTAAATGAGACAATTCATGTAAAGTCTTTAGCACAGTTCCTTATCCAGAATAAGTACCCAGTGAAGATTATCCTCTATTATTATTACCAATAATAACATTATTAGTTGTATAATTATCTTTGTCATTACTTAGCCATGATTGTTAATTACTTGCATAGCCCAACCCAACCTTCAAGCAGGCTAGGCAGACTTTGTTAGAAATAGCTTGAGGGACACCAGAAGACTTCCTTGAGACTAAATGTCTTTCCACAGGTCTGACATACAATCATTAACATTAGCTTTTAGAGACTTTTTGAATATGTATGCTCACACATTGGCATAATATTAACCCATTCCTAGTGGAAAGCTATGCCCTTAGGGAAATTAAAATTTAGTGCAGTCAGTTTTGATGGGAGGATTAAAAAAAATCATCATCATGTTTATATGTGCCAGGCCCTATTCCAAGTTCTTTACATTTTATGCCCATAACAAACCTATGAAGTGAGTACTGTTACTCTCCTTCTCATTTTGTAGATGAGGAAACTTAGCAACAAAAAGGTTGAGTGACTTGTCCGTGGTCATTCACTAGCACCAACTAGGATTCAAACCTAAACTTGCCTGAATCCAGAGTCCCTGCTTTTAACACCTATTGTATACTGCTGGCATATAATCTCCTCAGTGGAGGTATTTAGCAGCCAGAAGGATCCAAGACTGACCTATGCTATGTCCAATATTAACTCTTTATAGAAAATGAATTGAGAATTTTTCTAGGACTCTGCTCTGCCTTGCTGTTGCAAAGTGACAATATCTGGACTACTATTACATTAACTATTTGATGAAAAGAAGTACCACTTACTACAGAGTTCTTTTGAAGAGTCATAATAAATGAATGCCTCTGGATTTTATTAACAAGGGACCTTGTTTTCCGGTCTTAGACATTGGCACTTTAGTACCAGAGGTGCTTATGCAAGAAAGAGTAATGGAGTTCAACTGGCAAACATAATTTGTTTACTTAGATGATTTGAAGAACCTAAACATGTATGAGTAAGTTTCCAATACATGATCCTGCAGTTGAAATAGTAGTCTTCTTTACTAAAAACACTTTCCAAAAGTCACCTGTTTGTGTGTTTATGTTTGTTGATCATACAATATCGCTGTGTGTTTTAATTTGAATGTAAGTCTCTTGTTGAGGAACTTTGAGTTTTCTCTGTGGGACTGGGTACAAAACCAGGACCTGATGATTCTTTTTTTCAGATTTACAAAGTTTCTATTTATTTCAAAAGCGGTAAACTGACTATGTGCAGGATGAATTTACCCACATGCCTGTTTTATTTGACCTACAGTGTTTTTAAAATCTTTGCATTAGTTGCCAACATTTAAACATCTAAAACTCACATAAAATCTGAATTTACAGCTTTTCTTCAATTCCCTTATGTCATTAAAGCAAAAGCTGAGTAGTAACCACCCATGTAAAAAGGGAATATAGTCTCCAGATTATACTAGTCCTTACTGTTCCCTACTGTATTACACCTTGACCCATTCATTTATACTACCAGCCTGACTCCTAGAGCATATGAGTTTGGAAAGCCTGATTATTTTGTAGGAAGTGGACAATTATTGTAGAAAAAGTAGAAGGTAAAAATAAGCAACAAGAAAATAATAACGATCCATAGACCCACTACCCAGAGTCAACCATAATTAATATTTTGGTGTATATTCCTCCAGTCAAGTCCCATAGATGGACAGGCAGGCAGACAGACAGATTTAGAATATATTTTTATAGTAATGATGGTACATCAGTATCATTTATTATTTTTCCTTATTGCACTTCAGTGAAGAGAGACTGCTCAGAGAATGAGGGTTCTGGTTAGCTTCCTAGAAAACTGAGAAATGAGTAGAAACATCTTTTATTTCAGTGTTTGCCATGGGGAATATGGCATTCCAGGGTTTTCTCAATAAACTAGTGATATGGTGGTAAAATTGAAATGGATTCATTGACTGGATTGCATTTAAAATCATTACAGTCCTCGTTTGGTAATATCTTTGATGGTTATTCAGAAAATGGATGTAGATGAGGAAGATACAGTAGACCAGTACTAAGTTTAGAATATCACCTAAAACTTGAGGCTCACATAAATCCTTTCCCTCTCATGTTTCCCATGCTGCAATTCTCTCTATAGCATCATTATCATTGTTGTTGGAATGCCTCCAACAACAGGGAACGTATTACCTCCTGAGCCATGACCTACCCTTTTTGGTCAGCTATTAAAAAGGCTTTCTTTTTAATAAGCTAAAATCTATCTCTTTATAACATCCTACCCATTTGTTTTAGTTCTACTTTTTGGGTCCACAGAGAATCAATCTGCTTCCGTTTCTACACATCATTCCTCTTGATACCTGAAGAGAGCTGTTATGACTCTAAGTGTTTCTTCCTTACACCTAAGCTTCAGCTCCTACAGTGGTCTCTCTTTTGATGGGATGATTTCCAGTCCCTTTAACATCATGGCATACTCTTCTGAAGATACTGTAATATACCAATATTTCATATATTAGTACCCATAGGAGAAAAAAATAGTACTAAACAAGATCCCATTTTAGTAAGAATCTAGTTTCTTTGAGATTTCACTGGAACCTGTTTTTGTTGGTGTTATTAGCCAGATGGTGTTCAGTCACACAAGCAATTGCATCAACTTTTCATGGCATTCTACCTGTTGCAGACAGCTTTGGTATGCGCTTCACCTTTAAATATTTCACCTAATTTCAAGGGTCTATTAATTCAGTGGATCCCTGGTGGCACAGTGGTTAAGTACTCACTGCTAAACAAAAGGTCGGCAGTTCAGATCTACCAGCCACTCCTTGGAAACCATATGGGGCAGTTCTACTCTGTCCTATTGGGCCGCTGTAAGTCAGAATCAACCTGGCAGCGATGGGTTTTTATTAATTCAGTATCATACTATTTCTGTCTTTTAAAATTAACTTCACAGAAGTGAGGTTCCTAACAACTCTTCTTAAAATATTAACCAAATCCGTTGCTGTCAAGTCAATTCCAACTCATAGTGACCCTATAGGACAGAGTAGAACGGCCCCATAGGGTTTCCAAGAAGCAGCTGGTAGATTCAAACTACCGACCTTTTGGTTAGCAACCGTAAACACTTAACAGTGTGCCACCAGGGTGTCTGAAAATTTAGTGACAGGAGGCCTGGTGAGTCATTCAAGGCATACTGCCTGAAAAACTCCTCTATCCTGACAGGGTCAGAGTCCCAGAGGGCCATCAAGCCTTTGCCAAATGGCCTAAAGAACAACCTGCACTTGCTATATTTTTCAGAGTATTTGGGAGAGAGTCAAAAGTCATCATTTATAACTCGAAACTAGATTTGGCATTATTGGAATTGGTCAACTTGTTTGAAGGAGGCATGTTAACCATTTATTGCCACATTGTTTGCTTTTGAGATAACTGATATCTACCCTAATTTATGAGATGTTAGAAGCTAACCGAATTTGTTAAAGCTTATCACCAAAATTTGATTCTATAATATTTATAATCTGTTCCTCATAACCTAGCACTTGATTACATAATGCCTTTTATTGTTCTCCATTTGTTTCATGTGCACAAGACTTGTCTTGCCAACCGTTTTGTAAGCTCTTTGAAACCAAGGTTCATTTCTTCTATTTCTTTAGTGTTTCCCCCCCCGCCCCGACAATATGTAGTACAGTAAGCACTTAATAATTACCAGACAAGATCTGCATGTGGGCTGGGTAGCTTGGCTCCATTCTAACATTCCAGTTTGTACCATTAGCCTCACCCAGCATTCTAGGAAGACTTCAGTCACACGGGGACTGGCAGAGAGTTTAGATGAATTAGCAAAGGCAGGACTCAGTGCTGAAGGGGGAAAAATAAAACAACTAAATGTTCTTGTGCCGCTGTTCAGATGTCAGAAGCCCAAGCTCATACAGACAGTGCACTTATTGAGGCTAGCTGGTCCTAGAGAGTTTAAGGCTCTGAAAGTAGCTATAACATGCTCTTCGTGGACCATTGACAGAGTGTTCAAAAATTAGGCCAAGTGCTCCCCCAAGTTAGGGCTTACATGTTTACATTGAGAGATTTATTCCTCCTCCTGGCAAGTATTCTTCCCTTTCCCTAGTATAAGAAATGTGAAATTTGTCTCTGGTCATAAAGATTTTATATTAACCTATTTTTCAATCTTTACTGAAGAAAATCCTTTTTTCTGCTGTTTCTGCTTTGATCGGCTGAAAAATGGCAGCCTCCTCATTCTCATGCTTCTAAGACTGCTACTCAGCATTTCTCAAAGTACCTGAGATTTTGTTCTTCATGGTAGAAGATAAACCCTTAGATTCTGTCTTTCTTCATAAGTTATCACTACTCTAAAAGAGCCACTGAAACGTTACTAGTCTGGGTATTAAAAAACAAGTACTCTAACATTTCTTTTCCAAGTCATATCAGCATCATAGTTGTATGTGTATGAGAAAAAAAAAATGAGAAAGGGAAGCTAATTTTTGATTAAAAGGATTTTTGGGTCTGTCCTGTTTTAGGACATCAACTTACAGGAAATTCTTTTCTTTATTGTAGTAAAATATATATATAACCTAAAATTTGTCATTTTAAGTGTACAATTCAGTGGCATTAGTTATATTCACAATGTTGTGTAACCATCACTACTATTTGATTCCAAAACTTTTTCATTACCCCAAACACAAACTCTTATAGGAATTCTTAAAGCGAAGTTTGCAGTAATTTTGGCTTGTTGAAGGATCTGTATACTGATTGTTGGAAACCCTGGTGGCGCAGTGGTCAAGAGCTATGGCGGCTAACCAAAAGGTTGGTAGTCCGAGTCCACCAGGTGCTCCTTGGAAACCCTATGGGCCAGTTCTATGCTGTCCTATAGGGTTGCTATGAGTTGGAATTGACTCGACAGCAGCAGGTTTATTGATTGATAAATGGTGGACAGAATTGCCAAATCAGCTATACCATTAGTCATTGACTTATGAATGTATCAAGTTTTAATTAGCTATATTAATTGAGAAGCAGATGAATATGTGTAGTAAGTAAAATGCTCAAGCACTATAACATTTCATGTAAGGAAAGTAAGTCTGTCTTCCAGCCCAGACCTTCAGTCAAGTTCCAAGAAGCAACTACTCCTAAAAGATTTTTGTCTAAACTTCCCACAAATTTTTGTACTTAACATAAGCGTATAGGAGTGTGTCTGTGTTGTCTATTTCCTTTTGTTTTCTTTTACTCAAAGGGGGGCAAATCTGATATGAAGTACACCTTGTCCCCCCTTCCCTTTAGCAATATGTCTTGAAGATCATTTCATTTCAGCACATATTGATCTACATCATTCTTTTAAACCGTTGCATAGAATTTCTGTATGTGGATGTTTCATAATTTATTTTAACACCTCCCCATTGATGGACATTTTGATGTGACTGTGTGTGTATGTATGCGTATACACACATGTCGTGTACGTGCTTGTGTGTATGTGCTGAGAATCTTAAATATTCGCTTTCCTAATGCATGAATTTGCCAAACATACTGATTGACCATTTGTGAATCTGATCTTTTTCTTGACATTTGACAGCTATGCCAGTTGGGAATTAGTTCAATTCCATAAATATTTATGAAGGTTTGCACTGTACCTAGTACTGTGCTAGACACTGTTGTATATATAAAAAAAAAAAAAGTTGTCAGGCAGAGTTCCTGCCCACACATGTTTTACTTGGTAGTTAGAAGACCAGACTTACACATATAAAATCTATGGAGAATAGTATCGTATTGGATACAATGGAAAAGGAGCTCCAGTTTGAACTCATTGAGGTGTGTTCAATATAAACAGGGAGACTCCCAGAACGGCAGCAGGCTATTTGTGTAGGGCAACTGAAATGACCCTTTCCTTCAGATAAATTCTACACTGGGAACACGACCTGCCTTTCTGGGACAACTGAGGTTTAGTCTAAACCCAGCTTTGAAGACTACGGGCAAATTTTGAAGACCATGAGACTGCTTTCATCATACAGAAATAGTTTTATAAGAAGTAATCAAATCTGAAAAATAAAAACTTCAAAATGAAATAGTATGTCTTTGTACCAAGGTGATTTTGCTCTCAGAAAAGCTGAATACATGTGAGATTATCTATACTGTGTAGATGTAGTGGCAGGACCATTCTGATTCATTTTCGAAATGGCATATTCTTCTTGTTTCACTGGAAATTGCTGGTCAGGAACAAAATAGTCCCCATTTCAAACAAGCAGAGGAGAAGAAATAATAGTAGAGGAGGTTTAGCAGGTCGTTGACTGCTAAATCTTTGAGGCTTTAGATGGAGGGTAGATTCTTGAGGCTTAAAATACGGTACCTAGAAATGAAAGGGTAAAGGTTTGAGAGTAGACAGGTATCACCATTTTTATTTTACTCAGAATGCTTTGTTTTACTTATATCCTTCAGCTTATATTTCCAAACTGGGAAAGTGGGAACCTTTGAAAGATGGATGAGGTAGAGATTAGAATCCAACATTTTGGTGAGTTATAGACTTATATGATTTTCCCTTGTGCTAACAAAATCATTTGAGCAAAATGATATGGTGGTAAAAGATGATAAAATACATTTGGGGAAAAGCATGCTGTGCTGGGTACTCAGAATTTTGGAAAATGTATTATGATAACAGAATGGATGAGCAGCTTTCACAGAGTACATTTAGTTAAGATGAAAACAGCGAATAGAAAAAAAATGACTTGCCTGGAACAGGTTTTATATTTGGACTGTAAACTTTGGTGAAATATATTATTTCATTCAAATAAATATTTCAGTCAGCCATTTACCTCCTATTCTCTGTAATATGTTCACCAACTAGAAGCATAAGGTCTAACATTTAATAAAGTACAAAGTGCATCAGCTTCTCAAAAATGTACTGCTTTCCCAAATTTTCTATTCTATTCAACAAATATTTCTTAAATAGCTACTATGTGCAAACATGATAGACATTGTAGAGAGTGCAAACCCAAGAGGCAATCCACTGGTTTTAGAGTCAGGATACTTGTCCTCTAATCATGTCTCTGCCATTTACTAGTTATATGACCTAAAGAAATTCAATCCCCGTTTCAGAACCTAGGGGCTGGATTAGGTGATCTCTAAAGTCCCTTTCATCCATAATATGAATCAATCCAATGAAGAAAACAGTTTATGTCTCCAAGAAGATTATAGTCCTCTATGGGGGCTAAAGCTGTTAGGGAAATAACTATGTGAAAAGGAAGAATATTGGTAATTTCAAACATAATGATGTAGGGTTTCAAAGAAAGGAGCTATCATATCAATGGATTAGGTCATTAATAGCTTCATGGAGGGAGTGGCCTTCAGGGATTAGGCTTTTGATAGGCAGAGACAGAGGTCATGGGAATTACTCTGCTCCATTTGTAGATTTTCTCCATCCTGGCTATTACCCAGAATTTGTTAATGGCAAAACAAAGATGGTAAAAGGTCAGCCTTTGAAGGTTTATTATCAGTGTGTTTTTGAAGTCCATAGCCAGTGGGCCTAGATTGGAGCTATAGGCAATGGAGCTAAAAGGGAGATGATGGATTGAGAGTCTAGGGAGGGGTCATAGGATTGTCCCTTACATTTGTGTAAATTTTAACAGTCTACAAAGTGCTTTGATATCTCTTATCTTGGGACTATAAGAATCAGTACGACAGCGCTGTTAAGAGCACAGCTTTGGACTCAAACAGACCTGGGTTTATATCCCAGCTCTGCCATTTACCAGTAGTGTAACCTTTCGCAGTCACTGACCTCTTATGCCACAATATCCTCATTTGTAAAATGGGGAAAACAACTACCTCAGAAGATGGTTGTAAGGTTTAAATAGGATCATTTATATAAAGCACTTAGCAAAGTGACTGAAGCACTCAGAAGATGGCAGCTATGAGTTAGTATGTCAGGTATTGTTCTCCCCTTTTAACACGAAGTCAAAACCAAGGCTCTGCGATGCCGTCATTTATTAGAACTCACTCTTCTTCCTACTATACCAGTGATTCCTAGCCTGAGTTTTTGGTCCACATCCTCTCCACAGGGGGATCTCTGAAGGTAATAATGAGAATCTGTGAGTCATTTTCAATATTTGAAAGGAGGCTAACAGAGAACATTCATTTACTTGTGATAAATTACACGACCTAACTAAAATGTCAAGTTTCTTTGCTTTTGCCTGAAATTATATCAACTCATTTTGGTAATACTAGCTATCTCATGCTGATGGGAAACTGATTGGCAGCTTTATCTGTCTTTGATGAATAGAAACAGGGAAAATGGATTTTATATAATATATGCAGTTGATCTGGAAGATTTTTTTTTCAAAACGTGGCAGAACGTAAAAGAAAAATAAAAGGCTTATTTGTCACTGAAAAGATTGAGAACCACTACTTTATACGTTGGTTTCTCGCTGAGTCTGGGGGAGTGGGGCATCAAATCAAATCAAACCTGTTATCGCCGAGTCAACTCCGACTCATAGCGACCCTCTTGGACAGAGTAGAACTGCCCCATAGGGTTTCCAAGGAGCGACTGGTGGAGTCGAACTGCTGACCTTTTGGTTAGCAGCCTAATTCTTAACCACTGCATCACTGGAGTGCCAAAGATAAATTTTTTTTTCACATAATAAATGTGCTTGAGATGAAGACATGACTTGTAGTTTCTCCTTGTGAGAAGGAGGTGAGGAAGCTGTGGGCTAAAGAGATGGAAGGAATTGGCTGTGTTGAAAGATGCGGCTTGTGGTAGAGCCACTATTTCAGTCTAGTCTCATGACTCCTTTCCATAGCTCTCTCCACTCCAAAGCAAAGAAATAGCCATCTTGTTTGAGTTTGTCACAGTATCCATAGTAGAATTTCCCTTGGCCTGATTTTAATCCTCAACTGTTCTTGTCAAAGAAAGAAAACACTTGTTAGAGGATAAATGAAAATGCAGTTAGAGACTTACAGATAGCTAACATACACAGGTCTGCTTTGTATTGATTGACTTCCTTATTGACTTGACAGCCCAGATCACCATTTCCTGCTCTGAATCTCTACTGAGAATTCTCTGGTTCCACTTCACTCTGCAAAGTTAAAACAAATGCAACAGGTGCAGAGGGAAGAGGAGAATGAGTAATAACAGCAACTATCACTTACTTAGTGCCCGCCATATGCCAGGAACTTTGTTCATACAACTCTGTTGAGGGCCTACTGTGGGCTGCATACTATTCTAGGAAGTAATATGGCAATGAACAAGACAGACAAGAGTCCCTACCCTCATGGAGCTCACATTTTATTGTTCTGAGTGTTTTTATGTGGATTACCTCACAACAATCATGTAGGGTTGGTACCCTCAATTTACAAATGAGGAAGTACAAACAGAGTTGATCAGTTACTTGCTCAAGGTCACACAGCCAGGTATTTCGTACTTGGAAGTTGAATCAAGATCTGTCTGACTCCTAAATGCGTTTTTGTCCTATTAGTCCATCCTACTTTAATTCTCCACTGTTCTGGGTTACCAAGGAGTCCCTGGATGGCTCAAACAGTTAAGTGCCTGACTACTAGCAAAAGGATGGCAGTTCAAAAAGCCACCCAGAGGCGTCTTGGAAGACAGGTCTGGTGATCTTCTGAAAGGTCACAGCCTTGAAAACCCTACGGAGCAGTTCTGTCTGTACACATGGGGTTGTCATGAGTTGGAATCGACTCCAGGGCAACTAAAAACAACATTCTCTCTCACCAGAGATTTTCTTTCTGCCATTACTCTCAACTCCCTCTCCCTCTTGTAACCCTCGTTCCTCTAAGTCATGGTACTGAAAACTTGCAGGTCAGGAAACCACAGATAGAAATGTAAAATGCATTCATGTTGTTGAAGCAAGATGTACATAGGCTTGCCCACACACTAAACAGGAAGGGCAGTATGTAGAAGCTGATTTGGAGAGATCAGATAGGAGACTTTTTTATGATCATAAAACCAAAAAGCCAAACCCATTGGCTCAAGTAGATTCCAGCTCACAGCGAACCTATAGGACAAAGTGGAACTGCCCCATAGGGTTTCCGAGGAGCACCTGGTGGATTCGACCTTTGGATTAGCAGCCGAATGCTTAATCACTATGCCACCAAGGTTTCCTTTTATGTTAATAGGTAACATTTATTAACTAATTATATGCCAGGTACTGTACTTTTTGTACATTTTAATATATTTAATTCTTACAGCAACCCTATAACATAGGTTTTGTTATGCTTATTACCTGCATTATCTAGGTGGGGAAACTAAGGCACAGAGAAGTTAAATAACTTGCTAAAATCCTGCAGGTAATAAGTAGCAGAACTGAGATTTAAACCCAGGCAGTTTCCAGAATCTATGCTCTTAATCACCAGGACAGTACATACAACATAGTACATAGTATTATAATTAATTGATTATTTAAAATAATCCAGGTTTGAGGAGATAAAGAAATAAACTAGGGCAGTAACACTGAGAACAGACAGAAGCATTCAAGGCAATAGATATTTTAGAGAATGAAGCAACTGGATTTGTTAAGATTTGAGTGACAAGGACAGCGAGTGCACCATCGATAGATTTTTTTAATCCAAAGAGATCAAAGACTTGGGAGGGAAAATAATTTGGTTTCTGACATTCTGAGATTGAGCTGATGGTAAAATGTCTAAGTAGAAGGATGATTAAGCAGGAGAAATATGAGACAGAAGCTCAGATGTAAAAAGAGAACCAGGCTCTGGAGGCAAAAAAAAAAAGGGCGGGGGGCGGTGTGAGAGATGATTGTGGAAGTCAAGAAAATTGATGATGACACAGAAGAAGTAAAGGCTTACAGCATGTAGATTTTTTCCTCTTCTCTTTGCCATGGTGTTAGTACTGCAATAGGATTCAACATCAGATTTAACTTCTTCCAGGCTAGGAAGTTCCCTCACTTCCTTAGACCAGTCTCCACCAATGTGAGACAGCAGTAGGACGGTAGTTCCATTCAGAAAAGGGAGCAGTTGACAAATTAGGCCAATATTTCTCAAACGTGAGTCATTTACAGTTACCCTCTAAAGAAAGAAAACTTCTTGTGGACCTCTATTGTGGCCTTAAATTCAGTTTATTATACCTTCTTTAAAATTCCAAACAGATATTAGG